>NC_090741.1:69457869-69615369 GCF_036898095.1 Palaemon carinicauda | reverse complement strand
AAGGTGAATATAATTTAAGAATAGACATCTTAAATTCTTCATGACCATAAGAAAGGAGGAATAAATAAAACTATGACAGTATGTATTTCATAGTAAGTAGGAGCTGAAAGAGACGCACAAGTAATAAAATAGAAATTTTATTTCACAATGCAGAAAATAAATAATTTACAGCAAAAAGTAAAGTTCATTTACAGTAATAATAATGTACATAGAAATAAAGGCTTGCTCTTGAATCTGAAAGGGAATTTCAGGATTAGTAGGTACTCGTTCTCGAGGAACGCAAGTCTTTAAATAACACATCATGCTCAAGGCATGCGGCACTTGTGTGACACTATGACATTCCACCTGGGATAAGAACAGTTATAAAAGCACTAAGTGTTTTTAGACATCACTATGAATCACTCGAGGGTCAACATAGGCACCCGAAGAGTTAGAGTCCCAAGTAACTCACTGTTCTACGCAGAGTTAGGTGCAGGTTTCATAACACTACCTGCGGCTACCACAAAATGTTTGATTTCGTGCACTTGTTTCGCATAATGTTTAAAGAAAACTCGCGAGGACTTCCAGCCCGTAAAGTTCTTAAGGCTCTCGAAGTCCATGCTCTGAAAGAAGTTCAGAGAAGATGCCACTTTTCTAGGATCATGACCAGCGGGTGTACTGTTCGGATCCGCTCTGCGAATGAAGTAGGTGATTTTCGCTCTTAATTGTTTCAGTGACAGGTCGCTGCCCGATGTTTCTCCTTTGAAGAGTTGGCCTCCACCAAAGTTTGAAGTTCTGCGAAGATAGACCTTGAGACTCTCTACTGGACATAGAGAGACATCCTCCTTCAGGGGGCATATTCTCCAAGGGCCCCATCTTTTGGTGGGTAATTCATTTTTGGCGAGAAACGTCGGATCGGGGGAGAGGGTCACTTCTCCTGAATCAGCAAACAGGATGTGTCCCTCTTCTCTTGATAATGCCACTATTTCGCTGACTCGAGCTCCCGAGGCGAGAGCAAATAAAAATATAACTTTCTGAGTCAGATCCTTGAGGGGGCATGAATCATTGTCCAAGTTGGAGGCGAAATGGAGCACCTTGTCTAGCGACCAGGAGATCGGTTTCGGAGGGGGTGCTGGGCGTAGGCGAGCACATGCTTTCGGCAGTTTGTTAAAGATGTCGTTGGACAGATCAATTTGGAAAGCATATAGAATTGGTCTAGTCAAAGCCGATTTGCAAGTTGAAATCGTATTGGCTGCTAATCCTTGTCCATGAAGGTGAATGAAGAAGGACATACAGAAATCAATGGTGATTTCTTTAGGATTTTTTGCTTTAACAAAGGAGACCCATTTCCTCCAGGATGATTCGTATTGCCGTCTCGTGGATTCGGTCTTGTATTCCTCTAGGAAGTCTAGACTTTTCTTCGAGATCCCAAACCTCTTCTTTGCGGCAAGGGAGAGAAAATCATGAGATGAAGGTCCTTGATTTTCGATGATGAAGCGAAGACAGTCGACTTCTGTACTTGTTGAGAGAGAACTGGGCCCGGGAGAGGGATCAGCTTGGGCTGCAGCTCCAGGACCAGGGGGTACCAGTTGCTCCGGGGCCACTTGGGAGCCACTAGGGCCGCTGTCCCTTTGAAGGTTCTCAGTTTGGAGAGGACTTTCAACAGAAGGTTGGTGGGAGGGAACAGGTATATCTTCGACCATCTGTTCCAGTCCAGTGACATGGCGTCCACCGCTTCTGCTTTGGGGTCCTCGTACGGGGCTACGTACAGAGGAAGTTGATTGTTGTCGCTCGTTGCAAAGAGATCTATCTGAAGTTCTGGGACTTGATTGGAGATGAAGGAGAATGATCTTGCGTCTAGAGACCATTCCGACTCTATCGGGTTTGTCCGAGATAGAGCATCCGCTGTCACGTTGCGGAATCCTTGTAGGTGAACTGCAGACAGGTGCCACTTCTTCTTCTCCGCCAGACGGAAGATTGGGAGAAGCACCTGATTTATCTGGGGCGATCTTGAGCCCTGGCGATTGAGACAACGAACTACCACCGAGTTGTCTAGGGTTAGACGGATGTGGATCGAGGGTGGCGGGGATAGCTTCTTCAGAGTAAGAAGGACCGCCATGGCCTCCAAGATGTTTATGTGGAACGTCTTGAATAGTGGAGACCAGGTCCCTTGAGCTTGTTTCAGGTGGGAGTGACCTCCCCAGCCCTCCAGTGAGGCATCCGTGTGGATGTTGAGTGATGGAGGAGGGTGTTGGAGAGGAATGGACCTTTTCAGGGCCATTGCTTCCGACCACGGCTTTAGGAGGCGTCGAAGTCTGTTTGGAAGCCGTCTCTTGAGGTCTCTTCGAGCGATGGATGCCGATCGTCTCCAGACTCCCGCGGCATCCTTTAGCTGTGCACGAAGCACTGGGTTTGTCACTGAGGCGAATTGTAGAGAGCCTAGAACTCGTTCCTGCTGTCGTCTTGAAATGCGTTTGGATTTCAGTAGTCGCTTGACAGACCCTGCTATTTCCTTCCTTTTCTTCTGGGGGATGGAAAGGCGGTGTGACTGAAGATTCCAGTGGATTCCCAACCACTGAAACTTCTGAGCCGGAGAGAGGCGAGATTTCTTCTCGTTGATCTTGAATCCCAGGTGTTCTAGGTACTGGGTAACTTCGTCGCAAGACTTTGTACACTCTTCGGGCGAGGGAGCCCAGACTAGCCAGTCGTCGAGGTAGGCCATCACCTGGACGTTTCTTAGGCGGAGCTGTTGTACTATGGCATCCGCCAGCTTTGTGAAGATCCGAGGGGCCACATTGAGGCCGAATGGCATGGCCCTGAAGGCGTAGCTTTTCCTTTGGAGTCGAAATCCTAGGTAGGAGGAAGCGTGATGGTTCATTGGAATGTGCCAATAGGCATCCGCCAGGTCTATAGAGACCGTGTAGGAACCTTGAGGCAGAAGGGTCCTTATTTGTTGAAGCGTCAGCATCTTGAATTTGTTGTTCTCTATGAACTTGTTGAGGGGGGATAAGTCCAGAATGACTCTGAGCTTGTCTGAGTCCTTCTTGGGAACGCAAAACAGTCTCCCTTGGAACCTGGTGGACTTTACCTTCCTTATCACCTTCTTGTTCAAGAGGTCTAGAACATATTCTTCCAGAATGGGGGTTGATGGTTGAAAGAACCGCTGGAAGATTGGGGGTGGTTGCACCCAACTCCAGCCTAGACCGTTCTTGATGATGCTGTGTGCCCAAGGATCGAAGGTCCAACGATCCTGGAATTGGCGGAGTCTTCCTCCCACCGGAAGCACTTCATTGCTTCTGGTGTCCCGAGGACTTGTTGCCTCGGCCGCTAGCTCCCTTTCCTCCTCTACCTCTGGAGGGACGACGAGAGGCGTCTCTGCTTGCACCCCTGGACGAGCCTCTACCTCTGGCATGAAAGGTAGTGGATGACTGCTCAAAGGCAGGGGTGAAGACCGGTGACTGTGACAACACCGGTTGGGGGACCAACTGAAAGGTCTGTTGTGGTTGGGCAACCACTTGGGAGGTAGCGGGTCCCGGAAACTGACGTCGTTGTTGACGTTGCTGGGGTTTCGGCTTCTGAGGTTTCCTCTTAGGCTGAGGTCCATCGTCCTGAGAGGTTTTCCTTTTTCTGGACATGCCCCACTTGTGGAGAAGGTTCCTATTCTCCGTGGCGGCTCTGTCAGTTATTTCCTTGACAAGGTCAGAAGGAAACAGGTGCTTTCCCCAGATGTTGGAGGAAATCAGCCTCCGGGTTTCGTGTTTCACGGTGGCACCGACAAACACGAATTCACGACAGGCTCTACGAGCCTTTATGAAATGGTACAAGTCCTTCATTACCGTGAGTAAGTGGGATTTGGCCAGTACCATGTAGTGATCGGGTACTGCTGTGTCACAGGCCATTACTTCAAGTTGGACTTGATGAGAAAGCGAAGCTGCAAGCCTCTCCTTCGTGTCTTGTTCCCGGCGAAGGAGGTGGTCGTTGAGCTTAGGGAGGTCTTCATTAAACTGACGTCCGGCGACGTCAGGATCGAGCCTACCCACGACGAAAGTATGTTGGACATCTTTCCATTGCCTAGTGTCAGGGGGTGTCACGATGGAGAAGGGTCTGCACTCCTCCAGTGCAGGGCAGGGTTTCCCTTCTTCCGCCGCTTTAAGGCATGCAGCTAAGGCCTTTTCCAGAAATGGAAGAATCGCAGTGTCAGGTGCGACATAGGTAGGATGCTTCTTGCTCAAGGCAGGAAGCTTAGAGCAGGTAAAGCCCCTGCTCTTAAATGCGTTGGCTAGCATAGCCTGGGCCTTTGCGAGATCGAACACTATCTCTTCTTTAGGTTCGGTCTCCTCCTTCGAGGCAGGTTCGGAACGAAGTCGGACGTAACAGTCCGGGTAGGCCTCGAAGCTTGGGAAGAACTCCACATCTTCCAACGGGACCGTGCCGATCTTGTCGCTAACAAAGATCCTGCCGGTCGCAATAACCATATGCTCTGCATACCTCCACGGGTTGGCATGAGAGCAAGCTGGGAGATCCTTGACCGAGATCTTCTTCGTGTCTCTGGATCCAATCATAGACCTGATGGACTCCTGGTTCTCCTTCAGTCTGTCGTCCATGACAGCTCTAATCAGTCGGATCAGTTCTTGGGTGGAAGAGGAAGGATCCGGGGTCGAGGAGGTAGACGGAAGGGACAATTCCGTCGGTGTAGGAGTAGGCGGAGGGATGGACGAGGGAGTAGCTCCAATCTCCGACTCGGTGTATTCCACCTTGTCTTCGTCCTCTTCGGCTCCTTGAGCCATAAGCGTCTTCTCCGTGTCTTCCGAGACGTCGGAGATCCGTTCATCATCCTCGGAATCCAAACGGCACTCGTGCATGGACTGAGCCATGACCACATCAGGTTCCACTGAAATTTGGACAGTGGGGATTGCTTCCTTTGGAACCACTGAGTCAGGGGAGGCCTTAGGGAACAACAGGGACCTCAGTTCTTCGGTGGCCAGGTACGGTCCAGTAGCATTTCTCTGAAAACCACGCACCCACTTGCGCAGTTTCTCACGAGCAATGTCTCTAACCTCCGCTGAGGGAGGGTTATGGAAGGCCTCAACTAGGTAGGCCTGGCAGACCGTACATTCCAGTGGATTCCAGAACTTCCAATCCCCTTTCTTGTCTGAGCAAGGGGCGTGAGTCCTGCACGCCGTATGTCCGTAAAACTGGGAGCGTTTCACAGCACAGTAGGCGAAATCGCACTTCATCTGCTCCTCCTGTGGAAGAAAGAGAAAATGAGTATGGGGGAGCCATAGGAATGGCTCTTAAATTAAGTTAATATTAATCATTAATTTTAACTTAAGGAAGGTGTGATGCATAGAGAATGAAACAGTAAAGGAGACACGCTCCATGCATCTCGCCCGGCTGGTTACCATAGGCTGGTCCTGGGATAATCCAAATGACCTAGATCATTGGATATAGTTTCCTAGGATTCCCATTATATTGGAACTCCATGGAAAGCCAAGGACAAGGTTGGGATCGAATTCATTCGGTTCCCAGATAAGAGCCAGAAGGCCTCATTAAGGGTAATTGCTTCTGGCAACCAGCCGCGCTAAGATGCACATAGCATGCTGGAAATAGAAGAATGCAAAGAGACAGCATGATCACTAATAGAGCAGTACTAGGTACTGATCTTAGAAGCAAAGCAGCTTATCTATTTGCAAGGTAGGGCTATCTAGTCTTATGATAGCTACAGAGAGGGGGTGCAAGTATTCTTGACGCCTCCGGGGCATCCGGCAGCCGCCGGCACGCCGGAGCTCGCTCCAGCATAGATTCTGGCATTAGAACAGACAATTTTCAAAGTCAGTTAGATACCAGGATGGCGGCCGCCGGCACAACGGCGGCACGCCGGCAGGGAGCGGCGGCTCCGGCAGCCGGAGGATGCCGGATTGGTGACTGGGGTAAGGATGGTACAGGTAGTATCGGGTTGCCGGCAGTATATGCCGGCACTCCGGAGATCGACCGGCAAGCGGACGAATAGATAGGAGTAGGAGAGCCGCCGGTAGTAGCCGGCGGCAGCCGGCAGTCCCTCGGTACACGGGGGGCTGGGGGCAAGGGTAGGGAAGTCACCAAGAGGGAGGCAGGTATTGCCGGCAGTAGAGGCGGCAAGAGACCGGCACCCGGATAGAAAGAGAGACAGGGGGAGGGGGGAAGGGATGTAGGAAGTACCGTCAGGGTTCCAGACATCCCTCCCCCTCCCTGAGGGGGTGTACCCATGATAGAGACAGGCTCTAGCATCCATAAGCAGGGGTCACTAGGGACCGGGAGCAGGTAGCCCAAGGGAGGACTAGGGAACACCCAAGAGGGGGGGAGGGAGACTCCCCTATGCAGAGCTACACTAGTAACTAACCTTATAGGACACTATGAAGGTATATGTACCAGAGCGGACAGCACAGGGAAGCTCGGGTAGCCCTACTCTTCCACCCTAAGGAGGAATTGTAGGACAGGGGACAGATGAGTATAAACTAACCTAAGCATAGGCTAGGCTATACAAGAGATAGGTGGGGAGGGAGAAGAGAGGGGTCTTCCCAGGAAGGGTTTCTGTACCAGAGCGGCCACAAAGGGAAGGGAGGACACTCCCTAACCTAAGATTAGGCTGATCGGCTAAAAACGGTGCAAGAGTACAGTTTCAGCATGGAACAGAGAAACCTTCCTAACCCGGCCTAGATCAGGGCTAAAAGTCCTGAACTAGGCAAGGAAGAAGACGTATCGCTATCGCAGGAAAGTCGTAGACTATCCTAGCCATAGAGGTAGGCTAGCCTAACCTCACTCTCAGACGCAATCCTAAAGGGGGTTCATTCCTTTAGGGAGGACTGAGAGGCGATATAATACTCTATTAGACAATAAATCCCTTTACTCAGAAAAGGGATCAAGGCTAAATAGAGGGAGTGCCAAGGCAGGGGATGAAGGAAGCATATAGGGGTCCTAAGGTTAGGTTAGGCTAGAAAGAATCACTGACTAGCCTATCCCCTATATGGTCCCTGAAGGCGAAAACATTTGCATCACTAGTCAAAAGTATTGTAAAATAATAATGCCACTATCTTCATAACTTAGTCTAGGATCACTGATAAATCATGCATGAACACTTGTATATAGGCTCCTGGCCTGGGGGCTATAGTAGCCGACTGGTATGAGGTCAATCGATGACCGATAAAAAGCGTCTAACACGATATAAAAGTTCCTAGCTATGAAGACTAAATAAACTAATGTATTCGATTAGTATATAATGCCGGAAGCGTTGTTGTGGCTAACTAAATAAGACATGCAAAACAACAACGACGCCATAAAATGGCGGGTCCGGTAGAGGCACAGCTCCGCCACAAAACATCAATTATTTCGCGAAATAATATTTACTTTACGGCCAGAGCTTAATTAAACAATACTGGAACCTTGTACTCAACTTTCCAGAAGAAGGCGAGGCTGAAGGTAACGACATAGCGAAGATGCAAAACGATAAAGTTCACACAAGGGAAAATCCGTCTCAGTAGGGCAGCTACTAAACAAAGGATGAAGACGCTCGTGACGTCATTAGAGCAATGGCGTCCGTTTGTTTACGTCTCGAGTATCAGTAGTAGCCACGAGTGAGATTAGCTGTGGAACGGCTCCCAGCTATTCTCAGCCCTTACACACCGAAGCGTTAACTCTGTTCGGGGTGGAGATAGCTATGTGGCACGACCAGACATGCGTGTCCCCTGTTGTATTACGATGTCTTAAAGGGAAACCTTTGAGATACTCGCTCCAGAAGTTAGAATTCTGTGATAACCTGTGGTTAAATTCTCTGGGAATATCTTAGTAGTCTTATACCCAAGGAAGCTACCAAACAGGAACCTTCCATCAGGACGCCATGGCTTGAGCCCAAAAAGACGCAGTTACAAAAACTGGTTTATATAATCGTAGGTTCAGAATTCTCTTGTATTTCTTTCAGACACTTAATTACTTGTACAGTTGCATTAATATGCCTCTGACTTAGAAAGCATGCTACCGGTGCTCAATATACTATAACATTAGCTTCTTCATCCAGTAGATTTCATCAAAGACAATCTGGATTTTCCCGCCAGGGTGAAATCAGATTTCCAAATGGATAATCCCTAGCGAACATGCCCATCACTTCATCTTTTCTATTGCCAAATTTTTGCTCTAACAACATTTCTATTAGTTTTTCTGCTGATATTTTGAATTTTTTTTTCTGTGAATACATTACTGATGAGAAAATTTGGCGTTATCGTGGACGCACATAAGTCGGATCTATCCTATATAATCTAGACCTAGGCACAGTACCAGAAATCAGATTGCTCCGTTACATGGAATGTGCGTATCATCTTCCAACTTTTTTTTTTTTTTTTTTTTTTTTTTTTTTTTGCTGACATGAAACTTCGGGTTACAATTGGATCAGCAAGTTTTTTTTTTTTTTTACAGTCAGTTGGATTTTTTTCTATTAAAAAAAACGGATTGGCAGAAATATTTGCACTAGCGGCTTGAAACAGGGTTTAAAATACGAATATTCATGGTAAGAATAACGCAAAAATATGTCTATATACACATATTGCTTTTATTTAACTTTCTACTGATGACGTAGATAAGCTTTTCATAAAAGAACTTTACTGGCAACGCCTACCACTGGAAAATACTGACCGGCTTTCTATGTTATTGTTATATACAATATATATATATATATATATATATATATATATATATATATATATATATATATATATATATATATACATATTAAACAAAATGAGATTATGAAAAATAAAATGCCACTTTCTCTAAAAGAAAAAGTATTTAATCAGATGGTCTTACCAGTAATAATTTATGCATCAGAAACTTGGGATCTCACTAAAGCCTTACAACATAAGCTTGTTACATCTCAAAGAGCTATGGAAAGAATAATGATGGGAATAACACTAAGAGACAGAAAAAGATCAACATGGATACGAGAGCAAACTAAAGTAGAAGATATTCTAACATGTAAGAGACAGAAATGGACATGGGTAGGACATGTAATGAGGATGACAGATAATAGATGGACATTAAGAATGACAGAATGGGTCCCTAGATATTGCAAAAGACGCAAGGGAAGGATGAAGAGACGGTGTATTGACGAACTAAGAAAGTTCCCTGGGGTGGACTGGCATAGAAAGACCATTAACAGGCGCAAGTGGAATGACATGTCTGAGGCCTTTGTTCTGCAATAGACTAGAGACGACTGATAATGATACTGATGTTTGTAAATATATCAAAGTTGCAATACTCGCTGGAACATCAGACTGCTACAGGGTCAAAATTCCTAACAAGGCAAACAACTGAGTTTTAGAATAAACTATAAAAGAAAATAAATTGAACACTATATTGAAAAAATTTTGAATAGATAAAACAATGTATGGAATGAGACTTGTCAGCGTGCTCAAAAATAAATAAATAAATAAATAAAATAAAAAAAAACGTTTGCCCATTCGAAATTCCACAGGTCCCATTGTTAGTTTAGGAACGTTATTCCACAATTTGGTCACAGGTAGACCAGAACATTTAAAGTAACGTATCGAGCACAAAAGAAACGCTTCATGAATTTAGAAATAAACGGATTTTGAGCGAAGCGAAAAATCTATTTTTGGGTGAGATAGCCATGGCGTCCTGATGGAAGGTTCCTGTTTGGTAGCTTCCTTGGGTATAAGACTACTAAGATATTCCCAGAGAATTTAACCACAGGTTATCACAGAATTCTAACTTCTGGAGCGAGTATCTCAAAGGTTTCCCTTTAAGACATCGTAATACAACAGGGGACACGCATGTCTGAACGTGCCACATAGCTATCTTCACCCCGAACAGAGTTAATGCTTCGGTGTGTAAGGACTGAGAATAGCTGGGAGCCGTTCCACAGCTAATCTCACTCGTGGCTACTACTGATACTCGAGACGTAAACAAACGGACGCCATTGCTCTGATGACGTCACGCCCGTCTTCATCCTGAAGCCAGTTGCTGCCCATCACCATGATACAATTGTGTAGGGTGGGAACAAAACTGGACGAAGTAGTAGGGAGGGTCCATCAGGACGCCATGGCTATCTCACCCAAAAATAGATTTTTCGCTTCGCTCAAAATCCGTTTTTTGGGCTCAAGCCATGGCGTCCTGATGGAAGAGTACCAGAGAATCAATGTATCGTGGTAGATTTTTCCCCCAGTGTTAAGTGCCTAGGCATTGACAAAACAGCAAAGTAATCTTAGGTAAAGAACCATAGGAACGAAGTATCCTGCCCCCCTTTGGTAGGAAGTTCCCATGGGCTATGCCGACGTCAAAGTGGTATTGAAGGGCTATTCATCCTGACAGAAGAACTTGAAGAACTTAGAGATGAAGCAGAATGTTTGATATTTGTATAGGAACATTCTGAATTAGACCAGTGGTGGTTGGGCACTGTGTATAGAGTTCATCTCTTGGTTATCAGAAGTAAGTTTTCGTGTAGGAACCTTACTGAGACAGGGTGAATATAATTTAGGATTAGACATCTTAAATTCTTCATGACCATAAGAAAGGAGGAATAAATAAAACTATGACAGTATGTATTTCATAGTAGGTAGGAGCTGAAAGAGACGCATAAGTAATAAAATAGAAATTTTATTTCACAATGCAGAAATTAAATAATTTACAGCAAAAGTAAAGTTCATTTACAGTAATAATAATGTACATAGAAATAAAGGCTTGCTCTTGAATCTGAAAAGGAATTTCAGGATTAGTAGGTACTCGTTCTCGAGGAACGCAAGTCTTTAAACAACACATCATGCTCAAGGCATGCGGCACTTGTGTGACACTATGACATTTCACCTGGGATAAGAACAGTTATAAAAGTACTAAGTGTTTTTAGACATCACTATGAATCGCTCGAGGGTCAACATAGGCACCCGAAGAGTTAGAGTCCCAAGTAACTCACTGTTCTACGCAGAGTTAGGTGCAGGTTTCATAACACTACCTGCGGCTACCACAAAATGTTTGACTTCGTGCACTTGTTTCGCATAATGTTTAAAGAAAACTCGCGAGGACTTCCAGCCCGTAAAGTTCTTAAGGCTTTCAAAGTCCATGCTCTGAAAGAAGTTCAGAGAAGATGCCACTTTTCTAGGATCATGACCAGCGGGTGTACTGTTCGGATCCGCTCTGCGAATGAAGTAGGTGATTTTCGCTCTTAATTGTTTCAGTGACAAGTCGCTGCCCGATGTTTCTCCTTTGAAGAGTTGGCCTCCACCAAAGTTCGAAGTTCTGCGAAGATAGACCTTGAGACTCTCTACTGGACATAGAGAGACATCCTCCTTCAGGGGGCATATTCTCCAAGGGCCCCATCTTTTGGTGGGTAATTCGTTTTTAGCGAGAAACGTCGGATTAGGGGAGAGGGTCACTTCTCCTGAATCGGTAAACAGGATGTGTCCCTCTTCTCTTGATAATGCCACTATTTCGCTGACTCGAGCTCCCGAAGCGAGAGCAAATAAGAATATAACTTTCTGAGTCAGATCCTTGAGGGGGCATGAATCGTTGTCCAAGTTGGAGGCGAAATGGAGTACCTTGTCTAGTGACCAGGAGATCGGTTTCGGAGGGGGTGCTGGACGTAGGCGAGCACATGCTTTTGGTAATTTGTTAAAGATGTCGTTGGACAGATCAATTTGGAAAGCATATAGAATTGGTCTAGCCAAGGCCGATTTGCAGGTTGAAATCGTATTGGCTGCTAATCCTTGTCCATGAAGGTGAATGAAGAAGGACATACAGAAATCAATGGTGATTTCTTTAGGATTTTTTGCCTTGACAAAGGAGACCCATTTCCTCCAGGATGATTCATATTGCCGTCTCGTGGATTCGGTCTTGTATTCCTCTAGGAAGTCTAGACTTTTCTTCGAGATCCCAAACCTCTTCTTTGCGGCAAGGGAGAGAAAATCATGAGATGAAGGTCCTTGATTTTCGATGATGAAGCGAAGACAGTCGACTTCTGTACTTGTTGAGAGAGAACTGGGCCCGGGAGAGGGATCAGCTTGGGCTGCAGCTCCAGGACCAGGGGGTACCAGTTGCTCCGGGGCCACTTGGGAGCCACTAGGGCCGCTGTCCCTTTGAAGGTTCTCAGTTTGGAGAGGACTTTCAACAGAAGGTTGGTGGGAGGGAACAGGTATATCTTGGACCACCTGTTCCAGTCCAGTGACATGGCGTCCACCGCTTCTGCTTTGGGGTCCTCGTACGGGGCTACGTACAGAGGAAGTTGATTGTTGTCGCTCGTTGCAAAGAGATCTATCTGAAGTTCTGGGACTTGGTGAGAGATGAAGGAGAACGATCTTGCGTCTAGAGACCATTCCGACTCTATCGGGTTTGTCCGAGATAGAGCATCCGCTGTCACATTGCGGAATCCTTGTAGGTGAACTGCAGACAGGTGCCACTTCTTCTTCTCCGCCAGACGGAAGATAGGGAGAAGCACCTGATTTATCTGGGGCGATCTTGAGCCTTGGCGATTGAGACAACGAACTACCACCGAGTTGTCTAGGGTTAGACGGATGTGGATCGAGGGCGGCGGGGATAACTTCTTCAGAGTTAGAAGGACCGCCATGGCCTCCAAGATGTTTATGTGGAACGTCTTGAATAGTGGAGACCAGGTACCTTGAGCCTGTTTCAGGTGGGAGTGACCTCCCCAGCCTTCCAGTGAGGCATCCGTGTGGATGTTGAGTGATGGAGGAGGGTGTTGGAGAGGAATGGACCTTTTCAGGGCCTTTGCTTCCGACCACGGCTTTAGGAGGCGTCGAAGTCTGTTTGGAAGCCGTCTCTTGAGGTCTCTTCGAGCGATGGATGCCGAGCGTCTCCAGACTCCCGCGGCATCCTTTAGCTGTGCACGAAGCACTGGGTTTGTCACTGAGGCGAATTGTAGAGAGCCTAGAACTCGTTCCTGCTGTCGTCTTGAAATGCGTTTGGATTTCAGTAGTCGCTTGACAGACCCTGCTATTTCCTTCCTTTTCTTCTGGGGGATGGAAAGGCGGTGTGACTGAAGATTCCAGTGGATTCCCAACCACTGAAACTTCTGAGCTGGAGAGAGGCGAGATTTCTTCTCGTTGATCTTGAATCCCAGGTGTTCTAGGTACTGGGTAACTTCGTTGCAAGACTTTGCACACTTTTCGGGCGATGGAGCCCAGACTAGCCAATCGTCGAGGTAGGCCATCACCTGGACGTTTCTTAGGCGGAGCTGTTGTACTATGGCATCCGCCAGTTTTGTGAAGATCCGAGGGGCCACATTGAGGCCGAATGGCATGGCCCGGAAGGCGTAGCTTTTCCTTTGGAGTCGAAATCCTAGGTAGGAGGAAGCGTGATGGTTCATTGGAATGTGCCAATAGGCATCCGCCAGGTCTATAGAGACTGTGTAGGAACCTTGAGGCAGAAGGGTCCTTATTTGTTGAAGCGTCAGCATCTTGAATTTGTTGTTCTCTATGAACTTGTTGAGGGGGGATAAGTCCAGAATGACTCTGAGTTTGTCTGAGTCCTTCTTGGGAACGCAAAACAGTCTCCCTTGGAACCTGGTGGACTTTACCTTCCTTATCACCTTCTTGTTCAAGAGGTCTAGAACATATTCTTCCAGAAGGGGGGTCGATTGCTGGAAGAACTGCTGGAAGATTGGGGGTGGTTGCGTCCAACTCCAGCCTAGACCGTTCTTGATGATGCTGTGTGCCCAGGGATCGAAGGTCCAACGATCCTGGAATTGGCGGAGTCTTCCTCCCACCGGAAGCACTTCATTGCTTCTGGTGTCCCGAGGACTTGTTGCCTCGGCCGCTAGCTCCCTTTCCTCCTCTACCTCTGGAGGGACGGCGAGATGCGTCTCTGCTTGCACCCCTGAACGAGCCTCTACCTTTGGCATGAAAGGTAGTGGATGGTTGCTCAAAGGCAGGGGTGAAGACCGGTGACTGTGACAACACCGGATGGGGGACCAATTGAAAGGTCTGTTGTGGTTGGGCAACCACTTGGGAGGTAGCGGGTCCCGGAAACTGACGTCGTTGCTGACGTTGCTGGGGTTTTGGCTTTTGAGGTTTCCTCTTAGGCTGAGGTCCATCGTCCTGAGAGGGTTTCCTTTTTCTGGACATGCCCCACTTGTGGAGAAGGTTCCTATTCTCCGTGGCGGCTCTGTCAGTTATTTCCTTGACAAGGTCAGAAGGAAACAGGTGCTTTCCCCAGATGTTGGAGGAAATCAGCCTCCGGGGTTCGTGTTTCACGGTGGCACCGGCAAACACGAATTCACGACAGGCTCTTCGAGCCTTTATGAAGTGGTACAAGTCCTTCATTACTGTCAGTAAGTGGGATTTGGAGAGTACCATGTAGTGATCTGGTACTCTAGTGTCACAGGCCATCACTTCCAGTTGGACTTGATGAGAAAGAGATGCCGCAAGCCTCTCCTTCGTGTCTTGTTCCCGGCGAAGGAGGTGATCGTTGAGCTTAGGGAGGTCTTCATTAAACTTCCGGCGACGTCAGGATCGAGCCTTCCCACGACGAAAGTATGCTGAACATCTTTCCAGTGTCGAGCGTCAGGGGGAGTCACGATGGAGAAGGGTCTGCACTCCTCCAGTGCAGGGCAGGGTTTCCCTTCTTCCGCCGCTTTAAGGCATGCAGCTAAGGCCTTTTCCAAGAAAGGAAGAACCGCAGTGTCAGGTGCAACATACGTAGGATGCTTCTTGCTCAAAGCCGGAAGCTTAGAGCAGGTAAAGCCCCTACTCTTAAATGCGGAGGCTAGCATAGCCTGGGCCTTTGTGAGATCGAACACTATCTCTTCTTTAGGTTCGGTCTCTTCCTTCGAGGCAGGTTCGGAACGAAGCCGGACGTAACAGTCCGGGTAGGCCTCAAAGCTTGGGAAGAACTCCACATCTTCCAACGGGACCGTGCCGATCTTGTCACTAACAACGATCCTGCCGGTCGCAATAACCATATGCTCTGCATACCTCCACGGGTTGGCATGAGAGCAAGCGGGGAGATCCTTGACCGAAATCTTCTTCGGTTCTCTGGATCCGATCATCGACCTGATGGACTCCTGGTTCTCCTTCAGCCTGTCGTCCATGACGGCTCTAATCAGCCGGATCAGTTCTTGGGTAGAAGAAGAAGGATCCGGAGTCGAGGAGGTAGACGGAATGGACATTTCCGTCGGTGTAGGAGTAGGAGGAGGGATGGACGAGGGAGCAGCTCCAAGCTCCGACTCGGTGTACTCCACCTTGTCTTCGTCCTCTTCGGCTCCTTGAGCCATAAGCGTCTTCTCCGTGTCTTCCGAGACGTCTGAGATCTGTTCATCATCCTCGGAATCTAAACGACACTCGTGCATGGACTGAGCCATGACCACATCAGGTTCCACCGTAATTTGGACAGTGGGGATCGCATCTTTTGGTACCACTGAGTCAGGGGAGGCCTTAGGGAACAACAGGGACCTCAGTTCTTCGGTGGCCAGGTACGGTCCAGTAGCATTTTTCTGAAAGCCACGCACCCACTTGCGCAGCTTTTCACGAGAAATGTCTCTAACCTCCGCTGAGGGAGGGTTATGGAAGGCCTCAACTAGGTGGGCCTGGCAGACCGTACAATCCAGTGGATTCCAAAACTTCAAATCCCCTTTCTTGTCTGCACAAGGGGCGTGAGTCCTGCAAGCCGTATGCCCGTAAAACTGCGGGCGTTTCACAGCGCAGAAGGCGAAGTCACACTTCATCTGCTCCTCCTGTGGAAGAAAGAGAAAATGAGTATGGGGGAGTCATAAGAATGGCTCTTAAACTAAGTTAATATTAATCATTAATTTTAACTTAAAGGAGGTGTGATGCATAGAGAATGAAAACAGTAAAGGAGAACATGCTCCATGCATCTCGCCCGGCTGGTTACCACAAGCTTGGTCCTTGGATAATCCAAATGACCGAGATCATTGGATATAGTTTCCTAGAATTCCCAGTATTTTGGAACTCCATGGAAAACCAAGGACAAGATTGGGATCGAATTCATTCGGTTCCCAGTTAAGAGCCAGAAGGCCTCATTAAAGGGTAACTGCTTCTGGCAACCAGCCGCGCTAAGATGCACATAGCATGCTGGAATTAGAAGAATGCAAAGAGACAGCATGATCACTAATAGAGCAGTACTAGGTACTGATCTTAACAGCAGAAGCAGCTTATCTGTTTGCGATATAGGGCTATCCTAGTCTTATGATAGCTACAGTAATGGGGGTGCAAGTATTCTTGACGCCTCCGGGGCATCCGGCAAGCCGCCGGCATGCCGGAGCTCGCTCCAGCATAGATTCTGGCATTAGAACAGACAATTTTCAAAAGTCAGTTAAATACCAGGATGGCGGCCGCCGGCACAACGGCGGCACGCCGGCAGGAAGCGGCGGCTCCGGCAGTCGGAGGATGCCAGGTTGGTGACTGGGATAAGGATGGTAAAGGCAGTATCGGGTTGCCGGCAGTATATGCCGGCACTCCGGTGATCGACCGGCAAGCGGACGATTAGATAGGAGTAGGAGAGCCGCCGGTAGTAGCCGGCGGCAGCCGGCAGTCCCTCGGTACACGGGGGGCTGGCGGCAAGGGTAGGGAAGTCACCAAGTAGGAGGCAGGTATTGCCGACAGTAGAGGCGGCAAGAGACCGGCACCCGGATAGATAGAGAGACAGGGGGAGGGGGGAAGGGATGCAGGAAGTACCGTCAGGGTTCCAGACATCCCTCCCCCTCCCTGAGGGGGTGTACCCATGATAGAGGCAGGCTCTAACATCCATGAGCAGGGGTCACTAGGGACCGGGAGCTAGGTAGCCCAAGGGAGGGCTAGGGAACACCCAAGAGGAGGGGGGGGGGAGACTCCCATATGCAGAACTAAACTAGCAACTAACCTTATAGGACACTATGAAGGTATATGTACCAGAGTGGACTGCACAAGGAAGCTCGGGTAGCCCTACTCTTCCACCCTAAGGAGGAGTTGTAGGACAGGGGACAGATGAGTATAAACTAACCTAAGCATAGGCTAGGCTATACAAGAGATAGGTGGGGAGGGAGAAGAGAGAAGTCTTCCCAGGAAGGGTTTCTGTACCAGAGCGGCCACTAAGGGAAGGGAGGACACTCCCTAACCTAAGATCAGGCTGATCGGCTAAAACGGTGCAAGAGTACAGTTTCAGCATGGAACAGAGAAACCTTCCTAACCCGACCTAGAACAGGGCTAAAAGTCCTGAACTAGGCAAGGAAGAAGACATATCGCTATCGCAGGAAAGTCATAGACTATCCTAGCCATAGAGGTAGGCTAGCCTAACCTCACTCTCAGACGCAGCCCTAAAGGGGGGTCATTCCTTTAGGGAGGACAGAGAGGCGATATATACTCTATTAGACAATTAATCCCTTTACTCAGAAAAGGGATCAAGGCTAAATAGAGGGAATGCCAAGGCAGGGGATGAAGGAAGCATATAGGGGTCCTAATATTAGGTTAGGCTAGAAAGAATCACTGACTAGCCTATCCCCTATATGGTCCCTGAAGGCGAAAACATTTGCATCACTGTCAAAAGTATTGTAAAATAATAATGCCACTATCTTCATAACTTAGTCTAGGATCACTAATAAATCATGCATGAACACTTGTATGTAGGCTCCTGGCCTGGGGGCTAAAGTAGCCGACTGGTATGAGGTCAATCGATGACCGATAAAAAGCGTCTAAACACGATATAAAAGTTCCTAGCTATGAAGACTAAATAAACTAATGTATTCGATTAGTATATAATGCCGGAAACGTTGTTGTGGCTAACTAAATAAGACATGCATAACAACAAGCGACGCCATAAAATGGCGGGTCCGGTAGAGGCACAGCTCTGCCACAAAACATCAATTATTTCGAAAAGTAATATTTACTTTACGGCCAGAGCTTAATTAAACAATACTGGAACCTTGTACTCAACTTTCCAGAAGAAGGCGAGGCTGAAGGTAACGACATAGCGAAGATGCAAAGCGATAAAGATAACACAGGGAAAATCCATCTAAGTAGGGCAGCTACTAAACAAAGGATGAAGACGGGCGTGACGTCATCAGAGCAATGGCGTCCGTTTGTTTACGTCTCGAGTATCAGTAGTAGCCACGAGTGAGATTAGCTGTGGAACGGCTCCCAGCTATTCTCAGTCCTTACACACCGAAGCATTAACTCTGTTCGGGGTGAAGATAGCTATGTGGCACGTTCAGACATGCGTGTCCCCTGTTGTATTACGATGTCTTAAAGGGAAACCTTTGAGATACTCGCTCCAGAAGTTAGAATTCTGTGATAACCTGTGGTTAAATTCTCTGGGAATATCTTAGTAGTCTTATACCCAAGGAAGCTACCAAACAGGAACCTTCCATCAGGACGCCATGGCTTGAGCCCAAAAAAGAAAATAGTATGCTGCTTCGATCGGCCTTTTTCGATAATACGTCAGCCTAGGCTGCGGGCCCTAAACGTTCCAGGGCACATTTTCTCGAACTATTCAGAGGTTAGTTAGAGACAAAAATAGTGTTAAATATGTTGATTACTAACAACTAGGCAGATCTTGATTATGCACATAACGTAGCAATGTTTAACATAAGTTTACAAAATTTGAAAGCATTGATCAACAGACAAGTTGTAGTAGCCTTAGCCTTTAAGATAAATAGTAGCCAAGGCTAGACTACATAAGATTCTGCATAGGTTAGGTAAATAGAATGCAACTAATATAGTAACAACACCCGAACATTTGATAATTAGAACTTTAACACTACGCACAACATAAGATAACAGCTTAGGAACCAACACGTGGTCCATACCAGTTACATAGAACAACATCTCACAGCTTACCTGTATCTTATAGTAGCACTCTGGTAACAACGAGACGTGGCACTGGGAGGGGAGGGATAATGTTAGTTGTGATAGGAAAAGATGAAACGGCCATCACGAAACACATTCGTTACCACTGTGTAGGTTAATGCTTGCAACACCAACAAAAGCATCATCAGAATCCGCGCCAAACAAGGTGTCTGGAATTTTCGAACTGGCCATTCGAAAGTCCCGCCATTTGACATCAGAACGTTTCGTCAAATGAGGAAAGGCTGGGGGATCTCGCGGGCGAAGGACTGAGGTTTGATACACGACTGCATTGGGACCTAAATCTTAACCACCTGGTGGGGAAGGAGCGAGTGTTATGGAAATTGTCTGTTTATAATATATCAATGATGAATCTAACGTAAAATTGAGGCAACATGACAAAAATGTCTTATGTATGTGTTTAGTGTCAATGACTTTCCAAGTCATTGGATATGGACAAATTCTGGCCCTCAGCCGAAGCCTTAAGCCTTCCCTTGTATTTAAAGAAAAGCCTTAACTGTTTTACGATCCTGTAGTAAATAAAAAGGCATTGTCAAACCCCTTTCAAATAAATAAACTAAGATTTCCCTCCACTTTGCTAAGGAAACTCTAGTTAACGCGGGAAAACGAAGTTGTCTTCGAAGCTGCCGACCCTCACTCGGCCTCTTTGCTTCATTGTCCCCCCAAAAGATAAGTCATTTATTAGTTAGTCTCTTCTCTCTACCTCGTGTACCAGGTTGGTTGTAGTATAAGTTTGTGTGCAAGACATGTAGTTTTTATATCGCAGTTTAATGTAGAGACCCTTGTGATTGGGGATCTGAATCCTGAGTTAAATAAGAATAGGGATATTAGGTGTGTGATTCGTTGTGTATTGAATTCGAATTGTCACTATTTTCAGTTTGTTAATGAGTCCGGTGTGGACTTTGTGCTTGAAGAGCACGTGTTACATTACCAAGAGTCAGCCTTGTTTTTCATTAAGTCTTGTGAATGCTTAAGGATGTTGTTTGTCTTATATCAGAGTTTATTTTTATAATAAAATTGTAAATTTTATCGCCGTATTTTAGTTAACTCCTGGAAGGTTTTGGGAATCTCGCCTCTTCAAGGCCTTGCGATCCGCCCAGTACATCGGGCAGATTTAATAAACTGGTGAAAATCACAACACAAGGACTCCCAAGTTCCCAAGTTCCCAACAATACAATTATACAAATAGAATATATTATATAACATGTATTATTATGCTACTGTTATTAACACACACTGAGTATGTGTTGTTTGAGATGTTGAGTCTTGAAATAAAGTTCATCTTTGTAACTTTAGAATGGTTTATTCTCTAAAAACAACAGTGTTAAACATCTCCATCACAGGAGTGTAGCTGGTTTGGTCGGATGACCAATTCAGGTGAAGTATAGATATGAACTGCCTAAATTATCGATATCACAGATATCGTATGTTTAGTTGTCTCAGCATTTAAACACAATATGTAAACTTTACATTCGTCTCTCGGAAGACACCTGCATCCGGTGACGACACAATCTTTCACACGGTATGCATTTGTGTTGATGTTTCAGAAAAATGTTACATTGCCGAGGGATGCAAAATACATCCTGTTTATGATTTTATCTGACTACAGCAAATCTCACGCTAGCATCTTCATCCACAATGACATATTACGTCATGTGTTTTAAACATGTAATAATTAACTATTTCATTTATTACATTAGCTCGGCCAGCTATCTCAATTTTTTCAAAAAAAATTTAACAATAAGCCAAAATATGTTTACTAGGTGTGACTGGATATATGTATTATTCTTTGTTTAGCTTTAGCCATAAGCAAATGAGGACGAATGTCCAAATAGGCACATCAAAAAAATAATAACAATAATGCATATGAAAGATATTACCAAAGCAAAGAAAAAAAATGCATGATAAATACAGATCACATATATGGTACATTGCTAGCAAATGATTATATGGTACCAAAAAAAAATACTGATATACATATGATTCGGTAACTTGTTAAAGAATAATTGTTACCTTTGTCAGAAACATAGATTAACACAATACGGTAACTAATAAAAATATTTGTTACCTTGGTAAAGATTCAATTTTAGTGCACAAACACGAATTCCTGGTACGTACACGTACCACGGTTTCGTACATATATATATATATATATATATATATATATATATATATATATATATATATATATATATATATATATATATATATATATTTATTTATATATAGGACTGATATATTTTATTAGATGCCCATAGATTCTGTTATTTTTATTTTTTTTTTCTCTTTTCTTTTAACATTCCGGCTTATATATTTTATTAGATGCCGAGAGAAAAAATTATTTATATTTTTTTTTAAATGTTTTTTTTTTTAAATGTATTTTAACAATGCAATGTTCAATAATTTCTTAATTACATATTACTAGCATACTAACTGCTTTTCGTACACACACAATTTCCAGAGCATTTTACTCCTTTAGCGAATGAGGTGGCCACTTCAAACGGCTTTAAACTGAATTAAATAAGGAGTTTTGTCTGGACATGGCGAAACGTTGTTTTAGCTTCCAACTGTTCCGTAACCTACGCCAAACAAGGATGTTCACGGCGATAAATATCATCACCGTCACACTTAATCCTGCTAGTAGTATGGGGTGAAGAAATTCCTTATAAGTCGGTGACAGGTGGTCCATCTCGGTCAATTTCATCAACCGCTTGGCTACCTGTTTGTTGTATGGGAGAGGTAGTGCTGGCATTGTAGACGTCCACGTGAAGTTCGCGAAGTAGGCTCGTTCTCTGATGATAGTCCTTAGCCCGGTCACCATGGAATTAGGGGAAATCCCGATACAACCATCTGCTGCAACAAAGATGTGTGCAAAGGACGTGGATCCGTCCGGGCATGATACATTGAAGCCGTCCTTGTCGTATCGTATCCACGAGCCATTGTTCAGTCTGCAATTGAACTCATTATTGTCAAAGGGATAAAGCTTATCCAGACAATTTTCACTTGTATGGGAGAGAGCACCGTCTAGCACTATACCTAACTCGCATGAATCCATTAAGTTTTTATGGAATTCAAATGAGTCAGCTGTACATATTTTCTATCCATTGCGTCTGAACAGTGAGTTAATTGATTTAAGTCTTTAATGACCGTATATGTTTCCTTGTCTGGGGAAATCAATACGTGTCCTGTCAAACTGGATATTACTGGATTTGAGTGATTCGTCATGAAAGTCGGAAATGGTGATATCCTGTAAGATTGCCAGGCATCAGAAGAATCAAAGGGAATTGTAATCCTAATCTTGTTATTTTCAACGCTTACTGTAATTAGGCTGAAATAAAATTCTATCCTACGTTCGCCTAACAAAGGAACATAGCCTAGTTTATCCCTTCCGTTCTCCAGAACTAACTTTAAGTAATTTATAGGCATCAAATGGGGCGACAGTACACCTTTAGTTGCTAACGTGATAGCTTCTACATAATCCTTGGATTTCTCAATGAAATGTGCAATTCTGTTATGTATGTGATCTAACTTTGAATCATAATACGTTAACGTTGCCAACAAATCCTGTACTTCCATAATCTGAATGATATTACTTGAATGTTCATTTACTAAATCCATAATTTGATTGATTGAAGCTAACTGATTCCTTAGTTCTGACATAATCAATTCATCTTCATGAGTCAAGAACTCAATTTTCTTATTTTGATTACTAATCTTAAGACGATTGGAAATTCCTAAACCTAAACTTGCAATAGACCCAAAGATGTTTAATGCAGCATAAATAAACGGATTTCGCCTTTCTTTATGTTCGTGTCCTACAGTCCACATCAAAAGGTCACAAGCCAAAGATTCTGTCTCGTAAGTCTTATTTTGCAAGTCATCAGATAGCATCTCTGCAACTTTTAATGTCGATCCAAGCGAACTCTCTGTAGTCAAATGAAAATGTCTTCTATGCAACTCATCCAATGAGACAGAAAACCTTGAAATGGCGGTTTTTAAGCTAGTGACATCATTCTCTGGAAGAAAAATTGCTTGCATATTCACTTCTACAACTACGTTGCTCGATGTAATAAAAACGTCTTCTTGTCTTTCAACTATAGTGCCATATTTAAAATCTACACTTTTAGTTTTAGAGCTCATCCCACACGAGAAAAATGTCTGAGCGAACAATATCATTCCCAACAACAAAAAATTCATCTTGGAAACCTGTAACGAGAAAAATATATGTAATTACTCCTGTATTAAGAAGAAAACTTCTAATCACACAAATAAAAAATTTTCCCTCACTTCTTTCCCTCTCTCTCTTTTTTTTTTTTTTTTTTTTTTAATTTCTTATGTGAGCCAATGGTACTATTCTCTCATCCGTGGGTTGGGATACGTTTTGAACTCTAAACCTATTGGCCGTTAATGTTTCCAAAATGTTATATGGGCCTTCAAACTTAGGTGTTAGTTTATAATTGAGTCCTTTACGCACATTTATCTGTATATATACGTTATCACCCACGGTATATGTTTTAGTTGGCTTCGCTATTTTATCATGATTCCTTTTCATTATGATTTGTGATTCTTCTAAATTCTTTCGAAGGATATCATATCGACTTTTGCTTGCATTTATACATTCTTTTAAAGGATTTGATAGACTAGTTGTAGGCGTTAATACATGGAAAGGCGTTCTAACTGGGGTACCATACAATGCTTCATGCGGTGACATTTTAATTGATATATGATATGAATGATTCAGAGTACTCAGTGCCGCAGGTATTGCAATATCCCAGTTGGGGTCTGATCCCCCTAGTGTTACTCTTAATATATTTAAAACTTTTCTATTTGCTCTTTCCACTAGCCCATTCGACTCTGGGTGATATATCATGGTATTTATTTTCTTTATGCTAAGGAATTCACACAATTAGGTAAGAAAGTGATTATTAAATTCACCACCCGAGTCTAAGATTATCATGTGTGGAATTCCATGTTTACAAATGTAACACTCGTAAAACTTCCTAGCGCATTCAATCGCAGTTTTAGTTTTAAGCGCTATTAGTTCTGTATATCGAGTTAAAGCATCTATAATTACTAAGAGGTGCTTATTTCCTCTGTCTGACTCATAAAATCCTGTTAACAAATCTATATGTATTCTTTCAAAGGGTTGATTGGGCACGGGATAAGCCCCTAGGCTGACAGGTGTTTTCGTATGCCCTTTGTTTTCCTGACATGTGCGACAATTAGCTATGTGTCTTTTTATATCTGTAAGCATCGTATGCCAATAAAACAATGATTTGGCTTTCTGTGACATTAATGAGAACCCCGGGTGTCCATGTAATGGATTTGAATGCAACCAATTCAGGACAGTGGAAATAAGTGAGATTGGTACTACTACCTGGTCGTTAGTTACATGTGGTGTATTGCGGGTTTTCCTTGTCACAGTCCTACACAGAATATTATCTTTGATTATATAATTCTGCTGCTTATACTTTATATATCCCTTTTCCTTGTGATTGCCTTTCAAAGCATTTATAATTGTTTCTATTTTCTGATCTTTTCTTTGCTCAGTCTGTAATAATTCAGCGCTCCAGCCTAAATCTTCTTGTTCAGATATCGTTTTAACAATAGGCATGGATGTTGATATATCTATTAATTCAGCTAAAGGCTCCGTACAAGATGACACGGGGTTGCGTGATAATGCATCCGCAATGATATTTGCTTTCCCAGGTAAATACCCGATTCTTGCGCCAAAATCTTGAATGATCAAATGCCACCGAGTTCGTTTAGGGCTGTGGTTGAAGCCTTTAAAGAACTCGGTTAGTGGTTTATGGTCAGTAAGAACCTTAACGGGATAACCGTAAATTATGAACTTAAAATGCACTAGTGAATTAATAATAGCTAGCCCTTCCTTGTCTATTACTGCATACTTACTTTCGGAATTTCTCAATTTTCGAGAATAAAAAGCTATCGGGAAAAATTGTTTATCATATTGCTGAAGCAATACCCCTCCTACTCCTAAGTCTGAGGCGTCTGTTGCAATGAAGAATTCCTTACCGAAGTCAGGAAATTTTAAGATAGGAGAACTACACAGTTCATCTTTCAAGGTATTAAACGCCTGTTGATGATGCTCAGACCATATGAAATCTACGCCCTTCTTCGTAAGATCAGTTAAAGGAGCGCTAATTATTGAATAGTTGCGTATAAAACGCCTGTAATATCCACTACAACCCAGAAATTGCTGTATTCCCTTGACATTAGTAGGTATGGGAAAATTACGTACAGCCGACACCTTATCATGGACTACTTTAAGACC
The DNA here is from genome assembly GCF_036898095.1 of Palaemon carinicauda. NCBI lineage: Eukaryota > Metazoa > Arthropoda > Malacostraca > Decapoda > Palaemonidae > Palaemon > Palaemon carinicauda. The sequence continues at coordinate 69,590,247 of NC_090741.1, read as the reverse complement.
TTGGCTTGACACCATGAAACCCAAATATATTAATTCTGTTTTGAAAAATTCACACTTACTAATCTTTACCCTTAAGTTATGTTGTCTTAATCTCTGTAGTACTAGTTCTAACTTACGTAGATGTTCTTCTAAGGTGTTGGAAAAGATTACAAGATCATCCATATAGGCATGCAATATATCCCCTAAAAAGTCTCCAAACACTATGTTAATCATTCTTGTAAATGTTATAGGAGCACAACGTAAACCAAAAGGCATCCGTAAAAATTCATAATGTCCCCTGGCTGTGCTGAAGGCTGTGTATGGAATACTATCTTCTTCTAATGATATCTGGTGAAAGCCTTTAAGTAAGTCCAAACTGGTAAAATATTTATTCTGACCTAACAAAGACAAAATATCGTCAGTACATGGCACTGGGAATCGATCAGGGATCGTCTCCTCGTTTAGACTACGGAAGTCTACGCAGATACGCCATGTTCGATCTTTTTTCGGTACAACTATTAATGGAAAATTATAAGGGCTGTTTGATTTCCTAATGACTCCTTCTTCTAGCATTTTACCTACTTCATCATTTATTTCATTCTGGAATTTCATAGGGAGTCTGTACGAGGGTACATAGATAATTTTCTGCTTGTCCTTTAACCTTATTTGATGCTCGATCACATCTGTTTTTCCTAAGGATCCATCCGTAGTGGAAAAAACATCATGATATTTAGTTAAAAGTCCAAAAATTTTCTGCTGAATTTCTTCGTCTTGAATGTCTTTATTGATTTTATTTTTAATAGATTGCAAAAGGGATTCATCCGCAACTGATTGAGAGTGATTGATTTCAGCAACGGTAAGAATACAATGTTTATAAACTTGTACATCCAAGATATGTTGATTTTTGTGAATTACTAAAGTGTTATTTAAATGATTACAGACTTCAATATTACATTGTTGTTGTGAGCCTACTGTATAAATAGCTTGTGTGACAGACAATCCGTTAGTTTTCAAAGTGTCGGAAAGGATTAATATTTCAGATCCCGGTAATGTTTTCTTTATTTGCACTATTAAATTCGAAGGTACGTTTGGCTCGATAGATTGCGTGCAAGATGATATTACGGGTGAACGAGAATTCTGCTGGGTCGCGTATATCATTTCTTTATTAGTGAGACAAGTTATTGGTTCTTCAACGTACGTTACGGTTACATTTGTCGTCTCCTTTTTATCCAAAACTGATTTTAAGGTATTAGAAGACTTATAGAATTTCCCTTTGATATACACGCCGTGCTTGGCAGGGGCTAAGATAATGTTTTGATTTCCCATAGATGGGTATCCTATAATTACAGCTGGATACATATCAATGTTTTGTACAACAACAAATGTATCGGCAAACGTGCGTTTACCGACTTTGAATTGAACATGAGTTATGCCTATGACATTTAATTCATTATTTCCTATACCCGAGAGTCTAACTCCGGATTTTTCAATCGGAAAATTCGAAAACAACAAATGATGTGTCCTCAAATCCATGATATTACGTGGACTACCAGAGTAAAAAAATAACGTAAAGGATTTGTGTTCTAAATTTACAGCATATAAGGTTGGTCGTAACTCATTTTGGCTTATTATTGTATGAATTCGTTGCAAATCTATGGGAGCATGCACTGTTTTACTTAATTCGGCCGTGTGTTTCATAGGAAAATCTATTGCCTCACAATTATCTGATAAAACATTAAATTGATTATTCAATACTATTGATGTTGACATGAATGACCTTGACCCAACATCACTCTCTTACCCACTGGAGTTAACTATGTGGTATTTGCTTTGCTCTGCACATTCTGAAAATTAGTCTGACCTTGCGAGGTCTGGTTTGACGACCCAGGCTCAGCGATATTCGAAGAAGTGTTTGTTTGTTTCGGACTCTGAACTGCATTGACATTTGGTTGTTTCTTCTTATTGTTAAAATGAGGATTTTTCTTTTTATTTCCATATGGAACTGACTGTGGAATTGACTGTGTATTTCTGGGATTCTGTTGTGTCTTACGCGAGTAACATTGATTGTACGAATGAGTCGAACTATTATGTATCGAACAGAATTTCGTTCTGCAGTCCGCGCTTAAGTGACCTTGACGTTTGCAATTATAACACGTCATTCCCGCTACTTGACTATTATTAACTACGTTCACTGTTTGTGGCTTTGTTTCATTCTTTGCAAAAACTTGAGTTAACACGGGATCGAGATCTGGACACTTAGCCATGTGTTTTTTTATCTGTTTATATACATCCAATTCCGTACTTGCAGGCGTTAACTTTTTATCAAAACACCGCACTAAAGCTTCAGGCAACATAAGTGTCATGCAAGTTAAATACATTAATCGTAAAAAATCTTTCACTGAGATGTTATCTCTAGTAACCCAAGTGGAATTACCTAAAATATCCTGATATTCATTAAGCCTATCAGCTATGAGAGCTGCTCTCTCAATAACATTAAGCCGATTCATAGTGGCTTGATTAAGTGTATTTCTTAACGTTAATACTACATCCAAGGCTTCTTCACCCCCATAGACCGCACGTAACCTAACTTTGAAATCATCCCAGGTAACTGCTTCTTGAAATGAAACACCTCTTAAATACGCACTCGCATCCCCCTTAGAAAAATCTATAAAACTTTTAGCTTCTTGTAATTGTACAAAAGGGTCTACGATTTGTTTGGCATTTAAATGGGCATCGACGGATGAAATCCATGACTCCACATTTTGAGGCAAGAACCCATTAACCCGACCCTGAAAAGGAAGGATTGCAGACCTGACATTTACAAGCGTCACAATCGGGAGAGGATTAATCTGTCCTACGCCACTAGGTCCAGGGGTGGGGCTCTCAGGGGGCGTCATGACTGCTGTATTTCTTTTCCTATCTCTTCGACCCCTTGCAATTCTATCAAAATATCTATATGAATACAGACGTCCACTGCGTAAACGCATAAGTACCCACTGACAAAGATTATAATAAAATTCCCCAAAACAATGTTACTAATCCCAAGATATTTCCCGAGAATTTCTGAAAGAAAACGGAACACAAAGATATTTCCCGTAAATTTCTGAAAGAAAAAGGAATTAGCACAAAGAGAGAAAAAATTCTAGATGAGAATTCGGAGTTGAACACAGTTTCCTTTAATGAAAGGAAAATAAAAGATTAGCAAACCACTCACCCCAGTAATAATCGACTAACGACTCGTGATAACTACACTTCACTGCCCAAACTGAAATGAATTTGAAAATTGTACTTAGCTTATATATGGTTCTGTGTGATGTCGTCACATCCTCTCTCTCTCTTGATGTTTGTTAGCGATGTTTCGTCCGAGTTTCCGTTGAATGTAGTGCTTCCTGGATATGTTTTGTAAGCGTTGAACGTCAGTCCTTGGGTTTCCTAGGATGTTGATTGAAGATCCAGTTCATCAGTTTGTATGTATAACATTCATCAAATGTTGTAGACTTCGATGGACTATGTTACTTAGTCGAAATTGTAGATTCATTAACATTGATTTCTTGAAGATCTTTCTCTGGTTTTTACAGCTTTATTTTTGATTTCTTGAAGATCTTCCTCTAATTCTTAGAGTATTATTATTAATTTTGTGAAGATCTTTCTCTGATTCTTAGAGTTTAAGCGCTGCCACCATTTATTAGTGTGCTACTGTTATTAACACACATTGAGTATGTGTTGTTTGAGATGTTGAGTCTTGAAATAAAGTTCATCTTTGTAACTTTAGAATGGTTTATTCTCTAAAAACAACAGTGTTAAACATCTCCATCACAGGAGTGTAGCTGGTTTGGTCGGATGACCAATTCAGGTGAAGTATAGATATGAACTGCCTAAATTATCGATATCACAGATATCGTATGTTTAGTTGTCTCAGCATTTAAACACAATATGTAAACTTTACATTCGTCTCTCGGAAGACACCTGCATCCGGTGACGACACAATCTTTCACACGGTATGCATTTGTGTTGATGTTTCAGAAAAATGTTACATTGCCGAGGGATGCAAAATACATCCTGTTTATGATTTTATCTGACTACAGCAAATCTCACGCTAGCATCTTCGTCCACAATGACATATTACGTCATGTGTTTTAAACATGTAATAATTAACTATTTCATTTATTACACATGCTCAGTTCACATTCAGGTTGAGGCCGAGACTTTGCCTTTTCCTTTGCCTTGTGTCTTTTAGTTTTGTGTTTTCCTTATTTTCACTAGTTTTTCTCTTTTCACCCACATTTATTGTAGTACGCTTTTCATCTTCTCAATATTTTCTTCATAAAAATGAATTTTCCAGCTGTTTGTGAACAATTCTTCTTCGTATGGTTATTTGAGCTCTATTGCTTTTCTTCTTATAACACTATATTGTGGACAATATAACATGAAGTGGTAAACATTCTCTTCTACATCACAGAATACACAGTTTATATTTCCACCTTGGTATCTGATATATATATAGGCTATATATATATATATATATATATATATATATATATATATATATATATATATATATATATATATATATATATATATATATATATATATATATATATATATATATATATATATATATATATACATACATATGTATATATTCAACCCCATTGTGTTTGTCCTTGCTCTGAATAATAAAATTGACGTAACTGTGTTGTCACATACTTCCTCCTCCTTGATTTCACTTTTCCAGTTTTAATACAAAATTAGATTCTCCTTACAATCCATTTCACTCTTCCATTTGCATGTGTCCCATTCTCTTGTACTTTTCTTTATGTCCTCTTTCGTACACCTCTTAACGTTTCTCATCGCTTATTACATAAAAAATAGTAGTATTGAAAGGACAGTGAGACAAGCGTCACCGAGATCAACTGATACTTTATTCAAATGTGCACGGGAGTATATTACAAGGTGCGGACGGAAAGGTAGGATGGCTCTGGCGCCAAATCAGATTGAAGTGCCCGCCAAAATATATGTGTTTTCTTACACTTACAAATATACGAATTATGAGTTAACAGAAACATGTAATGAAATGATACATATGTCAAAATGTAGCTCTGATAGAGCGGAATATATATACATGGGAAACCACGATGTGGCGAAAGGAGAATTCAAATAAATAAATAGTTTGTTGATTTTCTGGACGATGAAGGGAGCGGTATCCTTACAAGTACTCCCCCCCCCAAGACATCGGGCGGCATAGAGGGTTGATGATCAATCTTCGTATCTTTTCGGGCGTCGGAGGGTTCCTCTTGTTTTTGAACGGAGGGGCGCGCCGGTGGTCGGCGTAAGGATCTCTTCCTCTTGTCGTCGTTTGATGATTTTTCTTTCGTTGGGCGCCTTATTTTGAGGTGGAACTCTGGATCTGCCAGGTCCGGCGGAGGCGGTGTCGCTTCCTTCGAGAAACGCTGGTTTCACGCGGTGTATTGAGACCCAGTCCTCTTGGCCATGGACGTCGAGAAGGAAGGCTTTCATTGTCTTTTTAATTACCCGGTAGGGGCCTCGATAAGGTCTAGTTAGTGGTTGTCGATGATGGCGGCATAGAGGGTTGATGATCAATCTTCGTATCTTTTCGGGCGTTGGAGGGTTCCTCTTGTTTTTGAACGGAGGGGCGCGCCGGTGGTCGGCGTAAGGATCTCTTCCTCTTGTCGTCGTTTGATGATTTTTCTTTCGTTGGGCGCCTTATTTTGAGGTGGAACTCTGGATCTGCCAGGTCCGGCGGAGGCGGTGTCGCTTCCTTCGAGAAACGCTGGTTTCACGCGGTCTATTGAGACCCAGTCCTCTTGGCCATGGACGTCGAGAAGGAAGGCTTTCATTGTCTTTTTAATTACCCGGTAGGGGCCTCGATAAGGTCTAGTTAGTGGTTGTCGATGATGGCGGCATAGAGGGTTGATGATCAATCTTCGTATCTTTTCGGGCGTTGGAGGGTTCCTCTTGTCTTTGAACGGAGGGGCGCGCCGGTGGTCGGCGTAAGGATCTCTTCCTCTTGTCGTCGTTTGATGATTTTTCTTTCGTTGGGCGCCTTATTTTGAGGTGGAACTCTGGATCTGCCAAGTCCGGCGGAGGCGGTGTCGCTTCCTTCGAGAAACGCTGGTTTCACGCGGTCTATTGAGACCCAGTCCTCTTGGCCATGGACGTCGAGAAGGAAGGCTTTCATTGTCTTTTTAATTACCCGGTAGGGGCCTCGATAAGGTCTAGTTAGTGGTTGTCGATGATGGCGGCATAGAGGGTTGATGATCAATCTTCGTATCTTTTCGGGCGTTGGAGGGTTCCTCTTGTTTTTGAACGGAGGGGCGCGCCGGTGGTCGGCGTAAGGATCTCTTCCTCTTGTCGTCGTTTGATGATTTTTCTTTCGTTGGGCGCCTTATTTTGAGGTGGAACTCTGGATCTGCCAAGTCCGGCGGAGGCGGTGTCGCTTCCTTCGAGAAACGCTGGTTTCACGCGGTGTATTGAGACCCAGTCCTCTTGGCCATGGACGTCGAGAAGGAAGGCTTTCATTGTCTTTTTAATTACCCGGTAGGGGCCTCGATAAGGTCTAGTTAGTGGTTGTCGATGATGGCGGCATAGAGGGTTGATGATCAATCTTCGTATCTTTTCGGGCGTCGGAGGGTTCCTCTTGTTTTTGAACGGAGGGGCGCGCCGGTGGTCGGCGTAAGGATCTCTTCCTCTTGTCGTCGTTTGATGATTTTTCTTTCGTTGGGCGCCTTGTTTTGAGGTGGAACTCTGGATCTGCCAGGTCCGGCGGAGGCGGTGTCGCTTCCTTCGAGAAACGCTGGTTTCACGCGGTCTATTGAGACCCAGTCCTCTTGGCCATGGACGTCGAGAAGGAAGGCTTTCATTGTCTTTTTAATTACCCGGTAGGGGCCTCGATAAGGTCTAGTTAGTGGTTGTCGATGAGCGTCGACACGGACGAAAACGTACCCGCAGTCATCCAGGCTTTTTGGCTTGAAGTGCTTGGTTCTGTCCTGGTAAGTTTTGAGACATGGCCTGAACTTCCTGGTGATGTCCCTTAGGTGATCCAGCTGCGTGTCGTCGGTTGATGAGGAAAAGAATTCGCCAGGAACTGCGAGCGCCTCCCCGTAAACCTTTTCGGCGGGCAAAGGTTCGCCGTCTGCGCGAGGGGCGGTGCGAAGGCCGAGGAGTACCCAAGGAAGTCGTGATTTCCAGTCCCCATCGGTGCAGCTCGCCATCAGGGACTCCTTGAGGGCGCGGTGAGTTCTTTCGACCATGCCGTTTGCCGCGGGGTTGTATGCCGTGGTGCTGTGGAGCGTCGTCCCCATCAGGTTCGCCAAAGCGAGCCATATTTCTGAGAGGAAAGCGGGGCCTCTGTCTGTCGTGATGTCGTCAGGAACGCCAAACCTGCTCACCCAGCTTGACAGGAGGGCTTCGGCGCATGCTTGAGTCGTAGCTTCGGTCATCGGCGATGCCTCCAACCACCTCGTGGAGTGATCGATGATCGTAAGCAGGTAGCGAGCAGATCCAGAAGGGGGCAATGGTCCCACGACGTCGATGTGTATATGACCGAAACGTCTTTTGGGCTGGGGAAAATCGCCTACCCCCGATTCGGTGTGACGGCTGACCTTGCTTGACTGGCAGTTGATGCATGACTTCGCCCATTCCCGGGCATCCTTTTTTATCCCTGGCTAGACAAACTTTTCAGACAGAAGGCGAGCGGTGGTGCGTCCTGAGGGGTGTGAAAGTCCATGGATGAAATCGAATATTTTCCTTCTGCCAGAGGCTTGTATCCAGGGACGTGGGCGGCCTGTGCTGGTGTCGCAAAGAATAGTTACTCCTGCTGGTCCGAGGGGAATCGCACTTATCTTGAGCGCGGATGGCCCCGTCAGGTGATCCTGTGCTTCTCGGTCGGTGCGTTGTTCGGTTGCGAGATTGGCGTAGTCGATTCCCAGGTGGATTGCGTCAATTTCAATCCTTGAAAGGGCGTCCGCGACTGGGTTTTTCTTTCCTGGGACGTAACGTATGGTGCACCCGAATTCGGCGATTGATGCGAGATGACGTTGTTGGGAGGACCATGCGTCCGTCGATTTCTTGAAAGCGTGTACGAGGGGTTGATGGTCCGTCGCGATTGTGAAGGGAGTACCCTCCAAGATGTGCCTGAAGTGGCGGACGGCGAGGTAGACGGCGAGGAGTTCCCTATCGAAGGTGCTGTATCTTGTTTCGGCGGGTTTCAATTTCTTGCTGAAGAATGCCAGCGGTCGAGGAGAACCATCGAAGAGTTGCTCCAGCACAGCCCCACAGGCGACGTTGCTGGCGTCGGTCGTTAGTCGCAGGGGCGCGTTGTCGTCGAAATGAGCCAGGGTGGTGGCATTCGCAAGGGCATTCTTCGTCCGGGCGAATGCCTGTTGCTGGGGCAAACCCCACTCGAGTTTTTTCGCTTTTCCTTTCAGGACGTCGTTGAGGGGTGACAGGGTTTGTGCGATGTTGGGGATGAAGCGCCTGTAGTAATTGACCATCCCCAGGAACTCCTGAAGTTGGCGGATGGTCGTAGGTATTGGGAACTTTCTGATGGCGTCGACCTTGGTTGTCATGGGTTTTACCCCGCACGAGGATACGTGGTGACCAAGGAAATCCACTCCCTCCACACCGAACGTGCATTTGTCGAAACGTACGACCAGGCCGTTCTCCTGTAGGTGTTTGAGGACGGTGTGGACATGCCCCCGGTGTTCCTCCTTGGTTTTCGAGAATATCAGGATGTCGTTGACGTAGCAGACGCAGAAAGGTAGGTCACCCAGAATGCTATCCATTAGTCGTTGGAAGGTCGCCCCGACGTTGCGTAGACCGAAGGTTGAGTATGCGAAGGTGTAGGATCCAAACGGCGTTACAATGGCAGTTTTCGGGATGTCTTCCTGGAATACGGGGACCTGGAAATAAGACTTGAGGAGGTCCATCTTGGTAAAATACTTCGCGCCGTGCAACGCGTTCGTTAGGTCCTGCATGTTGGGCAGCGGGTAATGATCGGGCGTTGTGATGAGGTTGAGGCGCCTGTAGTCGCCGCAAGGTCTCCAGGACCCGTTAGGCTTTTTTACCATGTGCAGGGGTGATGCCCATGGGCTCGATGCTTTCTTACAGATACCCATGCGTTCCATGTCCTCGAAGGCGCGTTTGGCATCCTTCAGTTTCTGGGGCGGGAGGCGGCGGAATTTGGAGTGAGTGGGAGGTCCTGTCGTTGTGATGTGGTGGTAGATTCCATGCTTGGACGGGGAACCTGGCGAGTGTCGGAGCTCGGGCTTGAAAACCTCGGGAAATTCTCGTAGGAGGTCGGCGTAGGGGTGCGTCGTTACGGCGGATACGGACATTGTTGCAGGGCCGTGTTCTAGGGCGTGGGACTGGCAGGTTCCCGTGTCGATGAGACATCTGTTAGCGACATCGACGAGGAGTGTGTGGTGGGCGAGGAAATCCGCACCGAGGAGGGGGCGATTGACGTCAGCGATAGCGAAGGGCCAAGAATACGAACGGCCCATGATAGATATCTTGATTGTCTTGATCCCATAGCACCGTATGGGAGATCCGTTGGCGGCGATGAGTGAGGGAGCATTTTTGTTGGGACCACGGTCTAGGTTGGACTTGGAAGGTGGGAACGTTGACTGCATTGCGCCGGTGTCCACCATGAGTCTACGGTTGGAAATGGTATCGAGGATATAGAAACCATTCTTGTTTTGGTTGACTGCGGCTGCGATGGTGGCAGGTGGATGCTTCTGGCGTCATCTTCTAGGGAAACTGCATGGTGCTCTACATTTCTTGGCGTCACTGCCGAACTGTTGGTGGTAGAAGCACCATGCTGGGTTAGTCCTAGGGTTCGGTCGCGTCGGTTGCGGTGGTTTCTTTCTTGATAGAATGTTGATCTCGTCGTCCTCAAGGGCCGTTGCCGAGGAGTCTATGGAAGAGCAGCTGCTGAAGGAGGAGAACGGAGGCGGTGTTGACGACGATGGTCCGAGGCGAGATGCTTTGGAGGCCTCGTGGAGCTCCTGAGCCTTCGACAGGAGTTCGTTCATCGGGAGCGTGTCGGCGTCTGTCAATTGGGCCCTTACGTCCTGTGGTAGGCGTCGAAGAAAGATCTCGCGAGATAAGCTAATCTCACGTCGTCGGCCGTTGCTATCTGTTTCGGGGAGCATAACCAGGCCGGTTAGCTCGTCCCACACCTCGACAGGAGAGGTGTCACCCATGGGCTTGCCGGCGAGGTCCAGTACTTTCTGTGCCCTTGCTGAGACGGAGAGGGAGTAGATACCGATGAGTTTCGTTCTCAGGTCGTCGTATGAAACTTGGCCGGCCTGGGCGTCGAGCCATGGGGAAATCTTGTCGAATACCTCTTCAGGTATGGAGGTGAGAACGATGTCAGCCTTGGCGCAGGAGTCGCTGAGTCTAGCGGCGCGGAAGAGTACGTCTGCTCTCAGGAACCAGGAAGCGGTGTTGTGTTGAGAAAAGGGCGGCAGTTTGACTTTGGGCGTGGAGGCGAGGCCGTTGGGTGCGATGAGCGTGTTGCTCCCTGCATCGTGGCCAGACGACGAGTCGGCGAAGAGGTGAGAAGTTGATATGTCGGTTAAGCTCATCCTACTGCCTTACGTTCACCGAAGTGTGGGAGAACCAAAGGCAGGCTCGTGCCTAAGGTAACGGAGTAGAGAGAAGGTAGCACGGCCGTAATAAGTCCGTTAATGGCAAAGCCAAAACCGCTGATGCTACTTTCAACTCCGGGGTCACCAGTTGTAAGGACAGTGAGACAAGCGTCACCGAGATCAACTGATACTTTATTCAAATGTGCACGGGAGTATATTACAAGGTGCGGATGGAAAGGTAGGATGGCGCTGGCGCCAAATCAGATTGAAGTGCCCGCCAAAATATATGTGTTTTCTTACACTGACAAATATACGAATTATGAGTTAACCGAAACATGTAATGAAATGATACATATGTCAAAATGTAGCTCTGATAGAGTGGAATATATATACATGGGAAACCACGGTGTGGCGAAAGGAGAATTCAAATAAATAAATAGTTTGTCGATTTTCTGGACGACGAAGGGAGCGGTGTCCTTACAGTATTGTTTGTCAGTAATAGAGCTGCAACTTATATATATATATATATATATATATATATATATATATATATATATATACATATATATATATATATATATATATATATATATATATATATATATATATATATACATATATATATATATATATATATATATATATATATATATATATATTTATATATATATATATATATATATATATATATATATATATATATATATACATATACATATATATATATATATATATATATATATATATATAGTAGGCTACTACTCCATTACAAAAGTGAAATTCCAAATGGTGTTTATCTTAAGATCATCCGTATTATATCTTCGTATATGGTACAGCATGCAAAGATACAAGACATCAAAAATTATTATTATTATTATTATTATTACTATTATTATTATTATTATTATTATTATTATTAGTAGTAGTAGTAGTAGTAGTAGTAGTAGTAGTAGTAGTAGTAGTAGTAGTAGTAGTAGTAGTAGTAGTAGTATTTCTAGCTAAGCTACAAACCTAGTTGGAAAAAAACTGTATGTTATAAGCCAAAGGCGTTGCAACAGGAAAAAAATAGCCCAGTGAGGAAAAGATATAAATAAGCTATATGAAAAGCAACGAACAATTAAAATGAAATGTTTTAAGAAGAGTAACAACATTAAAACGCCTTCCATGTGTAATCTATGTAAAGAGTCATATCAACTTGTTCAAAACAAAAACTTTTGCTGCAAGATTGAACTTTTGAAGTTCTACCGATTCACCTACCCGGTTAGGAAAGTCATTCTACAATTTGGTCACAGTTGGAATATTACTTCTAGAATACTGTGTAGTATCGAGCCTTATGATGGAGAAGGAATGACTATTAGAATTAACTGCCTACCTAGCCTTACGAACAGGATGGTCTTGTCCAGGAAGATCTACGAGTAGGCCTAAATGTAAAAGATGGTCAGAAATATGAAAAATCTTATACAACATGCATAACAAACTAATTGAACAACGGTGTCAGAGATCAATATTTAGATCGGGAATAGGATATTTAATAGACCGTAAGTTCCTGTCCAACAAATTAAGATGAGAATCAGCAGCTGAAGACCAGATAGAACTATTATCGAAACAAGGTAGAATGAAAGAATTAAAACAATTCTTCAGAATAGATTAATCACCGAAAATCTTAAAAGACTGCCTAATAAGCCTTTGTGTGTGTGTGTGTGTGTGCTATTGAAGAAGACAGACCTAATGTGTTTCTCAAAAGCAAACTTGATGTCGGGTATCACACCTACAATTTAAAAAGTCATACAGAGTTAAAGAAACATTATTAATGCTGAGATCTGGATGTTGAGGGGCAATTATGTCCTTGACCTACTTCCAATTATACTTTAAGTTTTGTTAGGATTCAACTTTATGCCCCATAATTTGCATAGCACACTAATCTTAGCTAGAACTCTATTAAGGAATTCAGCAACCTCAGATCGATATTCAGAAGGAATTAGTGCAAAGAGAGTAGCATAATCTGCATATGCAACGAGTTTTTTTTTTTTTTCAGGCCAAACCACATGTCATGTGTACGAGTATATAGTATGAAAAGTAATGGGCCAAGAACACTACCCTTAGGAACACCAGATATCACCTTCCTATACTCACTATGGTGCCCATCAACAACAACTATGTGAACTTTTACTTAAAAATTCATTAATGATCTGAGAAAAGACCCACCCACTCCCAACTGTTTGAGTTTGGAAACAAGGGCCTCATGATTAACACGGTCAAATGCAGCACTAAAATCAAGGGCAGCCATACGAACATCTTAACCACAATCAATGGATTTCTGCGCAGCATTGGAGATTGTAGTTAGGGCATCACATGCTCCAAGGTCTTTACGAAAACCAAATTGCAAACTAGGAAACAGATTATTAGCATACCTTCAGCAAACCCATTTAGACGTTTTGCCAAAAGAAGTTAAAAAACTTTAGATAATATGGGAGTTATGGAAAATGGACGGTAATCAGTTGGACTTGAGCTACCACAAACACATTTACATAGAGGAGTAACATTACCAATTCTCCAGCAAGTGATAAAAGCTCCTCTTCTTGCTAACTTGCGCAAAATGACTGATAACTTTGGAGATAAGAAATTTGCAGTCTTTATAAAAGAAACTAAGGTAGAATACTATTTAGGTCTACACCTCTATAAGCATCAAGGTCCATCAAGAGAGCTTTAATTTCACGAGATCGAAAAGCTAAACTACTTACTCCAGCCTCAGTAAAACAGGAATGAGGAATACCAAGTTTCTCATTACTCTGCTTACTGTTAAACACATCAGCCAAAAGGGTTGCCTTTTCCTTTGGACAGTGAGTGGCAGAGCCATCTGGTTTAAGTAAAGGAGAAACTGTTTGCAGATTTAAGGGTAGTCCACTACATATGTTCCTGGGTTGTACCTACCAGAAAGGGTTTCTTTTATGGTTAAATTTGATTCCTTTTCAGTTAAAGAATAGACTTAATTTACATACTTGGATATTTGTTTATACTTCATATCAGTGTTATAGATTCTAAAAACAATGCCTTATTGAGATTATCAGGTATTAAATTATCACTATTACCATTGCTAGTTTGAAAAGCAGGATACTATAAGCCCAAAGGATGCCAACAGGGAAAATAGCCTAGTGAGGAAAGGAAATAATGAAATAGATAAACTACAAAAGAAGTTATGAACAATTGAATTAAAACATCTTAAGAACAGTAACAACATTGAAACAGATCTTTCGTATATAAACTATAAAAAGAGACTTATGTCAGCTTGTTCAATATAAAAACATTTGCTTCATATTTAAACTTTTGAAGTTCCACCGATTCACTACCTGACTAGGAAGATCATTCCACTAATTGATCAAAACTCGAATAAAACTTATAGAATATGGTGTAGTATTGTGCCTCATAATGGAGAAGACATGACTATTAGAATTAACTGCATACCTAGTATTACGAACAGGATGATAATATTTGGTGAGACCTGAATGTAAAGGGTGGTCAGTATTATGAAAAATATGCAACCTGCATAAAGAACTAATTGAACGACGGCGCCAGAGACTAATGTCTAGTTCAGGAATAAGAAATTCAATAATCCGTAAGTTCATGTCTAACAAATAAGGATTAGATGTGATTCAGCAGCTGAAGACCAGAAAGAAGACAATACTCGAAACAAAATAGAACGAAAGAATTAAAAAAATTCTTCAAAGATTGATAACCAAAAATCTTAAAAGACTCTCAATAAGCCAGTTTTTTTTTTTTTTTTTTTTTTTTTTTTTTTGCAGTTGAAGAAGAGAAAGACCTAATGCCTATTTCTCAAAAGTAAATTCGCTATCATACAAAATTTAAGAAACATTATCAATGGTGGTTTCTCTATTATTTTTTTTTTATTATTAGCTAGTTAATTACATGGATATGGTCAATTGTTGAATACCCACTTCTGAAGCCTTTCCTGGTCTCTTGGTTGATTAAAGCCTAGCTGTTTTTCTATTCGGTCTAATATGATCTTTGTAAATACTTTACATATTAAGGAAAGTAAACTTATTGGGAGCTATTTTTTCAGGTCTTTTTGCTAATTTTTTTCTGTGAATTAGTGTTATGATAACGTTCTTTACAAGCTGTAAGTATAAAGCATTCTTGTAGACATTTTGTGTAAAGTCCAGCCAGTTTTACTACTATGAAATCTCCTCCACCTACAATTGTTAGGCCATCTTCTCTTGCTACTTAGCGTCTTATGCTTTTTAATGCTTTCTTTACTTCTACTGTCACGTTTGGTACCGGCTCAGGCATTTCATTGTTGCTATTGGTGAAGTTATTTATTACATCACTATTGTAAAGAAACCTTCTGTAATAATCACTCCATATCTATTGTGGATATTTCCATCTTCATCCTTTAAAATGAACATATGTAAACGCCCTGTTCCAAGTCTTATTTTCATCAATTTTATTTTTTCCCCTTTCCTTTTGGAGGTAATACGTTAACCAGGGCACCAGCCACCCGTTGTTATACTGCCGCTAGTGAGTTATGGCGTCTTATGACTGGCCAGACAGTACTACTTTGGACCCCTTTTCTCTGGCTACGGTTCATTTTCCCTTGTCCTACACACACGCACACACACACATACACACAAATACTTAATATTCTGACCTATTCTTTACATATTCTCCTTTGTCTTCATACACCTGACAACATAGATTACCAAACAATTCTTCTTCTTTCCAGGGGTTAACTACTGCACTGTAATTGTTCAGTGGCCCCTTTCCTATTGGTAAGTGTAGAGGAGACTCTAGATATGGTAAGCAGCTCATCTAGGAGGAGGACACTCCAAAATCAAACCACTGTTCTCTAGTCTTGGGTAGTGCCATAGCCTTTGTACCATGGTCTTCCACTGTCTTGGGTTAGAGTTCTATTGTTTAAGGGTACACTCGAGCACACTATTCTATACAATTTCTATTCATCTTGGTTTTTTAAAGTTTTTACATTTTATAAAGGAAATATTTATATCAATGTTGTTATTCTTCGTAAACTTTTTTTTCTTTTCCTAGCTGGGCTATTTTACCTGTTGGAGCTTAGCAGGTAATAATAATAATAATAATAATAATAATAATAATAATAATAATTTAGTGTTTCCTCAATTTTGGTCTGATTGTGTTTACGAATATCTTGGGTTTTTAGTTTGTTTATTGTTTTGGATAGTTCTACTTACTCGTGTGGGTAACATGTGCTTGAAATCACAAGCACACTATTTGCTAAGCTACAACCCTAGTTGGAAAAGCAGGATGCTATAAGCCCAAGAGCTCCAACAATAAAATAGCTCAGCAAGGGAAGGAAATAAATAAACTACAAGAAAAGTATTAAAGAATTAAAACGTTTTAAGAACAGTAAAAACATTAAAATAATTCTTTTATATATAAACTATAAAAAAAACTTTAAAAAAGGAGGAAGAGATGTCAGATACAATAGTGTGCCTGAGTGTACCCTCATGCAAGACAATGGATATAATCTCATACAAGAAATAATTGTTAAATTTTCTTTTGGAATGAATATTTCCATCCACGACGATAAAAGCCAAAAACGAAATTAATCTGTCAAAGCAGCTATTCTAGGAGAAGGACACTCCAAAATCAAATTGTTCTCTAGTCTTGGGTAGTGCCATAGCCTCTGTACCATGGTCTTTCACTGTCTTGGGTTAGAGGTCTCTTGCTTGAGGGTACACTCGGGCACACTATTCTATCTAATTTATATTCTTGTGTTGTTAAAGCTTTTATAGTTTATATAGGAAATATTTATTTTAATTTTGTTAGTTATTAAATTATTTTATTTTTCCTTGTTCCCTTTCCTCACTGGGCTATTTTCCTTGTTGGGGCCCCTGGGCTTACAGCATAATGCTTTTCCAACTAGGGTTGTAGCTTAGTAAGTAATGATAATAATAATAATAATGCAAAGCAATTTTAGTCTCAGCGCCAAGTGACGTCACACAAAATCATGGCCTTCGGTGGACCATATTAGACCGAGTGTAAACAGACAAGATGGGAACTCTTTTAGCAGACTCCACATATTGTCGCCTGTGTGCCACGGAATCTGACGTAGGATTCACTATTTTCGATGACAGTGAGGAAAAAGCATCGCTGGCCATTTTAATTAACAAATATCTTCCCATAAAGGTAAGCAGCACCTTGCATTTTGGGTTGCTCCTCACGTTGCAGGTTCTCGGTTGATTTTCGGAGTCAAATCAAACCTTTAATGTCTTCATTGAAATTTATAATTTTATAATTTTTCTCTTCCTGTGTTGTCCTTTACATGCAATGCCTCTGCTTGGAGTAGAAACCTGTTATTCTTGCATGCAAAATGTATAATTTGGGTAATATATGAAGATAATAGTGTAAAGTAGAAAATGGCGGCCGTTGTTGTTGTTTTGGTGGAATGGTTGCCAATTTGTGATTTTTATATGGATAAATTGCGGGATAAATTGAATAGTTTAGATATAATTGACCAAAACTCTGATAGAAATAAGAGGTTAGGTTTCATTTTGCGGAAAATAGCTATCTTTTGGACACGTTTCAACGGCCAGTTGTTAAGGAATTATGGCACCTTTGCTTTCAATTATCACATCAATCCTCGATAATGGGCCCAATCTCGAGGCTAACATGTGTTTATCAACTAATAATATTACAGAAGATGGTTCAAAACTTCTTCAATCAGTTCCATTTCTTTACGAGAATAGGGGTTTTCATGAGTTCATTGACTACGTTTATGCTAGCTAGGTCTATGTTGTATCATAGGTCTAGGGTTTTGGGTTATCCTTCAGTAATAGGCCTAATTATATATAACAGGTAATTCCAGTCTGGATATTCTTTTGTAATTTTTGATAGCTGTTATGGCGTTTTAAATGTTTAAGCTAGTTTCACTAATAGGTTTAGTCTAGTGAAAAAGAGTTAAAGAAATATATGCCTAGGGTAGAAATTTGACTATGGAAGGTCTCAGCTGTCCTTATAAAAATAAGGTATTATTGTGCTGTTTTACGGGATAATGTAACCTAGGGGAAAAACTACTACCAAAAATAATGCTAAAGCTTATTTTCTGTAATATATTTGGAGATAATACATAGTGTAAGTTAAGACATTTGCATTAAAGGGCCTTTGTATATCAGCGGCCATCTCCTCCCTTGTGGATTAAAAATGTACATCAACCAACTTCAACTTTCCCCCCTTAACGTAACCTACAAGCCGTGTCCTTAGTTACCTAACAAGGGGGCTGGCACCCCCCGTTACACTACCGTATTCCAAGTTAGCCGTAATCATACATGCAGGTGGCCGCTATCATACATACACCCCTGCAGGAAAAAACATGTCATGGACTAAGTTTCTGGTTCTATTATTATTATTATCATTATTATTACTGTTACTAGCCAAGCAGCAACCCAGGCTGGAAAAGTAGAATACCATAAGCCCAAGGGCTTCAATAGGGAAAGTAACCCAGTGAGGAAAGTGAATAACAAATAAAATGTATAAATAATGAGTAATGAATATACAATATTTCAAGATCAGTTAAGTCATCAAAATAGATCAGTCAGTATGTTGTGCAAAATATTCATTGGGGTGTATGAATGGTAACGGCTATCTGTATTTATTATTATGGCTAACTTAGAATACAGTAGTGTAAGGGGGATCACAGGGGGCCCCCGTTAGATAAGTAGGTAAGGACATGGCTTTTAGGTTAGGTTAGGGGATAAAGTTTAGGTTAGTTAATGTTCATTTTTAATCCACACGGGAGGAACTGGCCGCTGATATACAAAGGTTCCTCTTCATCTGTACTATACAAAGGGGTAAATTTGCCTAATAGAACAAGAACACTAACCATGAAAGTAAGAGGTGCTCCTGGTGTATTAATATGTGTTTTGAACTATTTTGATGTGTAAATGTTGGAAATTTTATTATTTTCAAGTTATTAATATGTTTGAAACACTAAAAGAAAATTGCGACAAAAAAAATAACGCATTTCATAAGGGAAATAAACAGAGAAATTGCATCTAACCTACGGTTCCACAACAAACCTAACGTAAGATGATTGTCCTTATCATACCTATTGGAGCCTTTCCCTGTAGTTGGTTGTATCCTTGTGTTGGCTTTCCTCGTGAAATCGGGTTTTTCAGTCAAAATTTTTTTTATAAACATACTTGTAACACCTCTTATCTCCAAAAGGATAATGACTGTACATATGGCATGATCGCAACAGTTAGTTCCCTCCCAACCAAACAACACGAAAGAACTTTCAAGATTCTGTAGGTAGCATGTCTTTGGAAATGAAGGTAGGAGATTAGCCAAAAAAATAGTTAGTGAAATCGGCCCTGATTGGCCACTTAGGTGATTGCAAATTTGCGGCCAGTTTTAATGGTATAGAAAGTAGGGAAGTTGATATACAGTCACTGGAATTTGGAATTTCTTACCAAATTAAGATATCTAGGCTATTATTAGTTTCCGAGTATAAGTTTTGGGGCTCAAAATAATGTGTTTGGATATATCTATTTGATTGAGTCAGTTCGATTCTCCTACCTTATATTGTAGGTCTACTAATATGCTGTAAAACCATCCAGGTAGCTAACAGTAGTATGAAACAGGAAATTATCTGTTAATAAGATGGAACCCTTTTAACATAATCTGTACTGTAGTCCTATTTTGAGGTGATAGCATGGCTCTATGCCCTTACCAATGCATTACTTGTTGTTGAACGAGTCGCAATCTTACACTATGTTCTAAGGGGGTGACGAATTAGTAAGGTCTGTTAAATATGTACAGTACTTTTCAGTTGGACATTGTTTTCACAGTCATTCAGAGTGATGTAATTGAGTATTGTATTATGTTTGAAAAAAAAAATATACAAATGAAATGGACTTGCTATGCCATGTCAAAATTAAAATAGTAGATATCAATAATTGTACTGTATTATTATTATTATTACTACTACTACTACTACTACTACTACTACTACTACTACTACAGTACTACTACTACTACTACTACTTGCTAAGCTTAAGTGAAAATAAGATCAGATATTTAGGGTTGACCACTGACATTTTTATTATGTATGATTAAATAGAGAAATTGTTACTGCGTGTATATCTCCTTTCCCTTTAGTGTATTTCGCATTATTTCGCTTCATATTGTGGTTTAGTAGAATTGATAATATCCTGTGTTGAAGTGGATTTGAGGCACTATGGACCAGAATCAAACACACTTACACTTATTTTCTACTTTTTTGAACTATTTACACACAATAGCATTGATTCACTTACAATAACTTTTGTCGTTTCTTAGAAAAGGGTTGTCTCCCGTATTCGAACTTTCTTTTGTTCGAAAGGCCCCATCGAACCTGTAGGTTCTGATTAGCCCTCGCTGCATCCTGGAGGACCTTGTCGACTTCTTCTTGGGGGAAGAGTGTCTTACCCCCAGCAGGAGGAGGCGATGAGCCTATTTGGTTCATGTCTAATGGAGGCTTTGGAAAGAACATGTTTTCTGCAGTTCGTCCGGGCTGTCCAGGAATCATGCAGGTCCACTTGAAACGTCTGGAGCAAATTCTTCGCAAAGACTCGGAAGATGGGCTCATCATTGTAAAGGGAGGACAACAACTCCGTAGACACTATTGAATGGAGAGATCTAGCCAGCCTGTTTCTAGCGTCAAGCTCCGATTTAAGGAGGTGGTCCGGCAACTTGGGGAGTCTCTCAGAGAACAGCGAGGACGCGCAGTCCGGATCTAGCTTCCCCACCGTAAAGGTAGCAGATGTATCATTCCAGATGTCCGAAGGGGCTGGAACGAGCATAGAGGTGGGGTCCGTCTCCTTCAAGATAGGCATAGGTGAGCTTTCCTTGACTGATTGTATAGTCAATTCGGCCACCTTATCCACAAACGGGGAGGCGATGGATAGTCAATTCGGCCACCTTATCCACAAGCGGGGAGGCGATGGATGGGGAAGCCATAAAGATGGTATAAGCTCCCTTATGAGGGGTCAGTTTAGAATTAACACATCCCCAGTCGGTGAGAGTCCGGGCCCAGACAGCTTGGGCCTGTTCCTTAGGGAAAATCACGGTTTCCTTAGGAACCTTATCCATCCGAACAAGAGTGTGTTCTTGCAGCCGGACGAAACCGTTAAATGGGAATTGAAGGACAGGAGGGTAAAACTCCAGATCATCGAGAAGACGGGTCCCCAATCCCTCTAGCGTCAGGGTACCATCTAGGTATGGAGCATGCCTAGCGAACCGCCACGGATTATTTTTATCAAAGGGTGGTAGCTTAGACGTGTCTGCGGCTGTGGGTGGGGGTACCTGAGACCCAGTACGGAGGAGGCTCGATACCATATCCCTCAACTCTGTTATAGAACCCGCTTGCTGCTTAATTTGCAATTGTACCAGGACCTTCACCTGTGACTGCATGAAATCCTTGAGGGCACTAAGTGTTAACGGAGGCTCCGGAGAACTACTCGCACCTGAAGCCTTGGTCTTAGCGGACTTGCTTTTGTGTCCTTTGGGAGGCGAAGTACTTTTGGTAGGGATGTCAGGATTTGATGAAGGTCCAGGGACCGGAGATACGGAAATTGGCGAAGCTAAAGTGCTATGAATTTTGGGTTTGCGAAGCGGCTTCACCTTAGGTCGAACAGATAGAGAGGGATCCCAAGATGAAGTCTGAGGCTTCTCAAAGCCGAGGAAAGATGAGGAAGAGGAAGGAGTAGGTGAGAGAAAGGGATCTGCCAACTCAACACCACTAACCTGCTCGTCCATTGGTTCAACGTTGATATCCAGGGCGGAGACGTCTCCTGAGAGCTGGTTATCTTCCTCCAGAGGATAGCCGCCCTGATAGCTTCAATCATGGGAGCGGCTACGGCTGAAGGTACCGCCGCTGAGGAGGAGCCTGGAAAAAGACCGGAGGCCAGGTCACTGTCAAGGAGATAAGGGTAGCCGGTGGGGGCGTTTCTTCCAAACCCTGACACCCATGGCTGGAGACTGGATTTGGCGGCCCGGAGAGCATCCTCATCAGCCTGGAAATGGTAAAATACATTAGAACTAAGGAAAAAGTTAACGTATTTCCAAATATAAAACAGTAAGATACATCTCAAAAATTGATAATAGAACACTGAATTGAAATTCAATATTATAATCATAGAAGAAACAGTAGAAATAGAGAAATCTTACATCATCATTAAGCAAGACCGTTGAGAGGTCGTAGCACAAGGTGCAAGCCTCCGGGAACCAGACCATGTAGGGGGCCTGGCCCGGTTCACGGATGAAGGAGATCGCACAGTGAGTGTGGGATCGGCAGACATCGTGGCCTATCGGATCCGTAAAGGAGGCGGCGCAACCCTTGACGGCACAACGGACTTTCTGTAATAAAAAGGTTAAATAAATTAATACGCTCCCGGAGACTCTTAAAGTAACATGAAAATTATAGAGAGTTTGGGAGGAATATGGTGTGCATGTAAGGTTCGTACTAAAAAAGGGGCCGGAGCCCCATTGTAATAACTAAACTGGTGAGATTTAAACTACTCCGTAGTGCGCCGGAGCAAAAAGGCATATATGGGCCAGAGCCTCTGGGTAATTACAGCTAACATGTAGGCTAGTGCTTGAAAGAGCGCCGGAACGAGCCGGAGATCTTGGGTAAGGTCCTCGATAATAAAAATAAAATCTAATGTGTGACTGATCTTCGAAAAGATATCCGTAAAGTAACCCCCGGAGCATGAGATGGATGGGGGGGGGGGATGGTTTAAACGGCCGTAGCCGGAGTCTATGTGCGGGGAACCGCTGAGGGGACGAGACCCTGCCGGAGGAGTGCATTAAAAATAGGTAAGTAACGTGTTCCCGTCTTAAGCGGTAAAACTCATGGCGGAGTTGGATGGAGGTTCCGGCCCAACTCCCTGGCCGTAGCGGGGAGAGGATGGAACTAGTGGGGGGGTTACTAAAAGGGGGCTATTGGGCCTGCCAACTAACCAACTATAGACTCTCATACAAAAGGACCAACATAAACACTAGCCTATGATAAATAGGATGTAAAAGTAACCATAAATACAAAATGGACTAATAATATGATAAAAATAATATCGTAAAAGGTTGAGTTAGAGAGAGGAGAACCCGTGACTGTATGAACAGAAAACGGGAAGCTCCAGATGCTCACACTCGGGAACAATGCCCATCGGGGAGATAGAGAAAGGGAGAACTCGTTATCTCATGAACAGAAAACGGGAACTCCAGCTTCTCGCACTCATGGTTACTATAAACACGACAAAAACAAACCAAACAGCCACACACATGAAAACAAAAAACAAAAGGGAACGAAGAATAACGAAAAAGGATATAACAATAAAATAACGTAAAATAATACCCGTAACATGAAAATAATGGCGGAAACAAGACCACGCCTGAAGGGTACTAAACTATAATAAAGCCCTAAACGTTATCCTTTGTTTTACTAAGAAATGAACTCAAAGCGTAAATAAGTACCAAAGTATATAACAAGGTTCAAATAACAGGTGCAAGACCTTAAATCTATAATAACAATAATGGTAAGAACCTAAATGACAAAGTACCGAATGGCAATAAATGAAAACGTAAGACGTAAACAATAACAACGGCCGCGAACGACGCGGGAGGCACAAGGCCGGTCGCACTAACAAACACTAAAAGTGAAAAAAGGATACAAAGCCCGGTACTAAGATAACTGTCACAATAAACTATGGTACTTAACATTGGTGTAGGAGGAAGGAGAGCACCGGCCATGATGAATAAATCCTCAAAACACAAAATAAAGCGAGAGCACAAAACAAACGAGACGACGCTTAAGAGTTCCAAAAGAAGGATGTTGTTCAGATGGCGCTCGCGTCGGGCGTCGGTGGTGTGGCTCAGGTAGCGTAGCTGGTGCCTCTGTATCGGCCCATCCCTTTTGACGAAGGAATTAGCTAAATGGAAGACAGCCTGTGAATAGTGGTTTTCACACGCCCCTGCTTTATACACGACACCTTCAGGGTGCTCGCGCGAGGGTAGTAACCTCTGCATTCCATGCTTTTAACTTTCTCTGGTATATTTGGAAGTATTTATATCAGAAAAGTGTAAAGAAGGACCCTTTTCACTGGGCGTCACAGGTATCTCCCCAGAAATAGATTTTTCCTACGTCAAAATCCCTTTTTTACCTTTAATAATACTTCTCAGCTCTTACGTTGTCAATTTTTATACGGCTTAACATCTACCTAAATGAAAGAAGCAATTTATATCACTAATCCTCAATCCAATGGACTTAACAATACAAATTTTTAAAATGATTTAAATTTTTCCTAGCTATACAAACTTGAGTCATTTAATTGGGTTTACTCCGTTGCTGTTTAGCTACTACCAGTGTAAAGAAAATCGTTGGGTTCTGTTAAGATTGTATGGCTGCCACCATACAATGAGTCAGCAGGACTTTCATCACCTAACTCCAGGTCGACATTCCAGTCAGATGCCTCCTTCGACTGCTGTCCTTGCTATGCTTCACTTTGTGTTTTGTTCTTTTTCTTTATTTGCAGTGCATTTATGATTTTGAGTATATTTCAGTAGAATATAAGAACCTGCTCCAGTCTTGGAGGTAGTCCTTGTGGTACCTTCATAAACCGTGTGGAGTAGATCCTCATCCTTTGTGTTCGGCGTCAATGACATTTGATGTCAGAATGTCAGAAAACTTAAAATGCATTCATCTTTTGTGTATTGTGGCAAATAAGTTAAACAATCCCACTCTCCTCATTCCGTCTTTTCCTGCTTCAGAGGTTTTCCACGTGTATTATAGCCACCTGCTGCCCCGAGGAAGACAAGAAGAGGAAGTCACTAAAGCACAGAATGTCCGGTTGTTTGAAGTCTCATGAGACTATTCCTCTACATGGTTTCGTGGGGCTGTAACTCTGCAATGAGATCTGACTTTTGTGAAAGAAGCTGGTGTAAGGTTCTAGCCCTCTTGTGCAAGGGTCCAGAGATTACAATCGTAAGAGGTCTATCCCAAGAGTTACTGGTCAGAACTCCAGTCCCTCTCCTACCTCGGGATGCTCCCGAGACACTTTGGTGACAGAATGCCCTGCCAAGAGAGCTGCGAGGAAGGAAGTTTATGATGACGCTTTCAAGTCTTCCAATCATCCAGAATTGTCCGTCCAGCTCAGTGAGAAAAAGGAGAGGCCAGGCTATTCTTGCCTTCTGTTCTTTCTCCCTGTGAAAAACGATCATCACATGCACGATAACTGTGTGACTGATCTTCTCGATTTGGATCTACATGAGCATGATCGTCCTGGTCGTCTCATTCTCGTTTTGCATGGGCTAGGATATCTTGCGCTTCTCCCACTTCTTGGGATAAGAATCCTTGCCATGATCACGATCACCATCACCCAGATCAAGTGACAACGTTCTCGAGTCCCATGGGCAGGAGGTCGTCTCGGTCTTGCTCCTAGCATTCAAGGAAATGCTGAGAGGAAACAGTAGTTTCCACTTCTCGAGATCATTGATCAAGACTATTCATGATCTGTCTTCCCAACAACGCTCCTCTCCTTCTAAGAAGTGTCTGTCCTGTGGAGACTGGACTTCTACAGAGATGATTGTTGGGCTTCAGACCCCACGGGTCAAGTCATCTAAGGCGTTGATAGAGGAGACACCTCGTTCCGCTAAACAACGGAGGGAAGTTTCGTCTCCTGAGGCTTCAGATTCCGTTGCAGCTCGACCTAAGACTCTTCCCGGACAGAACGTTCCGCTCCTCACAGTACCTAACCAGGTATGGACTGGACTGCTTCAGACTCCTTGTCCAGGTGCAAAGATGTTAGGTCTAAACACCATGGTCCTTCCAAGGAAGATAAACCTCAGAAATATTCTGCCCCAGAACGTGTAAGATCACCCTCGGTTGAAGATGATCCTTCTTCCCTGGTGTTTTCAGAGAGTAACTCGGTCAAGGAGACAATTAACACTTCTGTTGCTATTCTTAAAGAATACCGGGCAAATGTGTCCCACTTTAAGCTGGTGAAGAGGCCTTCCTCCCCACCCTTCCTTCACAAGGATTATCTCGCAGACTTAGTTACTCCAGATCAGGGTCCTATGCCTACCGAGACAGACAATTCAGTGATGGATTCGACCTTCATGAAGGACTTGGCTCTTATTAGAGAACTTGACGAGCTCAGAAAAACATCATCAGAACCCAGCCAATCGATGATGCGATAGAGGCTCTGACCAAGGGGTCTTTGGTGGAGAAGTAGAAATACGGGGTCAGTTAGTTTTCAGCTTACAAATCTACAGCGTTGGAGTTGTCATCGATGGCTAGCCTCTAGTCTACATCATGGATTAACCATTAGTCAGGGTGGTGGCCCACTTTTCAATGTCCCACCTTCCTTCATGATCTGAAGAGAGTTTACAGATCCCATTTTCTCCGGGGCCAAAGGTGTCTCCATTTTAGCTAGTCAGTCGGCCAACCAGTAGACGAACTGGGTTCTCAAATGGAGAGACACAGTAGTAGGTTTTTTTTTTCAACTGTATGGGAAGGAAGGCCATCCTCTCATTCAGAATAGGACAGCGAGGCAACTTACAAGAGATGGAGGAATGTGAACCAAGACTCCCTTATCCAACGAGCAGTGGCTTTTAGGGGCCAAAGTTCCTCTAAGCCAGCTATGCTCAGGGCTGCTGCTGCTTCTACCACATGACCAACAGTAAAGAATCAGATAGCCGCATCAAAGTCCAAATCCACTCTAGTGAGTGGTAGAAGTCCTTTTGACAGGATACCATCCACTGTTCATCAGCTCTCTCTCTCTCCACTCGCTTGAGATTCAATGACATTCCAGACATATCCTCCAAGATTGCTGAAAGCTCTGGTGCTCATGGCAGAAGTTTCTTTGATGTCGGACAAGAATGTGCTAGAAGTCATCTTTGACAAGTCTCCTAGCTTCTACAGTCGACTGTTCCGGGTGAATTATGTCATCAAGAGGATGGAGACCTGTGATCAACCTCTTTCCTTTGAACGAGTTTGTTCAACAAACTCCTTTCAAGATGAAGACGGTAAGCACAGTTTGTGCTGCTATCAGGAAAGAGGACTTCTTACTTTCTATTAACCTGAAGGGTGTATATTTTTAGATACTCATCCATTGATTAAGCAGGAAGTACCTCCGCTTTGTCGTCAATAGAGTGGTGTAACAATTTCAAAGTCCAGTGCTTTGGACTATCCCGTTCTGCAGGCGTCCACACAAGGATTCAACATAATTAAGGGTACTTAAGTAACAGCTGTTACTGAACATAATTTTCATCTTTCCAATTAAGCAATAGATACTAGATGCCCAAATTAGCATAAATAAGGATACTCACGTGTACTCGGTGTCTTCCATGTCTGTAAAAGTGAATCACTTCTGTGAAGTTGTAGTAGAGGTCCTGTGATTTGGTAGGCAGTCGAAGTGGTTATGCAAGTCAAGTTTTGAGGGGGGATCCATTTTCCATAAGGGGGGTCCATGCTCCATTGCGGAATCTGGACCCCAAGTCCATATTGTATACTACACTGGTTTCGGTCCTTTTGAACGGGATTTGTCATCTGAGGTATCTCGATGATTGACATCCTGTCATCTTCAGGAAGAGAGTTGCTTCAGGATCGAGACAGTGTCCTAGCCTTTTGCAATGATCTGCTGATCGTTGTCAATTTGAAGAAGTCCTGTCTCATGCTCAAGAGATGGGCGGATTACCGGGAAATGTTGATAAATACAGCAGCAGTGAAAATCTTTCAGCAGTCTATCATGTCATCTGACTCGGTGAGGAAAATCTTTTTGACAGACTATTTTACCAACTGACTTGGTGAGGTTGCGTGACCATTTCTTTCAGTTCAAAGTTTACTGGCAAGTCAGTTTCATCATCTTATAGGAATCTTTTGTTGTTGGAGAAACTTTCCCCACAGGCACCTCCACCAAAGGTTGCTTCAGTGGTGGCTGAAGCATCACTGGTCAGCTGGAACCAATCCTCCTCACTCTTTTGTTCAGGTGAATGCAACAGTGAGGGAAGATCTAAAGTGATGTTTGAACAATGAAAACCTCACTAGGGAAGTTGCTGTAGACCCCTCTTCCAGAGATTCTGTTGCTGTTCACATATGCATCAAAGGAGGGATGGGGCACACATCTGATGGGCAACACCACCTAGGGGTTTCGGTCTGAAGAAGAGAAGGGTCTGCACATCACCCTGTTGGCAATGTGAGCCGCGCTTCTAACACTGCAAGCTTTCCAATAGAGTTTGATGGAGCACTCGATAGCATTTGTGAGCAACAACACTACCATGGTGACCTACATCAACAAACAGGGAGGGACCGTTTCATTTCACATGACCTATGCGAGTTAGCAAGGAACGCTCACAACTTGGATGTTTGACAATGCTGTGGAGCTGTGATCAAGATACATTTCAGGGAAGATGTGCGCAACGAAGTAGGAGGATAATGGCCGGAATTTCTACCAGCTGTAGCTTAAAAGCATCCTGTGTATTGTTTTCCAGTTCCAAACTAGGCAGTCGTGATGGAGGAATGGAGTAACTTGGGTGCTTACTATTTTCTGCCTTTCCACCTGATTCGTTGAGCCATTAACATTGTTGGGGACTTTGAATGTCAGGATGACCCTGGAGCTTCTCAAGTGGCCACGAGCAAAATTTTTCACCGATCTGCTGATGTCCTTGTCAAGGTACCAAGAGAATTACCCTGGTGGGCCAACCTTTTCTTGTCAGCCCCTCCTGCAGAGATTGTACAATAACATCGCCTCAATCTCCTCCCTTAATGAAGTAACCATTGATTGAGACAATCTGCTGCTTTGTCCTGTGTGGGTATTTTGATGCTGTCTCAAAAAATAATAAAAACTCGCACTAGACACTTTTCTTAAAAATCTTGGAAGGTTAAGAGATTGATCTCCTGGATTACTATTCCCTTCTGGATTTGGGAAACTATTAAAAGCTCCAGATGACACACACGAAGGAAGACCCTTTAAGACGAGGGGCTCACAAAGTCAGGAGTATCGCCTGTACCTTATCCTACAGGAGGAATCTGTCCATTCTGCAGATCATGGAGGCCAAAGTCTGGAAATGCCAGACGACCTTCACTGCCCAATACCTTCATGAATACTGTACAACCACAAGTCCCTGGATACCTTTTCTTTTTAATTTGAAATTGTATTGAAGTATTTCCACCATCCTCCGAGCAAGGTGAACGATGGACATTCATTAATCATATAATGTTTATACACTGGACAAGGGATGACATATCCCTCATGGTAGTGATTCTTCATAACCATTTATGGTAGTGGCATACCCTAACTCTGTTTGCATCCATATGCACAGGAAGTTAGAGAGTTGACAGTAGTCATGACTTTCACTCTCTTTAGAATCAAAGTTTATGAATTTTTTCAGGTCAGTTAACCAAGCCAGTTTTTGGTTATTGGGACTTCTCCTTCCCAAGGATAAGTCTCCTATTTTTATGTGAAGGCACAAATATGTTTATAAAGAAATTTGTTTCTCTTGCCTCAACTACTCCACGAACACCTAGGGCAAACGTCAAATTGACTACTGCTCTACCTGTCGAATGGGCGGGGCTTACCTGCCACTAGGCGACTAAATATGTTTACCCTGTTGAAAGTCTTAACAACCGATTCAGCTTCGCCTATGTCATACTTCTATTAAAGATCGCAGGTTTGTATATTTAGGAAAAAAATTTTTTTCTTTTTTTTTATTTCGCTGTTGACATTAGAGATGTGCCAAGCCACCTGTTGAGATACTACTGCTAGAGAGTTATTGGGTCTTGGATTGGCTAGACAGTAATGAATTGGATCATTCTCTCTGGTTATGGCTAATTTTCCCTTTGCCTACACATACTGTACACCGAATAGTCTGGCTTATTCTTTACATATTCTCCCATGTCCTTTTACACCTGACAACACTGAGATTACCAAACAATTCTTCTTTGCTCAGGGTATTAACTACTGCACTGTAATTGTTCAGTGGCTACTTTCCTCTTGGTAAGGGTAATAGAGACTAAGTTATGGTAAGCAGCTCTTCTAGGAAGACATTCCAAAATCAAACCATCGTTTTCTAATCTTGGGTAGTGCCATAGCCTCTGTACCATGGTCTTCCAATGTCATGGAGTAGAGTTCTCTTGCTTGAGAGTATACTTGGTAACATTATCTTATTTCTCTCCCTCTTGTCTTTTTTTTTTAAGTTTTTATAGCTTATAAATGAAATGTTTATTTTAATGTTACTGTTCTCAAAATATTTTATATTAGTTGCTAATTACTTCACTTTTAGTTTATTTATTTCCTTATTTCCTTTCTTCACTGGGTTATTTTACCTGTTGGAGCCCTTGGGCTTATAGCATCACAATTAAAAGTTTGCAGGAGGGCTATCGACTTTAAGGGCTTCCATCTTGCTTGGGATGTATACTAGCCGACCAGTAACCATCTCGCCATTATAAGAAATTTTCCCATGTCAGCTACTCCAACGATATCTAACATTAGACTTTGGGCTAGTTTTGTAAATCAGTTGACACTGTTCCGTGACTCAGCCTCCATCTTGGATTCCTTAACCCTTTTACCCCCAGGCTATTTGGAAATTTCCAACCCTTAACCCCCATGGGGTTATTTGTTTTCAAGCACATTTTGCAGTATATTTTTTTTAAATTGCTCTAACAGCCTTAATTTTTGACATAGAGAGGTCAGGTTGGTCTCTTTCTCTTGGAAAATGCCTGAAGTTTCTCAAAAAATTATCAAAAATATGCAAAAAAAATTTTAAATAGCATTTTTTGTCAAGGACGTACGGGTACGTCCATGGGGGTAAAGGGATGAGTTTTGTGAAACGTACCAGTACTTCCTTTGTGGGTAAAAGGGTTAAGAAGCCAGCAGGTAATCTCCAGCATCAGGAGAAATTTTGGCTGGCACAGGACGCAATCTACCAGCTGGGGAAGGATGACCTCGTATGTCACAACAAAACTTTCCTCATGGTTGCCTTCACCGACTAGAGCAAGAAGGCAAAGGCTTTGTCATCCTTAGCCAATATCAAGTTATCTTTCGCGCTGCAAGGGAGGCTGGAGAATTGTCTTATGCAGTAGCTGTTGTTTTATTCCTGCCAGGGCAAAATATGTTGCTTTGGAAGGAGGAGCCCTTGCAGTTGAGACGTGCCTCCAGAATACACAGCCCTTCCTGCTGCGATGCCTTAACCTCACTGTCGTTTTGGATCACTATCCACTCGTCAGAATATTGGCATATGTTATTCTAAAATTATTTAGGTTTAAAGAGAAAACTTTCCAGTTTAATTTCTAGGGAAGAGGAACTGAACGGCTTGCTCTATTGATTTTGTGTTGCGGTACCCTGGAAGTATGATATTACCGGAGGCATTTGATGCCGAGCTTGCGGAATACCTGGCAGTATTGGGTGTATAAAAAGAAAACTGAAGAGAGTTGCTCTCTCACTAGGGGAGGAACATCGAAAACCATCAGTGTGCTTATTAGATATGAATCCTCAATGGGTGTATTTTAATTTGTCAGCCATTTTGTCCTCCTAATTGTATAGTTATTAAGAAATGTTATTTATTCAATAAGTTCATGTAAACATTACCAAAGGTCTTTGCAATGCCCCTGGTCCATAGCTGAACTCACTGCTCTCAACCTTCATTTCATCTTCCTTTTATCCTCTTGTTATCTAACCTTTTTAACTTGTAACTTCATAGTGTGATTTTATGGGTTTTCCCTGTTGCACCTCACCCTTAAATGGCCTCCCCAGCCCCAGTGCCGAGCCTCAAGCCCAATTTCAATGCATTTGTCCGTTAGGGTGCAAGAGAGAAAGAGGAGTGAACTTAAAGTAGTTGTTAAACTCATCTGCTGGACAAGATTAGTTATTAGATTTTTTTATATTTTCATAAGTAGCAATGGAAAGGGAAGTTTTTGATGAATTATCCAGATAGGTGAGGAGCAAAACTGGTCAAATTGTTATTCAGTTAATCACATCACCAATGTAAGGTATTGCAAACTGAGTGTTACATATACAAAATACAGGATGTTGGAACTAGCAGAATACCTTGGATTGTATTATCTGGAAGGATTACAATAATATAAGGGAAATTTTAATTGACAGTAAAACCAGGAAGAAAAGATATTGTATAATAGTAGCCTCAGAGAAAGTATAAGTCTCAAAGTGATTATGGTGATCATGAGCCAGTCATTGCAGTGCAAGTTGAAAAATTCCACAGAAATAACCTTTTGGGTAAGAAATAGAAAAGACTTGCACTTTTAAGAAGTTAGGTATTTGGAGAAGAATATCTAAAGAGCCAGGTGAACAGGTCATGCTTTTGCCTTATTTTACCCGTGTTTCATCAAGTACAGACTTATTTTTTAAACAAAATCATAAAAAACAAAGGTTATAAGACATCTGGGAATAGTAAAGGAAATTGGCTGTATATTTTGTTGTCTTGAATGGGAGAGGGTAAATGTGTTTTTCCTTAGTGAAGGTATGTCCATAGGCTTAATATTTTTCATTGAATGGGGAATAAATAAGCCTCAGTCATAATAAGGCAAAATGTTGAATCAACATTAACCAGGTCTGACCACTTTCTCATCAGTGGTATGTAATTGATGGGAGGTTCAATGAACGGATGCTATTTGCATAATACTGTGTAGTAGTTCACACCATTTTTAAAAAATCAGAATTGGTGATGCAAGAAGAGGTAGTGATGGATACATTGTTATCAGATAAAATCAAACTATCTAGTTGTACTAACCAATATTAGTTGTAATGAAGTAAGATGTTTGTGTTATCATCATCTTACTTCCCCAAAATTTTGTTTATTATATGCAGCAGTTGTATATTCAAGCTTTATTATTGTTTGACTCCATTTTTTCCCATCAGGTTGTTGACAATGGCCAGTTACCAGTACGAATCTGTGAGCGATGCCATATGGGTGTGGCTGCTACGGTGGATCTCATTGACAGAATGGTGGAAGGACAGCAGAAACTGAGAGCTCTATTACAGGTGATTCACTTCAGTATTATTTTTCTATACATGGAGCTAATTTTATGTACCATATTTTTTATGTCAAAGTAACAATAAAAAGGAAATTGTTCCGTAACCGAAATACAAACCACGCTATTTACATGGGTTTCCTTTCGGCGTAGCTGAAATGACGAGCCATTAAAGTTTTAACGAGGGTTTAACTGCCCCCACGCTAGTTAGCACGGGGGTAGGGAAGGGTAGCTAGCTACCCCTCCCCCCTCCACACACCGGTGAGCTGCCTCACTTCACTTTTGGCTCGGACGATGTACAGACGTTTCTGTCCCGTCCTCGCATATTGACAGCCTTAATTTGTTTGCTTTTTCTTCCAGTGTGTATTTGTTTGAAGTTGGCCTCTACCTTTGCTTTCCACCATGCGGAAATGCCCTGGACTTCCCGATCGCCCATGTGGAACTTTTATGTCGGTGATTGAGACAGACCCTCACACCCTTTGCCAGCAGTGTCGAGGTCAACGGTGTAGTAGTGATAATCTGTGTATGGAATGTCGGGAGTGGCCTACCTCCCAGTGGGAGAGTTTTGCGTGGCGGCGTAAGAAGAGTTCTAAGAGAGACCGTTCTTCCCCCCAGGGGAAGGAAGGCTCCAAGGACTCTTCTTCCGTTGCCCGAACCTCCTCTGAAGCTCCTAATCGTTCGTTCTCTTATGAGAGGCTGCCGAGTGGTAGCGTAGGCCCTTCTTTTGTTTCCCAAACTAGGTGTGTGGGAAGGGGCGTTGCCTCCCATAGCGAGGCAGCTCCTCCTCCGGGGGAGGATATTATTGATTTTGTAGACTACGACCAAACTGTGTCTAATGATGATCTTTTCCAGCTTTTGGGCTTCCTTGGGGCTTAAGGGCTCGCGCTCCAAGGAAGCCCTGTTTGATCTGATCCAGTTGGGGGCAGCTGTCCAACAGTCGCCGGTAATACCAGAGGTAGATCCTTTGGCTATTGACGACGTTGTTGTGACAGAGGCGTCCGACGGGTCGGGTCAAACCCCTGCTTCTACTGTTGCTGTTGAAGGCCCAGGTTCCCCCTCCGAACATCCTTCGAGGGGGAAGTTGGGTCCAACGGTCTCTCCTGTGAGTGTTGCTCCCTCTTGGGGGAGTGCACTAACAGAGACTCCTCTTCGGAGGACCGACGATCCTGATACCCTGCCACGAGGTCGTCTTCGCCGTAAGGCTCTCCCTCCTCTTTGTTGCCGAGGCCTTCCTTCTCCTTACAAGGGAGTCAAGAGGCGCCTCCTCTTCGGGTCGTCATCCTCGTCCTCCCCTGTGAAGGATTCTTCTCATCGGGAGCAGACCGTAGCAGTAACTCCTCTGGACCTCTCTGCTGATTGTTCGCGATCTCCTGTGCCTGCAGATCTCCCTTGCTTACGCAAGCACCGGTCCCTTTGGGGCAGAAGGACCTCTCTCACAATGTGGGGGAGGCCCTTCCGTGCCAGGTTTCACCTGTGCGCCCTTCTGTAGCGCGCAAGCGCCACCGCTCTCCTGATCGCCAGCGCCCGCCTGCTCGTCAGCGCTCTCCTGCTTGCCAGCGCTCTCCTGCTCGTCAGTGTTCTCCTGCTCGCCAGCGCTCTCCTGCTCGCCAGCGCTCTCCTAACTCTCCTCGCCAGCGCTCTCCTGATCGCCAGCGCTCTCCTGCTCGCCAGCGATCTCCTGTTCGCCAGCGCTCACCTGCTCGCCAGCGCTCTCCTGCTTGTCAGCGCCCTGCGCGCAAGCGCTCTACGGCAGAAGGGTCGTCAGACTCTTCTTGCCAACGCTCTCCTGACCGTCAGCACTCTCCTGATCGCCAGCGCTCTCATGATCGCCAACGCGCCCCTGTTCGCCAGCGCTCGCCTGCTCGCCAGCGGTCTCCTGCTTGTCAGCGTTCACCTGCGCGCACGCGCACTTCAGCTCCTGCTGCGCGTCCTGCGCGTCGACAGTCTCCTGAGCGCCGTCAACCTCCGGGGCATCAGCGCACTACGGCTCGCCCAGTTCCTGATACGCCCCCAGCGCGCCAACGCTCACCCGCGCGCCCACGATCTTCGGATCTGGGCTCAGGCAAGGACATTGTTCCTTTGCCTTGTCAGCGTTCCCCTACGCGTCGACCACCGCCTGTGCTCCAGTCTCCAGCGCGCACTAAAGTGCATACGCGCCCACGAAGCAGTTCCTGAGGCCGCCCACGAGACTTCACTGCCGAGATCTTCAGCCACGGCGCGCCATCCTACACGTGAGCGATCTCCTACGCGCCAGCATTCGCCTACTCGCCCGCGCGATCCTTCGCCTGCGCGCGAGCGCTCACCAACGCGCCCACGCTTATGATCGCCCCCGGGCTCCGACTCGTCCACGCGCCAACTCACCTGTACGCGGTCGGTCGCCCACGCGTTCCACGCATCATCGATCGCCGACGCGCCGTCGCTCGCCAACGCGCCGTCGTATGCCAGCACGCCGTCACTCACCAGCACGCCGTTACTCACCAGCACGCCGTCACTCACCAACGTGACATCGCTCGCCAACGCGCTTGATCTCGCCTAGGCCACATCGTTCGCCTACGCGCCATCATTCTCCGGATCGCCAGCGATCACCCAGGCACTCGCGCTCACCTGTGCATTCACGCACACCCTCGCCTGCGCGCCCACTCGCCAGCGCGCCTGCGCGCCCTCTTCTCCACGCGCCTG
This sequence comes from Palaemon carinicauda, assembly GCF_036898095.1. Taxonomy (NCBI): domain Eukaryota; kingdom Metazoa; phylum Arthropoda; class Malacostraca; order Decapoda; family Palaemonidae; genus Palaemon; species Palaemon carinicauda. Next base: position 69,554,970 of record NC_090741.1, on the reverse strand, counting down.
CGCGCCATCGGTCGTCCGCGCGCGACCCCGCTATTCTGCCATCACGCGAGCGCCAGCTCGAACCGGTAATCCTGCCACCGCGTGATCGCCAGCGCGAACCAGCGATCCTTCCATCGCGCGACCCCCAGCGCGATTCCCACCGGGTTTCGCAGCGCGCCCAGCCTTGCGAGGCACCAGGGCCGCACACTTCCAAATCATCCGCGCGATTGCCATCACGGAAGCGCCGAGCACGCGTCCAGGAGCAAGAACACTCATCAGAGAGGTCCGGACAACATTCTTCTTCCCTTTCATCTTTCCAGACAGGCCCTGTAGTATTCACTCCGAAGGATCGACCGATCCCCTTCCCTCCAGCGGGGATCGCTGACACTGCGTCAGTCAGCTGCCAGCCTTGGTTCGGTTCCCAGATGAAAGCGGTGGTGCAGGCTATGAAGTCAGCCCTCGCTGATCTGGGACTGAAACCAAAGGCTCCCTCGCCCCCACTGAAGAGAAGGAGAGGAGTGGATTTCGCGGTGACTTCTCCCCGGGTTAAGCTGGCTCCCAAGAGGTCCGTCGGGAAGGCCCCTTCCCCCTCGCAGATGTTTTCTCCTTCTCCTGTGGATGAACCTTTCCCGTCCTCGGGAGAATCCAGCGAGATGAGACACTCTCCCACAGCACCAATGGGAGGAACCCCACCTCAAGGAGGAGAAACGTCTCGCGTAGGAAGTGCCTTTCAGACCACTTTGCTGGAGTCCTGTATCCCTCCCAGGAGGGAACCCAAGGACTCCAAGACGTTACCCAAATCATCATCTAGGTTTCATCCAGAGCCAGCCCTTCCTCGGGAGAACGTCCGCGTTTCCCCCCATGAAGAGCCTATGGGGACAGGAGACTTAGCTGCCAGTCCACAAGGAGGAGAGCAGCGAGAATCGGAGCACGCCTTCTGGCAGGTCCTTGGACTAATGAGGCAACTCAATAGTTTCAAGGATCCCGAGACCGTCCCTCGCGAAGGCAAGGATACGGTCCTGGACCAGGTCTATGTCATTCAGAAGCCCCCCAAGACCAGTGCAGCCCTGCCCTGGTCCCAAGGGGTGAAGAGCGCCAGGGACAAGGTCGAGGGCCAGCTTTCCGAGCTTGCCTCCTCCAGCTGTTCTTCTGCCGGGAACAAGCTCCTCCCACCTCCTCGCGTACAGTAGAGGAGGTACTTCGAGATCATGGAGGAGCCTTGTTTAGCTCTTCCCCTCCACCACTCCGTGGAAGAGCTCACCAGGGGTCTCTCTGTAGAGAAACTCAACGCCCGGCAGGTGACATTCACAGCGTCGTAGGTCCTGAGCCAGGAGAAGGTCGCGAAGTGTGCCATGCAGGCCACTTCATGGCTGGATGTCTGGCTAGGGTCTCTGGGCATCCTATTGCGCTCTAAGGACTTGTCCAAGGAGAGCAATAGGAAGGCCCTGGAGACCTTCCTCCTCTCGGGAACGCGCTCTATCGAGTTTTTAGCTCACCAGGTCACTAACCTGTGGGCTAACTCGGTTCTCAAGCGCCGTGATCGGTGACCGAGAGGTTCCACCCGAAGGTCCCCGCTATGAATGTTAGCAAACTCAGACACCTCTCCATCCTTGGAGGAAGCCTGTTCGAGCCCAAGGACGTAGAACGGACAGCTGAGAGGTGGAGGAAGACGAGTCTAGATTCGCTCCTCCAGAAGGCCCTTACATCCCGGCCCTACAAGCCTCCAGCTCCTCAACAACAACAGCAGCCTCGCAGGACACCAAAGAAGGCTCCGGCAGCTCTCAACAACAACAGCAGCCTCGCAGGACACCAAAGCAGGCTCCGGCAGCTCTCAACAACAACAGCAGCCTCGCAGGACACCGAAGCAGGCTCCGGCAGCTAAGACCAAGGTGTCTAAACCGTAGCCCTTTCCTGTCAAAGACAAGAAGGGCACAAAGTCCTCCAGGGGAGGCAAAAATCCTAGAAGGAGTGGCCGTGGCCGCAAGCGCTAGGATTGGCAATCCCCCTGCGTGTCCACCTGTGGGGGGATGCCTACAAAGGTGCGTGCTCAGGTGGCAGCAACTCGGGGCCGATTCCTGGACGTCCTCTGTGGTCGGACAAGGATATCGCGTCCCGTTCATCTCATCTCTACCTCCCCTGACAGCGAATCCAGTGTCGTTGAGCTCCTATGCCACGGGATCGGCAAAGGGGCTAGCCCTTCGGGCAGAAGTCGAGACCATGCTCAAGAAGGATGCTCTCCAGGAGGTCGTGGACGGCTCCCCAGGCTTCTTCAGTCGACTCTTTCTTGTAAAGAAAGCGTCTGGAGGCTGGAGACCCGTCATCGACCTCTCAGCCCTGAACAAGTTTGTCAAGCAAACTTCGTTCAGCATGGAGACAGCAGACATGGTCAGACTTGCAGTGAGACCGCAAGACTTCATGTGCACACTGGATCTGAAGGACGCGTACTTCCAGATCCCAATTCATCCGTCTTCCAGGAAGTACCTACGTTTCAGCCTAGACAACAAGATCTACCAGTTCCAAGGTGCTGTGTTTCGGTCTCTCCACAGCACCTCAGGTGTTCACCAGAGTGTTCACACTGATATCTTCGTGGGCGCACAGGAATGGCATCCGTCTCCTTCATTATCTAGACGACTGGCTGATCCTGGCAGACTCGGAGTCGACCCTTCTTCGACACCGAGACAGGCTTCTGGGAATTTGCCAAGATCTAGGGATCATGGTAAATCTCGAAAAGTCCTCTCTGTTCCCAACACAACGACTGTTATATCTAGGCATGATATTAGACACCGATCTCCACAAAGCCTTTCCATCAGACGACGGGATAGCAAGGCTGAGAAGGGTTGCAAAACCTTTCCTCAGTCGAGAAGATCTTCCAGCCCAATCGTGGTTACGTCTTTTAGGTCACCTAGCCTCCCTGGCCTGTCTAGTTCCCAACGGCCGCCTCAGGATGCGATCTCTGCAGTGGCGGCTCAAGTCCCGGTGGGATCAAGGCACCGATTCCCCGGACTTCCTGGTCTCGATTGGACCTGCGGAACTGACGGACTTGCAGTGGTGGGTGACCGACGACAACCTCCGAAAGGGAGTGGATCTTCTCGTCTTTTCTTGGACTTGATGCTGTTTTCGGACACGTCAAAAGAAGGGTGGGGGGCCCACGTTCTGAACCAGAGGGCCTCAGGCCTATGGTCAGAATCAGAAAAGTACCTCCACATCAACCTGCTAGAGCTGAAGGCCGTTTCTCTGACCCTTCAACAGTTCCAACAGACCCTGGCGGGTCACTCTGTGGTGGTGATGAGCGACAACACCACAGTAGTGGCTTATATCAACAAGCAGGGAGGTACCTTTTCACAACAGCTATCCCATCTTGCAGTAGAGATACTAAGATGGACCGATGTCCACTCGATACGTCTATCAGCTCGCTTCATTCCTGGGAAAAGGAATGTGCTCGCCGACAACCTGAGCAGAGCTTCGCAGATAGTGAGTACCGAGTGGTCTTTGGATCCTCAAGGAGCCAACGAAGTCCTGACTTTGTGGGGTTCCCCGACAGTGGACTTGTTCGCGACAGCCTTGAATTTCAAGCTGCCGCTGTACTGCTCTCCAGTCCCGGACCCCAAGGCACTCTGGCAAGATGCCTTCCAACAATGGTGGGACAACATCGACGTCTACGCCTTCCCACCGTTCTGTCTGATGAGAAGGGTGTTCAACAAGACCAGACTATCGGTCAACCTGTCGATGACCTTAATAGCTCCGCTATGGCATCATGCAGAGTGGTTTCCGGACCTTCTGCTGCTCCTGACGCAACCCCCGAGAGAGCTTCCCCCACGACACGAGCTACTCAGACAACCACATTGCAACATCTTCCACAGAGTCGTAGCATCGCTTCGGCTTTAGCCTGGAGACTATCCAGCGCCTCCTCTCTGAGAGAGGCTTTTCGGAACAAGTTGCGGAAAGGATGTCTCGACACCTGCGAAAGTCATCCGCAGGTGTTTACCAGGCGAAGTGGAGAGTCTTCTGTGGTTGGTGTCGTGGGAGGGGTATCTCTCCCCTCGATGCCTCTATTCCAGCAATAGCGGAGTTCCTCGTTTATGTGTGGGAGAAAATGCGCCTTTCAGTCTCGGCGGTGAAAGGCTATCGCTCAGCCTTAAGCTTTGCCTTCATGCTGAAAGGAATAGACATTTCCTCCTCGCTGGAACTTTCCTTACTCATACGTAGCTACAAGCTTACCTGCCCTCAGTCGGAAGTGAGACCCCTCCTTGGAAAGTGGTTCGGGTCCTCAGGGCTCTGAAGAGACCTCCGTTCGAACCATTATGCCAGGCCTCTGACCACCACCTGACTTGGAAGACGGTATTCCTGCTCGCTCTGGCTTCGGCCAAGCGAGTCAGTGAACTTCATGGTCTCTCATACGACATCGCCCATTCAAGGGGATGGGGGGAGGTAAAGTTCAAGTTCGTCCCTGAGTTTGATGCCAAGACTCAGAACCCTGGAGTTCCGGACCCACGTTTCGACTCCTTCAGGGTTGTGAGTCTCCGCTCCGTAACAGATGACCCAGATCACCTGCTACTCTGCCCAGTGAGAAGTCTGAGACGTTATCTGAAGAGAACAGCTGCAGCTCGTCCCCGCGTGCAAGCCCTGTTTGTGAGCACGGGTAGGACGAAGAGGAGGGTCACCAAGAACACCATCTCAGCCTGGATTCGACGGACCATCCATCATGCCTTGAATCCAGACCCTCCTCCGTCACCTCGCCCTAGGGCACATGATGTCAGGTGCATCGCCACATCCCTGGCTTTCAAGAGAAACTTCTCTGTGACGCAGGTTCTACAAGCTGGAGTCTGGAAGCGTCAGACGACCTTCACAGCCCACTACCTGCAAGACGTGACCCACAGGAGCCATGATACTTTTTCTATCGGCCCTGTGGTGGCTGCACAACAGCTGGTCTAACCTCAGGCTCCTTAATGGACAAGTAGCAGAAGGTTGAGGGCACTGTTACCCGGTTTTAGTCTGCGTGAATGAAAAAGTATGTCTGGCTCTTACTTCTTTCTTCATCCTTCCCTCTCTTGGGGAATGCAGCATCCTGGGTCTCTGCATAGCTGACCTCAAACCTCTGCAGGTAAACCATGCTTCCTTGTGTTCCTAGTATTAAGTACAATACTGTCGCGTCCCCCATACCCTGACGAGGTGGTATGGGGACGTCCTAGCCTAGAATTCCATATAAAGGACTTCAGGTCAACTTCCTAGGACGAGTCACACTTCATCTCTCCACACACACTTACGTAGGCCGCTCGTTTCTTGTGTAGCAATAAACTTGTGAGGTACAGTGACTTTTTTTCTTGAAGTGCTACGCACTCGGATTCCGAGTCCCCGGGTAAGCCAACGCCAGTAAGGCTGGGGACTTTCCACCCTGCCTAAGGGTAAGTCACCCTATGTAAATAGCGTGGTGTGTATTTCGGTTACGGAACAAATGACAAATTTGAAGATAATTTGTATTTTTCCTAACCATACAAACCTTTGCTATTTACACATATTTGCCCGCCAGCCCTGTCCCCCGAGACAAGTCCTACCTCTAAGTGAAGTGAGGCAGCTCACCGGTGTGTGGAGGGGGGAGGGGTAGCTAGCTACCCCTCCCTACCCCCGTGCTAACTAGCGCGGGGGTAGTTAAACCCTCGTTAAAACTTTAATGGCTCGTCATTTCAGCTACGCCGAAAGGAAACCCTATGTAAATAGCTAAGGTTTGTATGGTTAGGAAAAATACAAATTATCTTCGAATTTGTCATGTTTAAAATATATCTGAACAAGCTGGTGAATTATGAAAGTAAGACATTGTTAATTTTGGGTAATGTAACACAAGTGTTAAAAGATCCTGCAGATATTGTGGAGCACCACAATGCTTTTGATAAAATTATTATTTATTTTTTAGATTAGCCTTGGTTTTAATTGAAGAAAGTCTCCATTCTAGATTTCTTGCTAAAAATGAATCTTGATATCTTGTACAGTATAAGACAAAGTAGTTGTAGTAGTATCTTAGCTTTATAAAATTTGAGAGAAAGGTGAAAGGTATTTTAACAAATCTATTGATGGAATAATTGTAATGATGAATAAGTCTTTGATTAAATTTTGTTTAAGAATTTGACACCACACTAGTTACCAAGTAAGCTGTAACGAACTTGGTACAAAACTTGATGAGACTTTGAGACTAACAGTCCAGTTTTAAAGTAGCACATCACCCTACATCATTAATTGGCTCCAAGAGACCTGATGTGAGTCAATTTTTTATGTAGATTGGATTTTACCCCTATAAAGGGACTTGTACATTTCTTATACAGTATATAGAAAAGTATGTACAATATGCACTTGAAACCTGCAATCCCATTATAAAACCCAGTCTCCTAGATTGATAAGCTTTCATGTAAAGTACAGTACAGTATTATATGTATAGTATTTGGAGAGAGAGTGAGAGCTTATTTTTCAGTGTTGTAATTTCATATAATTACTATTATGGTGTACTATTTTTTATTTTTATTTTTAATGAATTTTAATAGCCAATTAAATGTGAGGCTTTTATTTCCTTTTTTTTTTTTTTTTTTTTTTTTTTTTTTTTTTTTTTCTCCATTAGATGACCTCACTTTACTCCTATTAAGGATATGCTAGCTTATTTAAAAAAAGTAAATGCTTGCAAATATCATATGATAACTCATTGTAATCAATTAAGTAAAAAACTCTTTAATAATTAAAGTACTGAATTTAACAAATTCTCCAGGATCTGTAATTTTGAATACCTGTGTAATAATAACTGGAAAGCAGCTTAAGAAATGTTTGATGTATAATCTTTGGAATTGAATTGAATTTTAGCAGGGCCATGTGAATATCTTTGCATTGTCAAGTAATTTCAATGAGATAGTAATGTATGCTGCACAAAGGTCTATTCCTTAACTAAACTTAAGCAACCATTTACTACAGTTTGTTTAAATTTAGATGTAGGGCTTATTTGAATCAATGCAATCAACGTCAATGTATTATGCAGTGTTGTAATTTTATAGTACTTGAAGGATAGGTAATTATACCTTATAACCTTGACTTTTAGTAGATATGTAATATTTTTTATGACTTATTTATATGTATATTGTTATTTCTATTTTGAGTTGCATGTATTTCTTAAATTAGTAATTAAGACTAAATTCATCTTTCAGAATATGGTGGTATGGTTAGTTGTTCATAGGTAATAGACTCCTGGATGGTTTAGCTTTAAATTTGCAAAATTGTATAGATGTTAATTTTTTATCACTAATTTCTAGGCAGAAGAGCAACTTCCAAGTGTTCAATCAACTCTTATTGACATACAAGGGGATACTGATGACATACCAATGGATGATTTGGCCAAAGGTACTTGTTTTTCTTCATGTTTGTAACGTTTGAGTACATATGTTGTATTCTATATACGTGTTAGTTTTTTTTATTTCAGTTTCATAGAAAGAATTAGTCATAAAATTAAAGGCAGGATTATTTTTTATTGAAATTATACCTGACATTCTTTAAGGGAAGCAACTCTGCCCCATTGGAACAATGTTATATTGGGGTCATTTCAAACTTAATCTACCTTTTCATTTCTCCGTTGATTTTCATCTTAAAAAACATTTTAATCTTAAATATTAAACTTAGCCGGTGAATATATATATAGCTTACGTCTCCGACGGTCGACAGATTCCAAAAACTCGCGAGCGATCCCCATGAAGGCTGCCAGGTGTGCCCACCAGCGCCGACTATCGGCCAGATACCGCATATACTTCTCCATAAGTTCAGTTCTTCTCTGTCGGTGGTAGTGACAGCATTGGTTCCGCTTGCGCTTAACCTCAAGTTTCTACTGATTGGTGAAGTACTTGTTCATGGTTTTATGGCTTTCGCCGTATTGGATTATTCTCAAGCAATACGATCTTCAAAAGAAATGCTTTTGAAAGGAGAGAAAAATTTTTTTACCCTTGCTTTTTTTTTTTCATCTCTGGATTTTCCATAGAGAAAAGATGGCCGACCCTTCCCTCAGTGTACGGAAGTGTGTTAAAGGCTTTTGGTAATTATTTTATCACTTTATAAATTATTGTTGATATTTATAGATTTACCTCTATATATTTTATATCTCACCCGCCTTTATTAGGCCTTTTCGATTCCCTTTCCATTTATACTAAACACCGAGATAAATTTTATATTTTTGTTTAGAAGCGACCTATGCCTATTCTTTGTAGGTGGTACGGACTTGGAAAGCGAAGTTAAACAACGTTGAGCCCATTCAACTTTTATAGCCTATTTGTTTAGATTGATGAGATGAATATTTATAGAAAATATTTCAAGAAATTTATTCTTTGAATAGTCTTCGTGCTGTTTTCAAAGATGAACTAACGTTTGGTTTATTTATGCTACGCAGTTTGCACTCTATCGTTATGATAGAGAAAGAGAGAATCACGGTTTCACTTTGCAGAAAGAGTAAATCGTTTTTGACGTTTTGTTCATTCTTCTTACAAACTGAAGTTTTTTAGATACTAATTTAAAGGAACATGTTAATTTTCAATTTCTTAGTCCTTTTAGTATTTTCCTTTAGTCAAATAACCTTTTATTGACGAAGAGTGAGTGAGCCTTTCTCTTGTGAGTGGCAAGAGAGCGAGAGAGAGAGAGAGAAAAAACGATCCAAATCTTTATTCTCGCTGATATTTACTCTCGTCCCAAGTCTCTACGGGGAGAGAGAGAGAGAGGGAGAGAGGATATAACGTTCTAGTTTTTATTCTCATCCCAAGGCACTGTACGGTGAGAGATTGAAAACGTTGTCCTTAAGTGATTTAGTTTTAGTCTCCTCCCAAGTCACTGATCTTTTTAACTTAATATATTTCCGTTTTATTCTATATATATGTATATGTTTATTAATTTTTGCATGTGTGTTTCATTTTGCACTAATGAACTTACCTTATACGACATTTTTCGCAATTCTAACCTTTTGATTTAAGGGAGAATTGCGTGCTTCAGGTAGAAATCAGCTTTATTCATGTCTAAGGTGAAATTATTAAAAAATGCAATGTCAGTGAAGAAAGGGCGAAAAACATGTTCAGTGTTGTGGAGGGTTTGTTTGTTCGTGCTTGTCACTTGCCTAGTCCGAGACCTCTTTCAGGCTCCCTTACACCAGGGAGAAGGAATGTCGTAGGACCTAAGGGAGTGAGAGGTGTAAACCAACGAACAGACGTTCCCTCAAAGGTATCAGACGTTGCTCTTCAAGCACGTCCTTGCCATAAGACAGGAGAGACGAAGTTCTCCTCGTCTTCCGATGATTCGTCTCTTTAAAAACCTTGGCGTAAGGTTTCGAGACGGTTGAAACGTTAATTAGTTCCTTCAGAACAAGTTCAACGTCCTAGCTGGAGTCATCATGAGAGTCCCGTTCATAGCAATGACGTTCATGTACAGACGTTTCCGACGTCACGATCTATTCAGAGTGCGCAGCGTGACGTTGAGCTGCAGACACCGCAGACACGACGTGACGTTGAGCGGTAGACACCGTAGACACGACGTGACGTCGAGCGTCAGTCACCGTAGTCACGATATAGCATCGAACAGCAGTCACTGCTGTTACTACGTGACGTTTGAACGTCAGCCACTGCAGTCACAGGTTTATCTGAAGTTAAGTGTTTTGCAAGATATGCTGTTAAAGCTTTCTTCCTTAATAGAAGCTTATGATCCTGTTCCTGTGCGAAAGGATCCTTTGCTTTTTGTGCGTCACGGTTCTGGGATACGTGATTCAGGTCTTCAACCTTCTAAACGAGCTTTGTTATGTCACGCTGACGTTATCCCTAGTGTCAGCTTTGCTGTTAAACGAGATGCGGAGGATAAATCTTGATGTAACTTTGATCAACAGTCAGTTAAGTCGAGTCATAACTTTGATCAGCAGTCACTGCAGTTCCTCCGAGACTTTGAACGTCAGCCACCGCAGTCACAGCGTGACGTTGAGCTGCAGACACCGCAGACACGACGTGACGTTGAGCGGTAGACACCATAGACAGGACGTGACGTCGAGGGTCAGTCACCGTAGTCACGATATAGCATCGAACAGCAGTCACCGCTGTTACTACGTGACGTTTGAACGTCAGTCACTTCTGTCACGACGTGTAGTAGAATAACATTCTCTGCAGTCACAACGTGACATCGACCCTCCAACTTTAACTTCTGTTCATATACAAGTTGATGTAGCCTGTCAGGCTTTTCCTTCACGTCATTCTGAATGTAAATCTCCTTCTCGCAAGACTTTAGATTTATCAGATGATGTGCCTTCTGAAGAAGTTGATGACCCCCTTTCAACTAATGTACCTTTGGGGATTCATTCAGAAGAGGAGTAACCTAGGGTTGTCCAACAATCCCTTGTTTTTAAAATTATGAATTTTTTTAGGGAAATTTTGTCCTACTCGTTTTGTAACGGCTGCTCCGCCGTCTGAGTTTACTCTTGGCATGACTTTCTTCGACTCCTACATTTACGAAGTCAGTTCTCTCTTGTTCTTCCAAGAGAGCCATGCTCTTACTGGGAGACTGGTTGGAATCCAGGAGAAGTTTAGGAAAGTCTACTTTTGCTTTTCCTCCTTCTTAATTAGCTTCTCGCTCGAGCGTCTGGTGTGACACAGGAGAAGTTCTCGGCTTGGGAGTACCTGCCTCTGCCCAGGGAGACTTCTTAAGCCTAGTGGACTCTCCTCGTCGTCTAGCTATGAGACGCTCCAAGATTTTATGGTCTGCTTCAGAGCTAGACCATCTCCTGATAGGAGTTTTCCGAGCGTTTGAAGTATTTAATTTTTTGGATTGGTCCCTGGGAGCCTTAAGTAAGAAGGTCTCTCCAGCTGACAATGTATTGCTGTACAAATTATGTCATGCATGAACAAGGCTATAAGGGATGGCTCCAATGAACTGGCAGCCACGTTCACTGCAGGAGTACTTAAGATGTAAGTGCACTCAATGTGTTCATTGTCAAGACAAAGTTCACGATGAAGACTACCAAATCTGTCTTGGCAGCAGTAAAGGAAGGCGACTGGATGGTCTCTCTCGACCTTCAGGATGCATACTTCCACATCCCGATTCATCCAAACTTTCAACAATATCTGAGGTTTGTGGACGGGAAAGTAGTGTACCAATTTCGAGCACTGTGCTTCGGCCTCAGTCCTGCTCCTCTTGTTTTTACAAGGCTCTTGCAAAATGTAGCAAGCTTTCTACATTTTTTTCAGGGATCAGAGCCTCCCTTTATTTTGACGACTGGCTAATCAGGGCGTCGTCATTAAATCGCTGTCTGGAGAACCTCAAATGGACATTAGACCTAACCAAGGAGCTAGGTCTCATAGTGAACGTAGAGAAGTCGTAACTTACAGTACTCCATCCCAGACTATTCTTTATTTGGGGATGGAGATACAGTGTCGAATTTTTCGGGCCTTTTCGTCTCCCACAAGAATGGAACAAGCTCTGTTAAAAGTCCGTCACTTGCAAGAGAAAAACAGTTGCTCTGTAAGAGTTTGAGCGAGCCTTGTGGGAACTCTTTCATCGCTGGAGCAGTTTATCTCTCTGGGGAGACTCAACCTTTGCCCTCTCCAATTTCACCTAAACCATTGGAACAAGGAGAAGGGCTTAGAGAGTATCTCTATCCCAATCTCCAACTCAGTCTAGACATGTCTGACTTGGTGGGACAGCAACATCAGACTTCGAGAAGGTCTTTCTCTTGCGATCAAGAACCCAAACCATGTGTTGTATTCAGATGCATCGGATTTGGGTTAGGGAGCGCCACTGGACAGTCTGGAATGCTCGGGTCTTTGGTCCACGGATCAGAAGGAACTCCATTTAAGGCAAGTAACATCTCTCTTTTGACGAAATTTGTGCAAGGAGAAATGAATGTCTTAGCGGACTGCCTCAGCAGAAGAGGACAAGTCATCTCCATGGAGTGGACGTTGCACAAGACTGTGTGCGAGAAGCTATGGATGACATGGGGTCAACCCACCATAGATCTTTTTGTGACTTCACTGACAAAGAGGCTCTCGACTTACTGCTCTCCAGTTCCAGATCCAGAGGCAGCCCACATAGACGCTTTCTTGCTGGACTGGTCTCGCCTAGACATCTATGCCTTCCCACCATTCAAGATCCTAGACAAGGTTCTTCAGAAGTTCGCCTCTCACGAAGGGACCAGGTTGACTTTGGTTGCTCCCCTCTGGCCCGTGACTGAGTGGTTCACAGAGGTACTTCTTTGGCTAGTAGACATTCCAAGAAGTCTACCGTTGCGGATGGATCTCCTGCGTCAGCCTCACGTAAAGAGATTTCATCAAAGCCTCCCCGCGCTTCGTCTACCTACCTTCAGTCTATCGAAAGACTCTCTAGAGCTCGAGGGTTTTCGAAGGAGGCAGCTAGAGCGATCGCGAGGGCTAAAAGATCCTCTACCATCAGGATTTATCTATCTAAATGGGAGGTATTTAGAGACTGGTGCAAGTCCTCCTCTATTTCCTCTTCCAGTACCTCTGTAGCGCAGATATCAGATTTTCTGCTTTATCTGAGAAATGGTCGCTCCCTTTCTGCATCTACCATTAAAGGCTACAGAAGCATGTTAGCTTCTGTTTTCAGGCATAGAAATTTGGATCTATCTAATGACAAAGATCTTCAGGACCTTCTTAAGTCTTTCGAGACTTCCAAGGAGCGTCATATTTCTACTCTGGCTTGGAACTTGTACGTGGTCCTGCAGTTCCTTATGTCAGACAGGTTTGAACCGTTAAGTTCAGCCTCCCTGAAGGATCTTACCCTCAAGACACTTTTCTTGGTGAGCTTGGCTTCTGCAAAAAGGGTTAGTGAGATACATGCTTTTAGCAAGAATATCGGCTTCTCCGCTAATAAAGCAGTATGCTCTCTTCAGCTTGGTTTTTTGGCCAAAAATGGACTTCCGTCTCGTCCATGGCCTAAATCGTTTGAACTTCCCAGTCTATCTGAGATTGTTGGGAATGAAGTTGAAAGAGTGCTGTGCCCCGTTAGAGCTCTTAGTTTTATTTATCTAGAACTAATCTGCTGTGAGGTTTTTTCAGAGGCCTTATGGTGCTCCGTTAAAAGCCCTCTTTGCCTATGTCGAAGAATGTGTTGTCTTATTTTATTAGACTTGATTAGAGAGGCACACTCTCATTTAAGTGAGAAGGATCGTAATTTGCTTAAAGTTAAGGCTCAGGAAGTTAGAGCGGTAGCAACTTCAGTAGCATTTAAACAAAATAGATCCCTTAGAAGTATTATGGACGCGACCTTTTGGAGAAGCAAGTAGGTGTTCGCTTCATATTACTTGAAAGATGTCCAGACTCTTTATGAGGACTGCTACACGTTGGGACCATTCGTAGCAGCGAGTGCAGTAGTGGGTGAAGGTTCTACCACTACATTCCCTTAATCCCAATATCCTTTTAATCTTCTCTTGAAATTTTTAATCTGGTTTTGGGTTGTACGGGAGACTAAGAAGTCTTTCGCAATCTTTTGATTTGGCGGGTAGTCAAAATATTGTTTCTTGAGAGCGCCCAGATTAAGGGTATTGATGAGGTCCTGTTGTAGGGGTGTTCACCCTGATTATAACAGCTCCTGGAAGTCTTTCAGCTTCCTGAGAGGATCGCTGGGCTTCATAAGGATAGCGAACTAATGAGTCAGAGTATTCATCAGAGTCAGCTTCCTTATCAGGTACCTATACTTAAGTTTGTTTTTTGAATATTTGTCAAAAACCCTTGAGCATATACGCCTTTATTGTTTTAATACTGGTCTCTACCTACCACCATGGGTGTGAATCAGCTATATATATATTCACTGGTTAAGTTTAATATTTAAAAATGATATTTTCAATTTAAAATAAATTTTTGAATATACTTACCCGGTGAATATATATAATTAAAGGCCCTCCCTTCCTCCCCGATAGAGACCCTACGGACTGAGAAGAACTGAACTTATGGAGAAGTATATGCGGTATCTGGCCGATAGTCGGCGCTGGTGGGCACACCCGGCAGCCTTCATGGCGATTGCTCGTGAGTTTTTGGAATCTGTCGACCGTCGGAGACATAAGCTATATATATATTCACCGGGTAAGTATATTCAAAAATTTATTTTAAATTGAAAATATCATATTTAATTTTATTCGCTAAATTTTATCCAAAAATTTTTTAATCAGTCGTCATTTTTTGTATTTTTTTTTTGTAACATATTGGCAATGTTTGTATTAATTGCCATTTCGCAAATCCCTGCTATAAATTTTTGTAATATAAAACTTCCTCTCTTCATATGTAAATGGTACACTATTTGTCTATAAACATAAAAGTAGTTTTGATTTATCTCTGAAAATTTCATGTTTTGAGATATCATCCGTCAAAGTTTTTTCAAAGAAATAGTCTGAAAATTTCATGTTTTGAGATATCGTCCGTCAAAGTTTCTTTCAAACAAATCATCTGATTAACTTTATTAAGTGGTCATTTTGGGGATTTGTGGGTAATTATACCTCACCACTAGGGATCATAAGGACAGGATCATTATATATCAGGGTTATTTATTAAGCAATGCTGAGCACCACCCCTCAAATTCAGAAATATTTATGCTACATATACCAATATATAAAGTATTCTTGTCTGCTGACTTTTTGGCCAAATTTTACTCTTCAAGCATACTTATCTGTTGTCTCTGATACTTCATACATCTTTCAGCATAAATATAACATAAAAATTGTAATTTTAAAAATGAGCATACTGTACAAAGAAATACCGGCTACCATTTTGTTTTTATTTTTTGTACGATCAGCTTAATATGCGATAGATCCCTTAGTATGGGCTTTTAATGGTAATTTCCTTCAACACTGGTGATCCCTCAAATCTAGAAATATATATGCTACATGTACTAAATGCCCACACATGAGTAAGACAGTACTAGCATTTTTCAGGGCAAACTTTATGCTTTAGATATATTTAGTTACCATCGCCAACACTTTTTGCCTCATCCAGTATAATTATAACATGGGAATTGTAATTATATAAACGAACAAAGAAATTCGATAAGTATAACTTGGAGAAACGTAATATACGTTTCTTCAAGATACTGTACAAGCAAAAGAAACTATGGTCTTTATTTACAGCCTTGATGAAAGTAAATGTTTAATGTGAAGTTTATGGGAGACTACAATAAGTATCTTTACTTGAAATTCTTGAAGAAAAATTCATCATTCGTGTACGCTTATAAGAAAAGGGTTGCTTAAGCGACCGATTGCACTGTAAATACTGTATGTATAAGAAAAGAATGTTTTAGCCATAAAACAAATTGTTTTTTTTTTTAAATAACATTCAAAACATGAAATATAGACCCAAAAATGCAATTATTTGAATTTCCAAAATTGCAAGCAAAGGTTGAGATTCCCGCCTCTGAAATGAAAATCCTTTCCTGTCCCAACCTCAAGAAGGCAGTACTGTAATAAGTTTTTTGTTATATGTGCTATGGTAGAAAGTTATATTTAATATTTAGGGACATGCAAGAGTCATTGGTCTTTCTGAATGAATTTTGCTTTTATTCCCAAGGGGCTGAGGTATCAAAAGTCTTTGCCGAAAATCATCCAATGAGCATTGCAGTTGATGGGCCTCCTCCAAAGAGAAAACGAGGAAGACCTAGAAAAGGTGAAGTAAGTATGCTGTCTCTTTTTTTAGTTGAAGATATTTCTGGTATGAAATATTATAAATGATTTATTCATACTAAAGTACAAACCAGAATTTTTTTTCTTATGTAGGAATATTCCCTGCATGATTTTGAATATGGTAATTGAAACTTGGTAACATGATCTAATATTCAAGTAGTTTATATTTTTCCTAGTTATATAAACTTGTCTTTTATTTAGAAGTATCATCAGACACAAAGTGGAAATGTTTGGTAAAGCTTGGTACAATGTAGTTAACAGCTGTTCTGTGCTTATGAAAAAGCAAACCTTAGTAATTTATTCAGGAAGCTGCCATTTTGATCATAGGTATAGTCTCACTGAATCGACTGGCAGTTTTTAAACTCCAACTGGAAGTGGCATTTTCAGCTCTTGTAATCTTCAAATCGGTAATGTATGGTGAAGTTACAGCTGTTGGAGCCTGAACTAACTCTGGTTTGTTCCTATGCATATACAGTACAAACCTTTCATCCTTTAAAATAGGGATGTGTCTTCAGTGGTGCTGGAACTGCCATTGAATCATTAATAAGGTACTGTAGTAGGTAATGACTTGTGACGCGTGGGGGAAGCTCTAGCCATCCGCCTGCCACAGAATGGCCAGTTTTGTCTTAGGCCCCAATGGGTACAAATTTACTATTGCGTTACCCTCTCAACTGTTGGAACTGTTTTTAAACTTGTTTGGTTTTTTTAAGTCTTCTCACTTTTGAATGGAAGTTTACCAAAAGGTAAGCATGCGGTAAAGGGGAATTTGTTCCTTTGAAGATAAAAACTTTTGAAGCCCCCGTGTGTTGTGCACCTTAGCAAGGGGTGGCTGTAAGCAGCCCCTCCTCAAACATGGTTCTTACTTCCAATCAGGAAGATAACTCATTTCTCTTTATAGTAGATTCTCTGCCTCGGAGGGACTTGCCTGATCTGGGTCGGTCAAGTGGAATGTGAACTAGTGTCACAGTTACCGCTGTTGCACTCGGTGCAAGTAAACGGTCCTACTCAGACTGATTACCAGCAACGTAGACCAGGGGGAGGGTGAGGCAAATAAGCCCACCTACCCCATTGCTATTGTGATATTAGAGAATTGTTCCTTATTCTTGTGCACTGCTCTGTGATGATACAGAGCTTGTGCATTAGCTGGTACTTTTGATGTTTGTTAGTGATTTCGGGTTTGGTGTGGTAGCCACTGCTGTTTCATCAGTTGCAAGCAAACCGTTGCATACTGACCAACCTCCAGTATTGTACAGTAGGCTGATGAGAATACTGTACTGTTCACAGCACCTCTGCTTGTAGTTATAGAGTTCAAGTATCAACTGTTTAGCGATGGTGAACCTGGTGTGACAGCCACTGTTCTTCATAAGTTGAAGGTGAAAGGTCCTACCTCTGATTGATCTCCAGCATTGTATAGTAGACTAATAGTTCACACTGACTTGCACCTGTAGGGTTGGTTAGCGATTGTGTCCTTGGAGTAGCAGAATGCTACCAATTTCCTCATCTACTGGTAAGTGATCATGACCTTGTAACACATAACACTGCTTACCCTTCAAATGCTACTGAGTTTCCTCATCCATTGGTACCTTTAGGGTCTGTCAGCAAGGTGATATTAATGCAACAATAACTTCTGTTGGTAACGGTACTAGGGGATTAGTCCTTCTTGACTTGCAATGTGTGTGGGCCTTCAGTCATTCAGAAAGTACTTCTCTAATTTCTTAGATGTTTGCATGATTGTCTAATTGAGTATTAATCTTGAGCTGCTGGGAATGACCTCTTCAGAGTCTTGATGAGATTCAGACTGTTCCCCTTTTTTATTACGGTCTGAGGATCGTCATTGAGAAAGGGATCTCTTGCCCAAGCAAAGGACAAAATACCGGGGAAGGCCATGTGACGGGGAATGTTTCCTTGTACTTCTATTAGTAAACTCAGAGAGGTAGCATACCTGTTCCTGATCAGTAGGAACTGCTGAATCCTTCATGGTAGCAAGGAAGATTGGTTGTCAAGAGAAGTGTGAGTTTGCTCTCTCTTCCTCTTCTACCAACTCTTCCTTCCTCTTCCTATTCTCTTCTTTGCACACCTCACAAAAATAAGAAATAGTATTAGTCACGCAGGAGGCCTCCTGCAAAAGTTTCTTGCAATTCCATGCGTGTGCTCTTCACATGGGAGGGAGCGATAGGTTTGGTCAGGTGAATCGATAGGCATGGTGAGAGTGAGCATTACTCCTACCTTCATTATTCCTGTCATGGGAGGAGAAACACCCTGGCCCTTAAAAAGCTGCTTTCCCTTTTCGAGAGTGAGTATCAGCTCTCATTTTTTTACCACCACAGTACAGTACTTTCGAGGTTGGCCAAAAGGTTGTGAGCTCGATATGATTGTTTTCTTCTTGAATTGGCTACTATTGAACAGTCCCTGCTGGGACTCTATGTGCCAGGTGAAGGTGAAAAATTATTCCTACCTTCCCCTTATTCCTGCTATGAAGAGGAGCATCCTTACCCTTAAAAGCCTCTCTCCTCTATCAGAAGAGAGTAATGGAGCTCACTTGCTGACCGATTCCCTTTGAGATTCGTCAAGCGTAGCATGAACCCATTGTGACATCTACCGTTGTGGCACCGATTGCAGGTGAGTGGTCCCACATGCACCATTCACCAGGAACTTAGGCCAGGCAAGAGTAAGGTATTAACTGCACCTGATACCAATACCATCCTCTGGGAGGAAGTTGAGGAGCTTACCTGGTGATCATTCCCCCAGGACTCTGTATGGAAGATACTTCTCATGTACGTGCAGCAGATAGTGATCATAGAGAACATGTCCCTTTGGCCTACCCCTGTTGATAGAACTCCTCTGTAGAATTTTGAATCATCCTCCTGAGGGTAATATGCAGTGTTTGAAGGGACCTTCAAAAAGTATTGCCTCCTACTACTTCTCTCTTGATGCCCTCTGAAGGGGATGCACCAGCTACAACCATTACCCATTGTTTGAATGCCTGATGTTTGGGAATTACACAAAAAAAAACATCTTTCTTGCAGACTACACCTGCAAATAAGCAACTCCTCCATCCTTTTGGTAACAGGAAGGATGAGTTAGTGTCTTAACCACAAATTTCTCTTGACCTGCGTGTTTTGACATTGCTAACAGGAAGTTTGAGAGGTGTGTATAGAAGTAGGAGGAAATAAGTTTTAAAAATTATTTGTATTTTCTTAGCCATACAAATGTGACTCCTTCTGCTTAAATTTCCCTTCTTGACTACCCCTCTCTATTCCAGACCTAAAGGTAAAAGTAGCTGTTTTGTGATAGGTGGATGGGTGGGGCTTCCCCCTAAAACTACCTGTCATTACGAACTACCTTGTTAACAAATAAATGGTAGTAAAGGACCTAGAGTTGTAATGCTAAAAAAATTGCAAAGGATGTTGCGAGCCCGGTGCACATAGCTTTGACCTGATAGATAATTCTTTTGAGGACAAAGCAGAGGTACTACAGAGAGTGCTGATGAATGGGTATTTGGAAATTCATGCACATGCCCGATATCCTCCAAATGCGTAAAGTTCCCTTATCTGATGGAATCTGCACATTTCTATTGAAACATTTATTTGTAAGTGAAAGGTCAGTTGCCAGTCTCCTATCCCCAATCAACTTCTTCACATAAGTAGAATAGCAAGTTGTAAAAGCTGGACCACTATTAGGTTACAACTTCCAGTATCTCTTCCACCTCTGGCAACAAGGCTGGAGCTTTCATTGATACTCGAAGTTAAATCTAAGATTTGATTGGATGCTGAGAGATTGGAAAGCAATGGTCATTGAAGGGTTATTTGAACCCATCCCGAAGAACACAAACTACCCAGGGGGACCCCTGCCATATTGCTCAATGACAGTAATTCTCATACTCATGGTAACTTGAGTAGGATGGACTGCTATCCTCAATCTTTCTCTCCAATATCCCTTTTTCCATCCTTCCAGGATGAAGACTGAGAAGGGACAAGAAAGAGCTGAATTGGCTCAGAGGCTTTTAACAAGAAAAAACTTTAGTTTTTTTTTTTTTTCCACTTCCCCAAAAGCATGGCCACAGTTCCCTTCAAAGTACTGGAAAGCTTCTTATGATATTACACAGTGGATAAGGGAATCCCGACTTAGATTGCCTTTTTTCCACCTCCATATCCATCTTATTCTGGAGAGAGAGCAAGTTCAAACCCTGCACTGATCTGTTACAAAGTGCAGGTCATTTCCTGGGAGCAGCTTTTATTGAATAGAGTAAGAGCACAGAGCCTCTCCCCCTCTGGAATAAGTTGACCCACAGGTCGGCCCATTAAGCCCAAAATGAAATAGACATTCTTCTCTGCAATACCAGCCTTCTGAACTTTGCTCATCCTCCAAAGTGGACAATCCTGTCCCGGTAACAAAGTCAACAATTGTGAGAAACCAAAGGTAAAGCCACAATGCTGCCTTTAGAGAGGCCATGACAAGTGATTCTTAGGTAGACGGGATTGCTGTTTGTTCAATTCTCTCCAGGAGAAGGGTTGTTCGTTAGCCTACAGTGTGACAAGTTGACTTGAGGGGGAGTTGCTTTGCTTTCCTCTGAAACGTTGAATTCAGGATCTTCCTAGATTGGCAGGTAAAAGTGACTTGTCTGACCTGGAAATCATAGAATTCACTTACTTCAAAACATTTATAGCAAATCTGGACCAAGCCCTACTAAACCATAATCTTGGCTTGTTGAGGGTGCCTTAAGACTTCTTGATGAAGGAAATCACGTTAATAAAGACAAAATGGATGCCTCTCCCACTCTGCTTGCACGTGGTCTTGAGGTGGAGGACCATCAGGTTCCACCAGATTTCATAGGCCTTTAGAAGACTCACACCTTAGAAGGGATGAATGCACAGAAGCCCACCCTAGTGAATGCCCATGCTAATACCGTATATACATTTGAAGCTGAGAACTGACATGGTCACATACTTACTTGATCTTGATAAGGGGACATATGACAAGTGATCATAACCCCTTTCCATTAAACTAGGTGATTCTCTCATATCAAGTTTTTATGAGCACTTGTAAAACAGAAAGTTTACCAATTACACTGGATCCCTTTGACTAAGTGCCTGGAGGTGCCTCCCTATGATGTTAACAAGTCCCTTGTAGTGCATTTTTTCTAGTTGAGTTTTCATAGAAACTTGTTCTGGCTCAAGAGTCTATTAAGCTTTAGCATCCTAATGCCAAATTTTATAGGAGGTAAAGGATTGATTTATCCCATTGCTCATTTGGCATGAATAGGAAGAGGACAATTTAAAGTGGAGATGAAAACTCCGAACTGGTTCATAATGTACAATGGTTTGCATTCTCGTAAAAACAAATGAGAAATTTTAAAAGTAATTTGCATAACCACTCATCCAACCACCAATAAACTAATGTACATTGTTACGAAGCTTGAAAAACCTTTTTACAGTTTGGGCCAGGAATGTTTCTAAATACAGTATAAGACTTTATGAGATAAAGATAATTTTAGATATTTGGCGCATCACATTTAAGAGGCTTTATTTTTTATCCGTAGGGAACTCCGAAACTCAAGACTAGTGAAGAAGAAATAATTGATGATAGATTGTCTGGTATGCCTCGCAGATCCAATAGAAAAGCCAGCTTGCCTACCAGGTAAGTTGTCCTGCAAAGTTGGTGTATAATTACAGGTTTTTTCTCAATGGTGTATACAGTTCGATGGATCTAGATTGAGTTTTATTTTCTAAATACTATGCAGCTATAGTGTAATTAAGTGTGGGATAACAGTTATAAATTAGAAAACACAACTGTTTAATCTTGGTTACATTGGAACTGTTTCCCTTACAGTATATCTTTTAAGTAATTACAGTATTTATTCCTTCCATTTTAGAATTTTTCCCTTTAATTAGATAATCAGACTGAATGTCACTGATTCCATTTTTTTTTATTTAAATTAGGATGTAAAACAGGATACTGTACGTAACATAAACTCGAACAAGTTAGAGAGCTAAGAGAAAGCAGAAAAAAAGTAAAATGGTATAATTAGTGCAGCTGGGACTGAATAGGTACTGGAAAGAATCAGTACTGTTTAGATTTGACTGCATAAAGGGCACTGTAAGCAGTACTCATCTGAGGGTATTTGTGTCAGTGATATGGCAGCTTTGAACATATGTATACAGTGAAAATTATTTCTATGAATCTCCCCAGACATTCGAATGGGTTCTTTCTCAAAGCTTGCTTATACTGTATTGACGTTTACCCTAAAAATTAAAAAAATTCCTGTTTCCTTTCCTTTTAATAAGCTTAGGCCTCTAATATAGTTTTGAGACAATCTAGCAGCTAATGGCCATAATCACAGTGTGGGTGAGCTAACGTCTTTTGTCTTTCAGTCTCTTCTTCGATCTGGTACAGTATTAGTAAGCTTACTTTACTCCATTGTATTCTCCAGATAAAGCTGTTTTGGTTATTAGTGATTGCCACTGATATCATTTCCTGGACTCTTAATAATTACTGTGTAGTTTGTTCAAGGTAATGTTTTCTGGGTGGTCAGGATTTGCATTCTCTTTGTATTTCGTGCAATACCGTATTGTGATTTAGATAGTCGTTATAAAGAATGCAAAGGCCTTGATGTTCTTATAGGAAAATATATAGAGATGCTGTTGACCAAATTAAAAGTTCCAAACGGAAAAGATACTAACTTGATTAAAAGTATATCCTGAGAAGACAAGTTAATTTGTAGTGGAGAGGATGACTATAATGCCACTCTAGCCATAAATGAGTCTGGTTATGATAGTGATGATCTTTAAGAGTTCTTTCCATCTTAAGCTTCTTTTTTGCAATCGCAAAAGGCCCATGTATCAATTTAGGCCGTATAACTTGACCTACCCAGTTTTTAACCATAGCCTAATTCGTCAAGCTTTGCCTAGTGATTCTAGTGCACCACTCTGTAAGGGTTCTGTTGGTGCACTGTTTATAACAGAGTCAAGATCCTGTCTTAAAGCCTCATATTCTTTATTGACTGTGGATCTTTTGTTGGGCAAACCCTTGCATTTTTAGAAAATAGTCCACTATGTTAAACCACTAAATATTGAGTCAGATAACTGAGCTGGTAGATAGGATCCTAATATACCTCAGGATGAAGTAAGCACTCATAAACAACTAATTTATATATAAGTGGCATGGTGTATTGTATGATTCCCTTGGAGCAAAGCATTGAACGCTTGCATTATGTTTCGAATAACTATATCTTTGGGGGTTGTTATATTCCTCCTTTTATCATAGTAAGCAATGATGATCAACTTCTTGACAGCTATTTTATTGACGGAGTATTGTATATTCCTTGCGGAACAGGAAAAGCATCAAAAATAATTTGAAATGGTTATTTTTAAGCTTCAAAGAGTTGTATGTTCAAATCATAATTCAAATTGAAGTGAGATTGGCTCATGCAGGGTAGACCACTAAGAATTCTTAATGTCTATCAAGTTAGTAAACTAGATCCTTATATCATGCCACTTGCTAAAGTAAGCCCTTATGATCTACCACTTTTAGCTATACTAGTTTGATAAGTGAAATATTGTTTGATTCCTGTAGGTAATCTTGAATTGTTTTTGAAGCTTCCATCATGTTTCAGGGAGGTCTAGTGTTCATGTGATATAAAAAAATATATATATACATAAACAAGAACAGATGTCATATAGTTGTTATCTGCCATAGTCATGTAAAATGTCGTTTTTTATTAAGATGGTATATAAGAAGAAAGAGGGATCTATATCTATCTATCTAAATAGGTCATTTATGTATATACTGTACATACATACCTTTGTAAAGGACTTGCCTCCTCGGGAAATCAAGGAACTATGTCTCACCTGTAAGTACTGTAGTATAAGAACATTGTATATGAAAAGCAATGGATCGCGCCTTCATTTTGGAAAAGTACACATGCTAATACTAGAGCCAAAATTCACCTCCCATGGAGAACCTTGTACATGAAAACAAACAAATGACACTGTCAATTTGAAAAAAGTTACATGCCAATGCTTAACCCTTTAACCCCCGTGGTATTTGGAAATTTCCAACCCTTAACCCCCAAGGGGTTATTTTTTTCCCAGCACATTTTGCAGTATATTTTCTTTAAATTGCTCTAACAGCCTTAATTTTTGTCATAGAGAGGTCAGGTTGGTCTCATTCTCTTGGAAAATGCCTGAATTTTCTCAAAAAATTATCAAAAAATATGAAAAACCAATTTTTATAGCATTTTTTTGCAAGGACGTACCGGTATGTCCATGGGGGTAAAGGGATGGCTTTTGTGAAACGTACCAGTACGTCCTTTGGGGGTAAAAGGGTTAAGAGTATGTCCTTGATGCAAACTATCAGAAAAACATGCATGAGAAGTTTAAACAAATAAGCTTTCAAATACTGTATGACCAAAATGAAATACAGTTCTTAAGATGTGGCAATCTCCTTGCCTTTGAGATTTTTACAATCTTTTTGCGTTTATGCGAGATGTATGTAGTTGCATACTTTTATAACTGAAGTATAATACCAAGTAAAACAATGGTGTTTTCATGTTATGATTAAACTCATTTTTCATTTGTGTTAAATTTCTATCTATATTAATATTTAGATTCTTGTAGGTGCATGAGATGTTTTAAAAAAGGATTATTCATTTTCTACTTTAAAATAGATACAGAGACACAATAGCTGGACAAGATTTTGAGAAGCTTCTTGACGTAAATGTGAAAGAGGAAGACCCAGATGACGGCGACATGGATGACACGGACGTTGACTACAGGTATAATGGCACTTACATCAAGCCATCTCTATTAGGCGTCACTCCCGAAGATTACAGAGAGAAGGAAGATTTGGAAAAAATGTCAGACGATGGCACCAGTATTATTATAGCTGCCGAACCTGCCGAGCAGCCTTCGGATCTCCCAGTTTCTGTTAATATTGAGGTTGATTTTCAGGATGGTAAGAATTGTTGTAATAAGTATCTAGAGAAATTTTTGTACTGTTTGCCTAAAATTATTTACATCTTTATGGAAAATCCAGCTAACAATTTTATTTGGCAATTTTATAAGTTTACAAGCCATTTTCTAGGTTACAGCTGGTACCTTTAGAGAATGGGCAGCTTTTATCCATTTTTTATTTTTTTCTCAAAATAGTATTCGTGCAATATTTTGCTAAATTAAAATGTTATTATTTAATTCCAATTGGTACAGGCTAATGATCAATAACCTTAAGGATGCATGCAATATATTTATCTGTTGTTCATGTTATCTACTCCGTTGCAGCTTAACTTTTCCCACCAATATATGCAGTGTCATGAGATAAGAGATGAAATACTGGCTATTGACATTTTTTTTCTGTTATCTGTAGTCTTTTTTTTTGGCAACCATTGTGGGAGATGTTGCTTTTTTTCTTGTAATTTTCACAACAATTATTCCATATTGTATCTGGGCAATCGTCCATTTTTTATTCACATTTTAGTTTCCTCCTTGACTGTTATCTAGTGATCTTAAATGAAATGTTTATTTCAGAATCTTTTATCACATACTGTGAACTGGATTTTCCTATTTTTTATTGTTAACTTTTTTATGCCTTCATTCATATGATTTATAATAAAACTGTAAAGAGAATAAGTCTTTTTCATTTGTATATCAAATAAGGCATTATTTTCAAAATGAAATCTACTTGAAAGTGTAGATAAATACACTAGAATTTTTCCATTTACCTTTAATAAGTATTTTTTATACAGATTTATTGTGAAAACGAGAATTATTTTTTTAAAATTCAACCTATTACTTTTATTGGCCTTATTGTTTATCATGAAAAAGCAAATGGTCCCTATGAGTAATTGGGTTATTAAAAAACAAAGTTATTGCTGTTTGGAATCGTTCTTAGAAGAATTGTACTCGACAGATTTCAAAGTTGTATGTTACTAGTTCAGGAACTCAATGTGCATGAAATATGATTGTTATTCAGTAACAAATGAACACATCATTACTACATTTTTAGTTTTTTTATTATGTAGATTACCTTAATTCTAGGCATTATTCAAGGCTTATTTCTGTGATCCTTAACATGTGCCTATTTCAGATGGGAACATTACACTACGTGGGATGGAAGATTTTCCTCGTGATAGAAAGCGTTTGGTTCCATCAGTCCAAGTAAGTTTCCTTTTGGATGTATTTTGCAATTTATAGTTTCCAAGTTTCCCATTGTTTGTGTAGCTTAATCTTTTTCTCTTATTGGAGTTTTGTGTAATTTATTATTTGGTATTCCTATCTTAGGTGAAACCAAGTTCATTTGGTTATGATATTATAATTATGATTATTATTACTAACCAAGCTGCGACTCTAGCTGGAAGACCAAGATGCTACAAACTAAAGGGCCCCAACAAGGAAAGAAGCCCATTGCAGTGAGGAATTGGAGACAAAAGAATATAATGATTCTGAAATAGTAAAAAAATTGAGGAAACTAATTTATTAAGATAAATATTTATGATTATTAGATAAATAAAATAAAGTATGAGATAAGACCTATGTCAACCTGCCCATTAATAACGCATTTGTACCATTTAAACTTCTGAAGTTCCAATGATTCGTATATGTGATCGGAAAGATTGTTGGACAGTTTAGTTACAATTTAGTCACAGTGCTGTTTAGTATTGTCTTCTGAGAAAAAGGCACTACCATCAGAATTAACTGCATAAAATGTATTATGTAGTGGTTGGTATAGTCTAGAAAAGTCTGAATACAAAGGATAGTCAGAAATATGAAAAATCTTATATATCATGCACAGAGGGATTATTGGACAACAGTGCCAAAGATTAATATTCAGATGTGAGAGAAGAATTTTAATACAGTTTTCGTTGATTAAGAAAAAAACAGCTACTGAAGACCAAGCAGAAGAACAATATTAAAAACATCTATCTGTCTATCAAGGCACTTCTGCCAATTAGGGGGTTAGCAGACAAAAAAGATAAACAAAAGGAGAACTTTTCTTCTCTTAGCTCCTCCCAGCCTGACGAATGTCTCAACCAATTTTGGTTGATACTGCTAGGGTGCCACAGCCCACCCTCCCCCGTTATCCACCATAAATGAAGCTTCATATGCTGAATTCCCTAATGCTGCTACCTCATCAATCACCAATTTGACCGGAGGAAGTGGCAGGGTCTATCAGAGCTTTGTCACAATCGCTCGCCATTCATTCCTATTTCTAGAACGCTCTTTTGACTCTAACATTTATCCTGCCTTGCCTAGAGCTTTCTCCACTTCATCCATCCACCCAAACCTTGGCTTTTCTCTTGTACTTCTTCCATCAACTCTGGCACTTGTCACCATCTTCAGCTGATGGCAATTTTCCATACTCTCTATATGGCCAAACCACCTCAGCACATTCAAATCCACTTTAGCTGGTAATTTACTTCTACACCTGTTCTCACTCTCAATACTTCGTTCCTAACTCTATCTAATCGAGATAAACCAGCCATACTCCTCAGACACGTCATCTTGAACACATTCAATTTCTGTCACTCCATCAATTTCATTCCCCACAACTCCGATCCTTACATCACAGTTGGTACAATAACTTTCTCCTTCAGAACTCTCTTTACATTCATTCCTAACCCTCTATTCTTTACCACTCCCTTCACTGCTCCCAACACTACATTCTTCATTCACTCTCTGACGTACAACTGCTTCACTCCACCAAGTACTTAAACTGATCTACTTCCTCCAGTAACTCTATACAACTTAGCACCACCCTCCCTTTTCGTGTATCTCATAGCCTTACTCATATTCACATTAACTCTACTTCCTTCTCTCACACACCCTACCAAACTCTGTCAAAAATTTTCTGAAGATGGACAGGTTTCCAAAAATCTTGATAGACTTTCTTTGTCTGATTTTTTTTGTAATTGAAGAAGAGACAGACCTGATATATTTCTAAAAAAAGTTAATTTACAGTAAAACTCATTGCCTAGAATATTAGATGATCTGTGTGTGATTAAATAACATTGTTAATGAGATAATTGGTTGGAGAGGATCCAGAGTTCTTGACCTTCATACTACCATAATTTTGAGTCATGTTAAAGTATAAGTTCATCCTTCAAAATTTTGCGCTATGTTATAGATCTTTGTTAAAGGATTCAGCAACCAAAGCTATACATTCAGATTGGATTGATGCAAAGAAAATAGGATTATATGCATAATCAATAAACTTGTTTCAAGGCTAAACCACTCATCATTCATGTATAGTATTAAAAATATAGTGTCAATAAGAATTCCCTGAGGAACACCAAATAATACAGTCACTTTGGTATTCATCAACAGTTACGCTTTGTAATGACACTAATGATTAAAAATTCAATGAAGATCTTAAGAAATGACTTGCCAAATCCCCATCTGTTTTAGTACTCATGATTAAAGACATTAAAATCAAGACTAATCTTAACCATAATCAAACAATTCCTTTACAACAACAGAGATTTTAAGAACATCATAAGCTCCAAAGCTCTTTCAAAATCTAAACTGCAGGAGTAGGGAACTGTTGATTACTTTTAGCACATACATTCTGACAATTTGTCAATGGGAGTTGAATAAACTTTAGGTAATGTGGGAGTTATGGAAATTGAACAGTAATTAGGTGTGCTAGAACTATAACACATTTAACTAATGGAGTAACAATATCAGTTCCCCAATTGCAAAAGTGTTTTGCAAGCTTCTAAAAAATAAGACAACTTACGAGTTAAGATATCAACTGTCTTTATAGAATACCAAGGGAAATCACTGTTTAAGTTTACACCTTCAAAAGTATCAAGATAACGTAAGATACATAATCATCACCATCATCATCTCCTCCTACGCCTATTGACGCAAAGGGCCTCAAAGTAAGATAGAGTAGTTTTAAATTCATTGGACTGAAAAGTTTAACTATTCAGTTTAGCTTCAGGGAAAAAAGAATGGGACATTGAGTATTTCATTGCTTGTTTTACTGTCAAACACATCAGCTAATATGAACGATTTTACCTTTGGGTAATGAGTGACAACAATCTGGTTTAAGCGGAGGAACTAGGTTCATGGTTGGGTCCATGCTTTTTATGTTTGTGTCATTGATTATTTTAAAGGCTTTTTATAATTATTTTACGTTTTCAAAATCTAAACCTTATTGTTTATTTTGAATATTTAGAATTACTTGCAGATACCTTTATACAGAACAGTACTATATGTATGGATTTTAGTTTGTGTAACCATTGATATTGATTTAATTAATTTTTGCTAATTTTTGAGATTTATCATAAATCATCTTATTTCTTTCTTTTATATCTTCAGTGAAGTGCTTTATGTAATGTTTTCTTTAGATATTATAAGAATGTCAAATGATCATTAAATAGATAATTGATGTAGTACCAGCGCGTATAACAAAGGATTTACTTTTGAATACTTTTTAGATTACAAGCGTGGGAGAATCTGTAAGCATTCCACCAAAAACGTCCTTTAGTGAACCAACTCTATTCCGTAAAAAGAGAGGGGCCAAGAAGAAGGTCAAGTGGTCTTGTGATATCTGTGGAAAAGGTTTCTTGCATAAAGGAAGATATGTCCTTCACACGTAAGTACAGTAAATGTAGTATAGTCCAGCATTATTTAAAAAATTATTTTGGTGGCTCTCACACATTTTTAAGAACTGTGATTTTTATTACCTGATTAGCTTAAATTCAGGGTCTTTATAACTATTCCTGATTCAAAAGATTATTTGCCAACTGGTTGGCAGCACTGAGCATCTGTCTCAGGATCCTGAGGTACAGTGCTGCAAAGTAGCCCCTTTCTTTTTTTTTGTGTACAGTATGTATCTTCTTGGTAAACTCATTATTTTATTGCACTAGCTCTTAGAAAAGTTTGTTAAAATTCCAGGCTATTTTGCTGCTCCTCTGGAAAGTACTAAACAGAAGAACAATTTAAATTGCAGTTTGTTCCAACACGAATACTTACCTCGAACTACTTTCTTAGGAGTTACCTGTAACCTCCTCTCTACCGACCAGAGTTTTGTGTAGGGTACCCTCTATCCCGTTTTCTATGGAGGCCTACCCCCGGCATTAAAGAATGTGCCCCGAGGGTAGGCTTATCGCTAGGTCGATGTCCGCCCGGGTCAACAGCTCCAGTAAGTTCTCTGGTCGCGACGTGTCAACACGTCGCCCTCGTTCTCTATCGATCCTTTGTGTGCGTTCTGTGTGTCCCACGTGTTCCCCGCGTGGTAACTTGTGTTTCCTGTGTAATGTTCCCGGGTGTTCCTGTGTGTTCACCTTCCACCCTTGTGCTTACCCAGTGTATTCCTTGATTCCCTTCGTGCTTGTGTCTTGCGTGTGTGCATTATGGAGCAAATCCGCCGTTGTCCTGGGCCTAGAGCCGGTAAATCGTGTGGAGCGTTCCTCTCCAAGCCTGAAGTGGACCCTCACTCCCTTTGCTCCTCCTGTAGGGGAAGGGTTTGTTCGTCATCAGATACGTGCCCCGAGTGTGTAGGTTGGAGTGATATCCAGTGGGTACGTTACGGAACTAAAAAGAGGAAATCGTCGAAACGTTCCCCCAGGAAAGCTAGCGTTACTTCGCCGCTACCATCACCCAGTGAGCGGTCCGACGTGGCCTCTGTTTCGCCGTCCCCTACACAGAGTAGGGGCCAAGGTAAGTCTGTCGTGGAGAAAGAACAAAGCGATCTTCCCCAAGAGTCTAGTGAAGGTGCAGTGGCAGTTGCGGGTCCTTCTAGAGCTAGTGAAAAGCCCAGTAGTGCGTCCGGAGAGTCGGCCCTTGTGCTCGGGGGGCACGTGTCCTCCGATGACCCCTTGTGGGGTAGTAACGTTATGTCTGTGTCTTCGTCTCCTTCGTGGGCCTGTGCTTCAGGGTCTTCGGTAGGCGGCGACAACCAAAGTAAGTTACGATCTACGGGTAATGATACCTTCGGTTGGAAGCTTCCGAAGACACCAGGTAGGTCCCCGTTACGAATGGAAGAGGGCCTGGATCCCTGGCTTCCTAGCATGGAGCGTCATTCATCGTTCCCGACCCCTCTCACGGAAGTCCCCGAGGATTTCCTTCAACCGTCGACCTCGGGCACTCAACGAGTTACGAAGTCCCCCGCGGTCCCCGCTACCGCCCGCCATACGGTAAGTGCAGTGTCGTCGGGATCTTCAGAAGATTATTACTCGTCGGGGGAAGAAGCCAGGAGAAAACATCGCCGTCGGAGAGAGCGGTCTAGGAGCAGGCGTTCCCGTTCTAGGTCGCGCTCCAGGTACAGCAGGAAGCGCTCCCGCTCTCCAGGGCGTAAGTACAGAAGGAGTAGGTCTCCGGATGGCGATTGGGTCTTCGTACCCCGTGAGACAAGAGTACGTTGTTCCCCGGACCGCCGGTCCAGGGAGTTCTCGCCAAGGATACCTTCCTCCAAACACGGCTTTGACCCTCGCAAGCAAGTTCGCGAGAAGGACTCTACAGGTAGGCGTAAGTCCTCGAAGCCTCCGTTTCACCCCGCCCAGCGGGGGGAAACGCGCTTCTTTTCGGGCAACCTGGCCGAACCAGCCCAGCTGGTGCGGCCTTCGGGTTGGAAGGAACGGTTTCCGCTGTCGGGTCAGCCCACGGGAACCGCGTCCTCGTCACCCAGAGCCCTTGAGCGGACGCGAGTCCTCGCTGAGTCAGCGATGCCTGCATTAACCCCTGCCCCTGGTGCGGGCGCCCCCGCTGATGAAGTCCAGTACCTCGGTAGGACGGCGCCCCTGGCCCCAAGAACTAGACGTCCGGTCGGTGTGCCCGGCAACCCAGCTCCCCGGTCTCAAGCCGAGACCTCGGCTGACGGGAGGGAGGGTTCCCCAACGGAGGACTCGGCCTATAGGAGGGTGGTTGGCCTTATCAGGAGGCACCATAAGATTGAGGAACCTGCAGCTACTGACGAAGACTACTGGAGGTCCAGCCTTTTACGGATAATGCAGACCCCTACCCAACCTAAGACGTCTCTAGCGCTTCCTCTAGCCCGAGATCTGGTCCTAGGGCAAGAGTATGTGGACAAAGTGGTGGCTAGTAATGCCGAGGCCCCCAAAACCCAGAGTTCCTCAAAATTGCTCCAGGGCCTCAAGACTCAAGGTAAGGGATATGTGCCAGAGGGGCGTCGTCCAGGCCCCTGTAAAGTGGAACCTTCCCTTGACATCCTGGGTCAGGGCGTCTCAGAGGAGAGAGCCTCTTCGGCCCCAGTTTGTTTTTCTCCATCGGAGGCCTCCATGATGGAAGAAATGTCGAGGGATCTGGTGAACGTCTCCTCTTGGCTGGACTGGTGGGCTTCCACCTTAGTAGGAGTGCAAGCCTCGTTCGACCCCGCAGACCCTGACCAGCAGAACCTCCTGAGGGAACTTATTACCTCCGGGGGTAAAACCTTGAAGTTCTTAACGTACCAGTCGCTCGCCTTGACAGCGAATTGGGTACTCCGCAAAAGAGACACCGTCCTGGCTAAGGTGTCCCGGAAGGTCCCAGACAGGGAAGCGCGGGCCATGAGGAGCCTGCCCTTGTGGGGGGACTCCTTGTTTCCCCTAAAAGAACTAGAGACCATTATGGAGAAGGTCTCGAAGCGGAAAGATTCGAACACCCCCAGGCCTACGCCTTCTAGGAGACCGCCCTACAAGAGGTCCGTCTCAGATAGTGCCGCGACGGCCCAGGCCTCTCCCAGCACGACGAGGAGAGAGGCTCCCTCTTCCTCCTGGTCCTCAGCGCCTCAGCCCCCCCGTAGGGGGGCTCCAGCATCCTCAAGCTCCTTCAGAACAGGTTATTCTGCCTCTAGGAGAGGCCGTTCAGGCCGCCCCTCCAGAAGGAGATAGAGTGGGAGGCCCCCTATCCCCGCCCAAGCCTCGGGTTGGGGGATGCCTCAGACTACATTGGCAAGCATGGAAGGCTCACGGAGCGGAGCCTTGGACAGTGTCCGTACTGAAGGAGGGCTACAGACTACCGTTCTTAGCAGAACCACCCCCTCTAATCCCGGCCAGCCGGGCGGAATGGCTGGCTCCCAAAGACCCGTTGAAGAAGACCGCCCTTCAAGAGGAGGTGTCCTCCATGTTAGAGAAGGGCGCCATGGAAGAAATTCTTCTCCCAGGCCCGGGTTTCTACAGTCGCCTGTTCCTGGTAGAAAAAGCGACGGGGGGGTGGAGGCCGGTTATAGATCTGTCGGCTCTCAACAAGTTCATCAAGAAGACAGACTTCAAAATGGACACTCCGAAGTCAGTCCTATTGTCCTTGAGGGAGAAAGATTACATGATGACCATAGACCTCAAGGACGCCTACTTCCAAATTCCGGTCCACCCCTCGAGTCGAAAGTTTCTCAGGGTGAAATGGGGTTCCCAGATCCTGCAATTCAAGACCCTTTGCTTCGGATTGTCAACAGCGCCCCAGGTGTTCACGAGAGTCTTCACGTCTGTCTCAGTCTGGGCTCACGAACGAGGCATTCGCCTCATCCGATACCTGGACGACTGGTTGCTTCTTTCCTCCTCGAAGGACCTCTTGGAGGAACAAGGGATGAAACTCCTCCAGTTTTGCAAGGATCTGGGCATCGTGATCAACCCGGAGAAATCAAACCTATCTCCATCCACCAGAATGACCTACTTGGGAATGACGTTAGATACCATTCTGGGAAAAGCCTTCCCTTCGGGAGACAGAATAAACAACCTCATAGAAATCATTCGGCCGTTCCTATCGGGACGTCCCAGGAGAGCAAAAGACTGGCAGAGACTGATAGGTCACCTGGTCTCATTGGAGAAACTAGTTCCCCAAGGGAGGGTAAGGCTCAGAGCCGTGCAATGGAACCTGAAGAACCTCTGGTGCCAACTGGACTCGCAACAAGTCCTAATCCCAGTTCTACCAAACACGAGGCCCTCCCTGGAATGGTGGCATTGCCGGTCGAACTCACTCAAGGGGATGCCCTTCGCGAGCGAACCCCCCGAGTTACTACTGTTCACAGACGCCTCCAACCAAGGATGGGGAGTCCATCTCCTCGACGAAACAGCACGAGGGACCTGGTTGGACGGAGAAAAGGAACTCCACATCAATGTCCTGGAGTTGAAGGCAGTCCAGAAGGCTTGCCTACACTTCGCAGATCTTCTAAAGGGAAACACCGTGGCGTTGATGTGCGACAACGCCACGGTAGTAGCATACATAAAGAAGCAAGGAGGCTTGAAGTCGAAGGAGTTGTGCGATCTCACCATGAAAATTCTAGATTGGGCAGAAGAGAACCAAGTGGTGTTGTTAGCAAGGTTCATTCCCGGGAAGAAAAACGTGCTGGCCGACGGTCTCAGCAGAGTGGGCCAGATAGTAGGGACAGAATGTCCCTCCTTCCAGAAGTAGCCAAGCTCATCATCCAACGTTGGGGTTCCCCGGTGATGGACCTCTTTGCAACAAAACTCAACGCCCAACTCCCCGTATATTGTTCTCCTGTACCAGACCCGAAGGCAGCCTTGGAAGACGCCTTTCAGCACAAGTGGGACAATCTAGACGTGTACGCTTTTCCCCCTTTCACGTTGATAAGGCAGGTGCTCAACAGAGTAAGGACAGCCCGAAACCTAAAGATGACTTTGGTAGCGCCCTGGTGGCCGGAGAGAGAGTGGTTCGCGGACCTATAAGACCTGGCGAGTCAACCCCCGTGGCCTTTGCCCGACAGGTCAGACCTTCTGCATCAACCTCATTTTCTCAGGATCCACGACAACCCACTCTCCCTACGTCTTCACGCCTGGAGACTATCGAGCGACTCCTGAAGAAAGAAGGATACTGTATTCTTCATCCACTGCTAAGAGAATGTCGCTATACCTGAGAAAGTCTTCAGCCGCGGTCTACCAGGCTAAGTGGGCCTCCTTCACGAAGTGGTGCTCTGAGAGGCACATTAAGCCTCTTAAGGCCTCTGTCCCAGACATAGCAGATTTTCTGGTGTTTCTCAGAGACAAGATGGGAATGTCAATCCCAGCCATAAAAGGAGTTCGGGCCGCCTTAGGCCAAGTCTTCTTCCTGAAGGGCATCGACCTGGGGGCCTCTAGGCACATAGCGATGCTTGTCAAGAGCTTCGAGCAGTCCTGCCCCCCACAGGCGAGTAGGGTGCCCCAGTGGGACTTAGCTAAGGTCCTGAAGATGTTGTGTGGCCCCCCCCTTTGAACCTTTGAAAGATATCGTGGACAGGGATCTCACTCTCAAGGCCGTCTTCTTGCTGGCCTTGGCGTCCGTTAAGAGAGTGGGTGAGATCCATGGTCTGTCATATGACGTTTCTCATTCGAAGGGGTGGAAAGAAGTATCCTTCAAGTTCGTTCCTCCTTTTGTGGCGAAGACCCAGAACCCGGCAGTTTGGGATCCGAAGTTCGAAGGTTTCTCAATACCAGCCATCCCTAGGACGGGTAATTTGGAGGATTTGAAATTATGCCCTGTACGGACCATTAGGAAATACCTTGAAAGAATGGCTCATCTCCGCCCAGGCATCTAGAGCTTCTTCGTATCCACAGGTATTACTAAGAAGCAAGTGTCCAAGAACACCATTTCCTTCTGGTTGAGACAAGTTATTGACAGAGCCTACAAGGAGGAAGGCCTGGCCGTGCCAGGACCCCCAAACCTCATGACATCAGAGGCATGAGCACGTCCTTAGCCTTTGAGAAAAACATGGCAGTGGGTCAGATCCTTCGGGCAGGTACTTGGTCGAACCAGTCGACCTTTACTGCCCATTACCTCAAGGACTACTCGAGGAAGTCCTTAGACGGGTTCTCCATTGGAACAGTCATCTCCGCCCTCCAAGTGGTGTAACGGTAAAAGCCCCAGGCTCAATCATGGATAGCAACCGGGAGACACAGGTGCGTTTCCTTCCATCCTACCCAGTTGCTCCCTAGCCTCATCGGGGAGTACCAACTTGTACCTTTGGATAACACGTTCTTCACGACTACGCTACTGGATGCAACATCAGAAGAAGTTTTTTCAAAGGGTGAGTACTTAGACACTAACGTGAGCTCTTTGTGTAGTTGCCCCCTCGTCCGTTTTCTAGTATGTACCGTTATTCCTGGGCCTCTTGGCCTCCGCTTACCGGGTCTGTAGGTCAGAATAGCACTCCCGCCTCCTAAAGTGTAAGTCTCCTAAGAAAGTAGTTCGAGGTAAGTATTCGTGTTGGAACAAATAAAAAATTTTAAGTAATTTTTATTTTTCCTAACATACTTACCGAGAACTACTTTCGGGTAATGGCCCTCCCTTCCTTCCCCGAGTGCCTCTCTTCCCTTGCAAGTATTGTGCTACTTCAATAGAACTTACTGGAGATGTTGACCCGGGCGGACATCGACCTAGCGATAAGCCTACCCTCGGGGCACATTCTTTAATGCCGGGGGTAGGCCTCCATAGAAAACGGGATAGAGGGTACCCTACACAAAACTCTGGTCGGTAGAGAGGAGGTTACAGGTAACTCCTAAGAAAGTAGTTCTCGGTAAGTATGTTAGGAAAAATAAAAATTACTTAAAATTTTTGATTTTTGGGGTAATTATCTGGTGAATTTGAATGTGACAAAATTGCTGTCAGACTCATGACTTGCAAACCTTTCACAGTGAGCAATGACATGTGTCAACTTACATATGATGACATTTTGTAGTGTAACCAACAAAAGAATAATGATAGGAAGTAACTGAAAATTTTATTAGAATTAATTTTCTGTATAGCTATATGAACAGATTATGCTCTAAGTGCGTTTTCGGATTCTCAAAGAATTACATGGGCAGATTGGTCTCCAAGGAGCTTCTTGTAAAATGCTAGAACAGGGAATCCAATATGACATAAATTGCCCTAGAAATTTTGTTTCCCCTGCTCTAGGGCCAATGTTTCAATGTGCCAAGCATGATGAATTCAGTGTACATAAGAGAGACCCATGAGTTCAGGCACTATTTAACTCCTCATAGCAACACACTAATGTTGAAATCATCTGGCTACAGATGACTCGTCATTACCAAGAACTAATGCTACTTGCACACTAAGTTGCACCAAGCAATTACTGTTTTAGATTGCTTTCAATGTTTGCTTTGTCTTTTTATGCAATTGGTTTCACTACCAGATGTCTAAGAAGGTGCAGGATATAATTTTACCTGGTACTGTAGGGCTGAAAGCAACTCGCAATTTTACATAAATAATGGGAAAAAAAACACACCACAGATTAAGATGCAGAGCATTGTCGCATACGTATTCGCAAAAGCAAACTGGACAATGTGCTGTACTGAATGGTACAGGAGGTTGGAGGGTGATCTTGCT
Source organism: Palaemon carinicauda (assembly GCF_036898095.1). Taxonomy (NCBI): domain Eukaryota; kingdom Metazoa; phylum Arthropoda; class Malacostraca; order Decapoda; family Palaemonidae; genus Palaemon; species Palaemon carinicauda. The sequence goes on along the minus strand of NC_090741.1, from coordinate 69,518,076 downwards.
GTTGTAGAGCCAGTCAACAGCCAGGATACTAAGCAATTTACTCTGATTGGTCATGTCTCCTACCAGCCTATAATGTGCCATGTATAAAATCATCAGGGCAAACTAGGCCACTCCTATGCTTTACAAGTTTAGTTTTTCATGCAGTTGCCCAATTTTTTCAATATTAATCTTACCCGATGATCATGTAGCTGTCAACTCTGTTGCCCGACAGAAATCTACGGTCGGGATACGCCAGCGATCGCTATACAGGTGGGGGTGTACACAACAGCGCCATCTGTGGTCAGGTACTCCAGTACTTCTTGTCAACACCACCTCAATTTTTCCTCTGTCGTGCCACCGGCTAGACCTACTTGGATACGCTGTTGATTCTGGAGTTATTGTTCACGATTTGGTGATGTATTTGCTCTAGAGTTTAGCCTTCGCTATTCAGGAAGCTTTATCATTAGCTTAGCAAGTTTTTGGAATTAATTTGATTTAATTTTGGTGACGAAGAGAGTATGAACTCTCTTTCACTTTTAAATGGCCGACCCTTCCCTTAGACGGAAGTTTTGGTGTCGAAGAGAGTATAGACTCTCTTTATTTTGCTTAACAAAGTTATAGATTTATTTTATATCTCTCCGCCTTTTACAGGCCTCTTCGATTAACTTCCTTTTATTATAAACTTATTAAAATTAATTTTTATGTTTGTTTTTATGCGACCTTTCCTAATAGTAGGCGGTCTTTTCTTGGAACCGAAGTTAATTAACATTGAGCCCGTCATATCGTTTTTACCTGTTAAGATTTTATGCTATTTTATGTTTTTGAAAGAATTTCTTTGATAGTCTCGTACTGTTTTCAAAGTTGAACTAACGTTTTGTTTTGTCTCCGCAGTTGTTGACGTTCAGAACGTTCAACTTGCGCTCTATCGTTACGATAGAGAGAGAGTATTCACGGTTTCACGTTGCAGTAAGAGTAAACCGATTCTAGCGTTTTGTTCATTCTTTCTTAGCTTAAATGGTTTTAATTCTAATAAAGGAACTTTTTATTTGGGAAATCTTTCAGTTTTTTTCCTTTAACAATAATATGTTTTAACGATATATATAATTGGGCTCATCTCTCAGGTTCTAAGTCAAGAGAGAGAGAGAGAGAGATAGAGACGGAGGGAGAGAGAGAGATAGAGACGGAGGGAGAGAGAGGAGGATAAACGTTTCGTTCAAGCGAGTAACGTTGTTATCGTTTTTGCTCTTCTCCCTAGTCTCTTTAGGGGAAGAAGGTAAACGTTTCTAGAGTTTTATTCTTGTTCTCAAGCTTTATGCGGTGAGAGATTTTAAACGTAGTTTATTTGATCTAGTGTTTAGTCTCTTTCCAGCCACTGAATTATTTATCTTTCATTAGATTTTTCTGTTACATTGTAATTCTGTTTTCGCAATTACTAACTTTTAAGGAAGGATAGAATTGCGTGTTTCAGGTACAAACCACTTAAAGTTTCGAGTTCAGTGAAATAAGTGCAAACAGAAATTCAAAAGTGATAAAGTGATAAGCGCAAAGTGTTACAGTGTTGCGTTCGAGGGTTCGTCTGTTCGTGCCAGTTGTTCGCCTAGTCTGGGACCTCTTACAAGCTCCCAAGCCCAGGGGAGAAGTAACGTCGAAGGACTTATGGGTTCATCAGGCCTTGATCGACGAACAGACGTTTCCCTCCGTGGTTTCGGGTGTACCCACTCACGTAGCCGACGTGATCACCCCACCCACACAAAGACGAGAGAGCCCATTTATTCCTCATCTGCGGAAGAGGTTTCTCGCAGAAACCATGGACCAAATCTTGCAGCTTTTAAGTGCAAGTCGGTCCCTTCCGCGCAAGTCCAACTCCTAGGTGTAGCCATTAGCACTGGGTCAGTTCGGACTTGCTGCAGTACGACAACTGCACACCTCCCAGAGAGGCAAGGTGGTACCGCAACAGGCAGTAACTCCGTCTGTTGCCGCACCAGCTGTTTTAGACCCTCAGTCTCAACGGACAGTAGCTCCGTTTGTTGTTGTCTTTCATAGACCCTAGTGGTCCATGCTGCAGACTATACAGTCTCAGCTTGCTCCTTCATACAGGAGTATCATGCTGGAAGGTTGACAATGTAGCCTGTTAACCTACAACCCGCCGAGGTTGTGCGCTCAGCAGATACTGCGGCTGCCTGCTCCCACCCTCCACCTGTGAGAGCTCCACCTCCGATGCGCAGTCCACCCTGCCAGACGCATGTTCTTGCTGCGCCTCCTGCTTTCATGCGTGAGTTGCCGCATCGGGAGTTGCCGGGTTCCAGCACTATGAGGCAACCTCCTCAACCCATGAGGCAGGAGCCTCATGCTATGCGGCAACCTCCTCTACCCATGAGGCAGGAGCCTCATGCTATGAGGAGCCTCAGGCTATGCGGCATCCTCCTCAAACCATGAGGCAGGAGCCTCATGCTATGCGGCAACCTCCTCTACCCATGAGGCAGGAGCCTCATGCTATGCGGCATCCTCCTCAAACCATGAGGCAGGAGCCTCATGCTATGCGGCATCCTCCTCAACCCATGAGGCAGGAGCCTCATGCTATGAGGAGCCTCATGCTATGCGGCATCCTCCTCAACCCATGAGGCAGGAGCCTCATGCTATGCGGCATCCTCCTCAACCCATGAGGCAGGAGCCTCATGCTATGCGGCAACCTCCTCTACCCATGAGGCAGGAGCCTCATGCTATGCGGCTTCCTCCTCAACCCATGAGGCAGGAGCCTCATGCTATGCGGCATCCTCCTCAACCCATGAGGCAGGAGCCTCATGCTATGAGGAGCCTCATGCTATGCGGCATCCTCCTCAAACCATGAGGCAGGAGCCTCATGCTATGCGGCAACCTCCTCAACCCATGAGGCAGGAGCCTCATACTATGCGGCATCCTCCTCAACCCATGCGGCATGAGCCTCATCCCTTGCAGCATGAGCCTCATCCCATGCAGCATGAGCCTCATACCATGCAGCATGAGCCTCATCCCATGCAGCATGAGCCTCATCCCATGCAGCATAAGCCGCATGCCATGCAACATGCTCTGCATACCTTACAGCATGCTCTACATACAGCATGCTCTGCATACCTTACAGCATGCTCTACATACAGCATGCTCTGCATACCTTACAGCATGCTCTGTATACCTTACAGCATGTGCATACCTTACAGCATGCTCTGCATACCTTACCGCATGCTCCTCAGTCACACATCTTTGGTTGTTGCCAACTCACAAGACTGTCAAGCAGTTTCATAACGTTGCCTTCTGGTCTGCTGCTTTTGCACCAGTGAAACCCTCACTGAGAGAACTTAGCTTTTCTCGGATATGGTTCCTGTAGATGAGAAAGTGCTATTCTCCCTCCTTCTGATATTCCCTTGAGGACTCTGTCATTTGGAGAGGAGCCTTAAGCTGCTTAGCCTCCTATAGACTTTTATTTAAGCATAACATGCTTCCAGGGAGGGTAATGGTTCCGCTTCAGTCGCTAACCCCGTCTGTTGCCACACCTGCTCCCATAGACCTTGAGCTTTGTTGCAAGACATGCAGTCCAAGCTTAGTCCTTGTTAGAGGATTTTTTGTTTATGGAGTCAGTGTGTCACGGGGAAGACGTTCAACAACCAGCAGAAGTGACTTGTTGTGACGCAGTGCGGCAACCTCAGTAACCCGATAAGGAGTTGTCTGTACGACCCAGACAGTCTAGACAGTTTCGGGTTGTCGCTGTACTTCCTCGCTTCCCCATGGTTGACAGTTCACAGACTGTGCAGCAGTACCATGATCTTGTGTCCGGCTCCGTCAGACGACTGGCTTTTAAGAGCTCCCACAAGTCGTCGCTGTCTGGAGATTCTCAGATGGACTATGGATCTGACCAAGGAACTGGGCCTCCTGGTCAATTTTGAGGAGTCCCAGCTCGTCCCATCCCAGACCATTGTCTACCTGGGTATGGAGCTTCAGAGTCGAGCTTTTCGGGCTTTTCCGTCGACCCCAAGGATCTACCAAGCCCTAGAATGCATCCAGAGCATGCTGAGAAGGAACCGATGCTCAGTCAGGTAGTGGATGAGTCTAACAGGGACACTTTCATCGCTGGCCCTGTTCATCGAGTTAGGGAGACTCCACCTCCGCCCCCTTCAGTATCATCTAGCTGCTCACTGGATAAAGGACATGACGCTAGAGACGGTCTCAGTTCCTGTTTCCGAAGAGAGGAGGTCTACTCTCACGTGGTGAAAGAACAGCTTTCTTCTCAAGGAAGTCTACCTTTGGCTGTTCAGAAACCCGACCGCCGTCTCTTCTCGGACGCATCAGACACGGACTGGGGTGCGACTTTGGACGGACAGGAATGCTCGGGAACATGGAATCAGGAGCAAAGGACACTTCACATCAATTGCAAGGAGCTGTTGGCGGTTCATCTGGCCTTGATAAACTTCAAGTCCCTCCAGCTTAACAAGGTGGTGGAGGTGGACTCTGACAACACCACAGCCTTGGCTTACATCTCCAAGCAGGGAGGGACTCATTCGTGGAAGTTGTTCTAGATCGCAAGGGACCTCCTCATCTGGTCAAAAGATCGAAAGCTCACGCTGGTAACGAGGTTCATTCAGGGCGATATGAATGTCATGGCAGATCGCCTCAGCCGGAAGGGTCAGGTCATCCCCACAGAGTGGACCCTTCACAAGAATGTTTGCAGCAGACTTTGGGCCCTGTGGGGTCAGCCAACCATAGATCTGTTCGCTACCTCGATAACCTAGAGGCTCCCGTTGTATTGTTCTCCGATTCCAGACCCAGCAGCAGTTCACGTGGATGCTTTTCTGCTGGATTGGTCCCATCTCGACCTGTATGCATTCCCGCCGTTCAAGATTGTCAACAGGGTACTTCAGAAGTTCGCCTCTCGCAAAGGGACACGGCTGACGTTGGTTGGCTCCGCTCTGGCCCGCGAGAGAATGGTTCATAGAGGTACTGCAATGGCTGGTCGACATTCCCAGGACTCTTCCTCTAGGAGTGGACCTTCTACGTCAACCTCACGTAAAGAAGGTACACCCAAACCTCCACGCTCTTCGTCTGACTGCCTTCAGACTTTCGAAAGACTCTCAAGAGCTAGGGGCTTTTCGAAGGAGGCAGCCAGAGCGATTGCCAGAGCAAGGAGGACATCCACTCTCAGAGTCTATCAGTCTAAAGGGGAAGTCTTCCGAAGCTGGTACAAGGCCAATGCAGTTTCCTCAACCAGTACCACTGTAACCCAGGTTGCTGACTTCCTGTTACATCTAAGGAACGTAAGATCCCTTTCAGCTCCTACGATCAAGGGTTACAGAAGTATGTTGGCAGCGGTTTTCCGCCACAGAGGCTTGGATCTTTCCACCAACAAAGATCTACAGGACCTCCTTAGGTCTTTTGAGACCTCAAAGGAACGTCGGTTGTCCACTCCAGGCTGGAATCTAGACGTGGTCCTAAGGTTCCTTATGTCATCAAGATTTGAACCTCTCCAATCAGCCTCTTTTAAGGACCTCACATTAAAAACTCTTTTCCTCGTGTGCTTGACAACAGCTAAAAGAGTAAGTGAGATCCACGCCTTCAGCAGGAACATAGTTTTCACATCTGAAACGGCTACATGTTCCTTGCAGCTCGGTTTTTTGCTAAAACGAGCTTCCTTCACGTCCTTGGCCTAAGTCGTTCGAGATCCCAAGCCTGTCCAACTTGGTGGGGAACGAACTGGAGAGAGTACTTTGCCCAGTTAGAGCTCTTAGGTACTATCTAAAAAGGTCATAACCTTTACGAGGACAATCAGAAGCCTTATGGTGTGCTATCAAGAAGCCTTCTCTTCCAAGGTCTAAGAACTCAGTTTCTTACTAATTCAGGCTTCTGATTAGGGAAGCACATTCTCATCTGAAGGAAGAAGACCTTGCTTTGCTGAAGGTAAGGACACATGAAGTGAGAGCTGTGGCTACTTCAGTGGCCTTCAAACAGAACCGTTCTCTGCAGAGTGTTATGGATGCAACCTATTGGAGAAGCAAGTCAGTGTTCGCATCATTCTATCTCAAAGATGTCCAGTCTCTTTACGAGAACTGCTACACCCTGGGACCATTCGTAGCAACGAATGCAGTAGTAGGCGGGGGCTCAGCCACTACATTCCCATAATCCCATAACCTTTTTAACCTTTCTCTTGAATACTTTTTATGGGTTGTACGGTCGGCTAAGAAGCCTTCCGCATCCTTGTTGATTTGGCGGGTGGTCAATTCTTTCTTGAGAAGCGCCGAGGTTAAAGGTTGTGATGAGGTCCTTTAGTATGGGTTGCAGCCCTTTATACTTCAGCACCTAAGAGTCGTTCAGCATCCTAAGAGGACCGCTACGCTCAGTAAGGAAGACGTACTTAATAAAGGCAGAGTAATGGTTCAAGTCGTCTTCCTTACCAGGTACTTATTTATTTTATGTTATTTTTGAATAACTAATAAAATAAAATACGGGATACTTAGCTTCTTTGTTAACATGTATGCTGGTCTCCACCCACCACCCTGGGTGTGAATCAGCTACATGATCATCGAGTAAGATTAATATTGAAAAATGTTATTTTCATTAGTAAAATAAATTTTTGAATATACTTACCCGATGATCATGATTTAATTGACCCACCCTTCCTCCCCATAGAGAACCAGTGGACCGAGGAAAAAATTGAGGTGGTGTTGACAAGAAGTACTGGAGTACCTGACCACAGATGGCGCTGTTGTGTACACCCCCACCTGTATAGCGATCGCTGGCGTATCCCGACTGTAGATTTCTGTCGGGCAACAGAGTTGACAGCTACATGATCATCGGGTAAGTATATTCAAAAATTTATTTTACTAATGAAAATAACATTTTTTTATTCCTTATTGTACATTATTCATTTTCTTTTAATATATTTTATTTAACATGCTATACAGTATAATGCAATACTTTACCATATTTTATTTATTAATCTACTGTATAGGTATACCTCGGGTTACGTTGTTTCAACTGAAATCGATTTTCATTGTACGTTGGATGTCGAAAATAATATATGGAAAAATAAGAGAGTTTAGGCCATTTTATTTGACTAAGATATTGAAGTTGTAATATCGTTAGAAAAGTATTAAAAGTACATGAATTATATTGTTGTACAATAAAGGGACTACGACAAAGGAAAAATCTATTTCTGGGCGAGGGACCAACTTGGGAGCAGGTATCGCCAAAACGCCTGACATCTTCAAGAACACAAAATAACACAGAGCTACGAAAAATACGTTCGAACGTTCACGGGAGGAATGATGGGAGGATAGGTAGTGGTGGGGGGGGGGGGGGAGTAGCTGTAGTGAACGACACCACGTAGTAACGGGGTATTTTGAGGAGGGAGAAGTCTAATTGGAAAGGGACCTTTGGTAGTGGTATCACTCGCCCCAGTTTTAATACCGACACCCTTTAGGGGTGAGGGAGCTGGGTATATTCCTGGCATTCCATGCAACTTTTTTCTCTGGCATATTTAGCAGTATTTATACCTTTGAGCCCAGAAAATAAGAATAAAAGTGTATAAAATCATATTGAAATACATACATTTACAGTAAATGTTGAATGTATAATCATCGTAAATCTCAGAGAATGAAATATGAAAACATCTGTGACTGTGTTGTTAGTCTTATTTAGCCGTCTTTAAGAGCTTGAGGGGTTTTCCATGATAATTCCAATAAACATGAAGTTTAAAATGTTAATTGTGCTTTATTAAAGTATTTATGTATTCTATTTTTCAATTTCAAGGGCAATTTAACAACTATTTACTTCTTCTTCTTCTTCTTCTTTTTTTTTGGGGGGGGGGTGGGTTGTGATTAGCCGATCTCAAAACTTTACCAACCTGTAATCCTTCAAATAGAATTTCGTAAATCCTGTTTTTTTTTCAAGAACATACCCTTTAGGACTGCAAGGGGGTGGTGCCATCAATTCATCTCACGTAAGGCACTTTCGGCATTGGTGAAGGGTTTTTGCAGTTTCTTCAGCTTCTAATCATGTTAGGAGAGGTTTTCCCAGTTACAACTGGTGTAACTGGGGCCAATTTTGTAAATCATATCAAAATGTTTGGGATTTTTATTGATGATCTAATTGTCTTTAATTTTATGACTAATAAATAAAATGAACATGTGTTCCTGTTTTATTTAATGCCAGTCATTTTTTCCAGAATACTGTCTTCATTATTAGTTTTCTTTTCAGACGATTACATAAACAAGTTATTCTTCAATGTGCCTTCTGCAAGGATAAGTTCTCCACTTTAGAAGATCTCAATATCCATCAGTCTTCATCTGACCATAAAGGATTGGGTAAGTGTAATTGCTTAGTTGTCAGGAGGAACTGAGATTATGAGAGTTGAATTGTACTCTTAGTTGTAATTATTCCAGTTCTTAACTGAGGGAAGTGAAAACCTTTCATACATGTTGGTATAGTTTGGGTCAGGAATTTCAGTATCCCATGTTGGTGAATTCCAGTGTACTTAAAGGCAAGCTAAGGTGTTATTTGGAAATCCACAGTTTAGTCAGTACAGTAGTAGGTAATATCCTTGCATTTAGCTTATGCAAAGCTGTTGGTATCACATTTAAAAAAAATGGTTACACATAAGAAAATGGGATAATAAGGATGTTTTCCAAATAGCATGTACAGTAATGTGAATTGAATAATATTATTCTATATCTAATGTAGGCTGCAGTAATTTGAGAAAACAATTGTCTTATCATAATGGGATGAAAATCTTTTTTGTATCGTTTTGTCTTTACGTTGAAGATTTGCCAGATGTCTCCTTTCATCTTATTGTCAAGTGTTTAAATTTATGAAGGCAACTGTACCTTTATCTTTGTGCCTTGTGTGCCCATTGAAAGCAGAGATAAAAGTTCTTTGCAGCATCTTTATAGATCCCAAAGTTGTCACTTTTTGCCTCTTTGTTCTAGAAGAAAATTTTGGTCAACCATAATTGTCTAAGAGTGGTATTTTGTGCTCTGGTTAGTCTTGCAATAACAAAAGTAGTAGTAATCAATTTCCTACAAAAATTCTCTAAAGTTGTACTTTCAATAAAAAACCTCATATCACCTTATGTATGTTTTTAGCAAATATTGCTTGGTAGCAGTAGAACCTTCAACTGAATTGATCAGTTATGTTGAAGCTTTTAATTTTGGCTTGAATATCACCAAGATTTTAGTCTAGTTTTGATTCAGTTTTCATTTGAATTATAGAGGTAACTCAACATTGCCATGCTGCAAGGCTCAGATATCTGAATTTCCTGCTTAATACTATTCCTTGTTTTTTCTATTCAACTTCTGCTTCATTTTAATATTCACATTATTCCAGAGGATTCATTCTGTAATCATTTGTCTTTCTCCTACCATCCATCCGCTCTGTTAGTAATTCGTTCTCTTTAAGGCTTTTTTTTCTACCTTAGCGATATTTAATTACCTAAAAGAGGATACTAAACTTTGTTAAGAAAGCCAGGTGAAAATGCTATCCAGCAGTATGCAATAAGGAGATCCAGGGGTCTTTTAAGTACTTATATTGTGACTGCTTTATGCCCCAATCATTATATCATCATAAATGGTTTTACATCAGCTTTAACCTTAATGGGATTGTACATGGAATGAGTTTTCTCCAGTAGGACTTCTTTTATTGGAATTTTAGTTCTCAAACTATCTTTTGGTTAGCCATGGTGTATTAGTTTTGATTGGCAATTTAAAGGTTTTAATGAATTTATATCTTGTTTCAGGAATTATTGAAATTGAAAATGAGGGTGACAAAGTAGATTTTAAGTGCCCCCACTGCCCCAATCGAACTTTCGTCACCCAAGAAGGCTATAATGTGAGTAAAGTTTTAACAAGTGTTTTAGTGTGTAATTTCTGTCACAAAGGGTAATTAGTGAAAGTAGATTGTCTTTACTGTGCCACATTTCATGAAAATATTTTTTATTTTTATTTTAATATAATAGTAATAGGATTTTGCTTCACAATATTGTGTTCTAGTATTTTGTAATTGGATAAAAATTAAGGATGGTAATTTGCTTATTCTGGGAAATATTGTCCTAAGATGAATATTTTAGATTGGAAATATTGCTCTAAGATTTAAAGGCCTTCTGATTTTAAAATGTACTTATAGAATCTAAGATAGAATGAGCTTGATCACTTAATGTTCATGAAAAAAGTTTTTTGTTTGGATTGAATGTTATGTCAAACTACAATCTTTCCCTTTTCTTTCAGACACACGTATCAAGTATGCATGAAGGCGCCAAGCCTTTTGCCTGTGCAACTTGTGGGAAGAGATTTGCGTATCAACATAGTCTCCGTAATCATTATGCTTTACATGAGGTAATACTGATATAGTTTTCAAGTACTTTTTATATACCGGTAATGCCTTTGAGAACTGCCCTTTTCTCTTTATTGCTTGTCCAAATCATCTTAGTCTTTCTTTCAGTAGCCAGTTCATTAAAAAAATGGCTTCCCAACACACTCCAACTCCAGCTCTTATGTCTTTACAATTTACAGTCATAACTCTTTAGAATTTCTTGTATTTTTATTGTGTCAGTGAATACAAGTATTTAAAATGTCATAGCATTTTGTTTTATGTACTGGTAAAATATTGTTTCACTGTAGTCGAGTCATTTTGTTTATTGTTTTTCATTTGCACACTTAGTATTGACTTTGCAAGGCAACGAACATGTTTTATTTCTTCCATTCAATTCATGCACCCAACTAACCTTACACTGCCGCAGCAACCTTCCAGCCACTTTCCAGATTTAATGTTTATTATACTTCCATTCTGGTCCTCATAAACTTTGCTTTATTTACATTGATTTCCAATTCTTTCTTTCCATTTTATTTTCATATTTTAGATATTTTTAAAAAGTTTTTTTATGTTGCTGTTAACACTCAGATCTTCTGCATAATGGCCGGCCATGTTTTGTACACTTCTTTATAGTTTAATTTCCATACTTGATGTTGTAATGTGTATGGGGTAGATATTTTAATCACGTTGGATATTAAAAGTTCAAGGATAGATTATCATAACTTGTGACAGAAAGTTTCTGAAAGAAATTCCTGTCCTTGTATAAAACAAACTATACTAAAATAAAACAAGGAATTGACCTTAACACCAAATTGGAATCCTCAATTTGTAAGTGCTTGTACTGTATCAACACAACTCTCATTTTGTTACCATGTGTCATGTACCCTGTCTCATTCATTCTAATTTATCAAAGTAAAAGTCTATATATACAATGCATTATGCTTGTCAGATACATTCACTTTTGTGGAGACTGATAAATGTTGTACTGTAGATGTATATTATAGCGCTGGTAGATACTAATTGTTGAAGGTGTAGCCACAATTTTTTAAACTTTACAATATATTTAATTTTCATAAGCCAGGTAATCTATTGACAAAATATTCAAACCTAACTTGGGAATCCCTTACATTACAGAACTCGAGTTACATTTACATTCACAACTGCAGGAATGGCTACTGGCCATGTAAATATTGGTTCTCAAAGTTTTTTTTGTTCAGTTATAGATAAAATACAGTACATAAGTCCAAGCAGTGAGAAAAACTAGTCATCAGACAAATTCGGTCACCACTAGTTTGAATATTACATACATATACCAAGGCACTTCCCCCAATTTTGGGGGGTAGCCAACATCAACAAATGAAACAAAAACAAAAAAGGGGACCTCTACTCTCTACGTTCCTCCCATCCTGACAAGGGACTCAACCGAGTTCTGCTGGTACTGCTAGGGTGCCACAGCCCACCCTCCCCCGTTATCCACCACAGATGAAGCTTCATAATGCTGAATCAGCGATTCTAACCCTTGTTGCTGAAATATAGCCTTCTAAAACACTAGAATTATCTGAAAAGGAAAGTATTTCAAAAACACTTCCAAGCTTATTACCCCAAAACATCATTGAGTAAATTTCCTTGAGCCCTGAATATAAAGGTTTTTGTTTATTAATTGTACAGTGGTAATATACTGACTAGAAACAGCTACCCCATAAAGAAATGGGGAAAAGCTGAAGGCAAAGAAAGAAAGAAAGAATGTACTTGAAGGAGGGTATTATAATGAAGTTTATAACAAGGTTAAGTAACAGACTAATGATAACAGTCACAATGCCTTTGGGCATCAGAAGTTTAGAAACTAAACTTAAACTAAAATAATGGGCATTTTTTTTTGTAATACAATGGTTACAATTTAGAGTCTAGTCCACAATGAAAATGGGGAATTGATAGGTTAGAATATAGTTTTATCCTAATATTCGAGGAGGACTTAACTTTGGCTTCATTGTTTATGACTGGCACGCTAGTGCTGCACTTCTGCGGAGGCTCATGAATGAAAATCATAGCTTATACTTCACTGAATACAAGTAATCCACTGCAGTCAACCCTCTTTATTTGTAGGGGTTAGGTAACAGAGACATGCTCGAAGATTGAGGATCTAGAATGCTTTGTGCACTAGGATAGGTCAACTCATATCCTACCAACTCACTGACCTTTCCCTACCTGCAGTTGACTAACACACTAGGTAACCCGCTGTTCTGCACTACGTTGATTTCTTGTAGTTTCTTTCATAGTATTTTAGTTCATAATACTTTGCAGAGGTAATTGTACATTATTAACACATCCTCAGTACAGGGTAAGATAACTCATTACATGAAAGTCATCACCACACACTGTTGTTCATATCTATCAACACTTGCTAATACTATAGAATAAAAAAGTCACTAATAACTGATGGTTGAAATGCTTCTGATATTGGAAACAAAATTATAAATTACTGTAACATATTTATTAGGTAATTTAGTTTTTTAATGTCTTTTTTATGTTTGCATCCTTTAATAAATTGTAATAAAAGTTTTTTTATGCCGCATCTTTTAAAGCCGCCAAAAGAGGAACGAGAATACCCTTGCACAACGTGTGGGAAAGTGTTTACTCATCCTAGCTCGCTCATTTACCATCGAGAGTCAACGCACAACAATGGCCGTCTCTTCGTATGTCATATATGTAACGCTTCGTTTAAACACAAACAGCTGCTCCAGAGACATTACAGTGTTCATTCAGAGGAAAGGTATGTTACTTTATTTCCAGTTAGTAGATTTTACTAGAACATTTTGTGTTTTGTTAGATAATTGATGTTTGGTTTTGATGGTTTGTAGTTCCTGGAAGATGAGTGTAATGTTGGTGAAGTGAAGTGATTAGTAAAAAAAAATTTTTGGTGCAGCCATTTTTATTTTGCAATAACACATAATGTATCCAGAATATGGATTAATATGATTTTAAAAGATTTTTGTAATAAGGTACAGTATTGCCTCTTACAAAGATCAAAGACTGTTTAGCTCCCACATAGATTTCCTTCTGCTCACAAATTTGGCCTTCATTTGCTAAAGAGCAATTTTGGTCAGATGCATGTAAATCCCAAAATGTAGATTATAAGATTATGTGTACGTAGCTTGATTAATATTTTTCTTTGAGGGTTACCACATACAATGTGTTTTTTTGACATACTAGAGGCAATGGTTATATTCATTATTATATAGAGGCAAAGTCCAAAGCTCTTCAGCCATAGTAATCAGTAGGAGAAGCATAATTTAATCACTCCCTATGGTGAGCATTGAAATCACCAACAAGCACAAAAGAGGTATTTGTATCATCTTTTATCTTAGTTATAATGGTAAGAAGACAATCAAAGATAGAATCATTCAAGTCTGAATTCCGAAAGATCAAACACAAATAAAAGTTATGCCTACCTCAAATTTAAATTACCTGAATCTCGTGACATCCACATTCATAGCAGGACTTATGAGAAGTAGGGTACTCGGTCATTTAATACACCACCATTCCCCCTGCTCTAGGAATGGCATCCCATTTAAAAATTAAAAGCTTCCTAAAACCTTGAATAAGGACCTCAGAAGAGTGCCTCACTTGAAAAACAAAAGTTTCTGAGCATAATAGAATATCATAATTTCTCGAGGAAACTTAGGTCTATAACAATGCTATGGAGTCCATGAATAGACAATATGTGAAGTCTAGGATACATTGGTCCCAGATTTTGATCAATATCTCCAGACAGTATAAGATTTAAAAGCAATAAAAATGTTTCATCATACATGAAAACAAACTCAACAAAAATTCTAACAAAAGCATTATGCACATGAGAATATATAATGCAACTCATAGACTAAAAAATAGCCGGATAAAGTTGGTCAACATGACAGACCCGACACCCCCATGCAAGGCTAAGTACCCTCCAGGATAGCTACTTCAGCTGAAGGGAGGACAGTAACAATGGTTTTGAAAATGAATACAATAGAGGAAGATAAAGAAACAGATCAGTAAAAGATAACCTCTTGATAAACCACCAGGCAACCATGGCCCTTCTATTAAGTCAGTCCAACACACCATTTAAAAATAAACAAGAGGAAGAGAAAACATATAGAATAGTGTGCCAGAGTGTACCCTCATGAACAACAGTTCTAATGCAAGACAGTAGAAGACAAAGGCTATGGCACTACACAAAACTAGAGAACAATTGTTTGATTTTGTAGTGGCCTTCTAGAAAAGCTGCTTTCCATAAATTAAGTCTCTTTTACCTTTACCAAGTGGAAAGTTGCCACCGAACAAATACATTACAGTAGTGAACACTTTAATAAATAATTATTGTTCTAAATTTCTATTCCTTTATCCCTAGTTGCATTGCTGCATCTTCAGTCTATTCACCGGGATATCCACCTTCTTCAGATCTGTTAGGATTCAGATTTTGATTCTCTCTGAGAGACAAATGCTGTAGATTTTTTTTTCCCTTTTTATTATAAATCCTTTGGGCCAACTTTTTGAAAGATGAATTGATTTTTCAGCTCAAAGGGCATGTTAAACTATTTGATGGTAATGGTATGAAGGTTAAGAAATTTTGTGTGTTTAACTCTATTATTTTGTAGCAGTAATAATGATTGGTGATCAGTCTTTGCAATGTAATTACAGTACCATCTTACTTCATATCTCATACAAATGAAGGTATCAAGAAGTATTGGTTTAAATTGAGATAAAAATTACAAAACCAATTTTGCCCCTTTTTTGAAATATGATGCTCAATTTTGAATATTAGACTAAAGCCCCTTTCAGTCTGTTGACCATTCCTTGCCTATATTTTAATGTTTACAAGTTATTTTTTTTCCTTGAACGAATGCTCAAGTAAAATGCTTTAAGAAATCATTGTTAGTGTTTGATAAGAAATTCTTATTCAAATGCCCCATTTTCTCATTGACTTTTTAGATACAATGAAATATGCAACTAAATTGTAATTACTTAATTTATACTTATGTACTATTTTGGCCAATTTTTCTTTTTAGTAATTATATCTTCTTTTATACACGATAGGCCAAGTTTATACTGGGTCATTTCATGTTAATTCTATGCAAACATGACTCATACTGTACTGTCTTTCCCCTCAGACCATATCCATGTGAAATATGCCACCAGGCCTTCAAAACGCGAGGAAATTTGTACAATCACATGAACACTCATACGGGTCTTAAGAAGTTTACCTGTGAGATTTGCGGCAAGCAGTTCAATCATCTTACCTCACTGACACTTCATGTGAGATCACACACAGGTAATAAATATAAATTACTTATTTTTGATATAGTAGATTAGTCAGATTTTAGGGAATGAAAGAAGAACATAAACATTTTCATAAGAATATGATACAAGTGATATGAGTATATGCAGCTCTGAATTGTTGCCTTCACCCCTTTCTTCTCATCTGTGTTTTAATCTTAAGTAAAATTTGTTAATGCAATTAATTTAACAAGCCAATTGTTCTATTCTTTTGCATAGGTTGTTTTCTCTTGGCTTTTTAGTTGAAAATTTGCTTGCTTTTGAATTTAGTTTCTGAAATTATTTGTTAAGAGGTTATAAACTTTGTGTTTTTGGGGGGGTCTAGGTCAGTCTTGGAATATAAATACTATTGTTTTAAGGTTTTGTTTTCTTGTAACAAAGTGCATTACTGATATATTACTAATTAATGGAAACCTAAACTACGAGAATCAAATTTGGAAATGTCCTCCTGGATAAGAATTTACAAAGTTTTGCTATAGACTTTAGTCTCCTCCCTGAAAAAAAGAGGTCTTCAAACACATTGAACAGTAAAATAGTGATAGGAATTGAGAGATTATTATTATTATTATTAAATGCTAAGCTACAACCCTAGTTGGAAAAGCAGGATGCTATAAGCCCAGGGGCCCCAACAGGGAAAATAGCCCAGTGAGGAAAGGAAATAAAGAAAAATAAAATATTTCAAGTTTAGTAACAACATTAAAATAAATATTTCATATAAAGACTATTAAAACTTCAACAAAACAAGAGGAAGAGAAACTAGATAGAAGTGTGCCCGATTGTACCCTCAAGCAAGAGAACTCTAACCCAAGACAGTGGAAGGCCATGGTACAGAGGTTATGGCACTACCCAAGAATAGAGAACAATGGTTTGATTTTGGAGTGTCCTTCTCCTAGAAGAGCTGCTTACCATAGCTGAAGAGTCTCTTCTACCCTTACCAAGAGGAAAGTAGCCACTGAACAATTACAATGCAGTAGTTAACCGCTTGGGTGAAGAAAATTGTTTGGCAATCTCAGTGTTGTCAGGTGTATGAGGACAGAGGAGAATCTGTAAAGAATAGGCCAGACTATTCGGTGTCTGTGTAGGCAAAGGGAAAGAACCGTAACCAGAGAGAAGGGTCCTATGTAGTACTGTCTGGCCAGTCAAAGGACCCCATAACTCTCTGGCGGTAGTATCTCAACGGGCGGTTGGTGCCAAGGCCAACCTACTACTAGGATACTTAAGGTGCATTTTATGTTTTACTCAATTTTTTCAACTTCAGTCCCATCCACTTTTTGTTATCACACTTGTAGGAAAGTGCACAAGTGTGTATAGAAATTGAGGAAAATTCCTCTGCCTGGCAGTGTGTTGGACGGGAGTTTGACACCCGCTCAAATTCAATGTTTTTATAGCAGTGTCTACAACCTCACCATCCTTGCAAGCTAAGGATTGGGGGTTTGGGGGGAGCCTATAAGTCTACGTGCTGAGACATCAGTAGCCATTGCCTGGCCCTCCCTGGTCATAGATTAATGGAGAGGGTTTGGGCACTAGTCACTTGTACATATGGTCAGTCTATAGGTCATTGTCCTGTCCCTTGCCTTTGCCATCAATGAGCAACCTATAAAACCTTTAATTTGTTAAGATCATTATTATTAGTGTTATATTATTTTAAGATCTGTAAGTAAATATATATGAGACATAAAAGTTAATAGTTATAAATAAAATTTTGTTGTAAAACTAACAAGGTCATGGTTTCTCAAACAACAACAAATGTAAGTACATTCCAATTATTTTTTGATGTTTTAAATCTACTTAGGTAAAAAATTGTCATTTTCTTTAATTATTTTGCCATCAGCAAGTATATAAAGTGACAGTGCCCTTTGAGATTGATTTATTTCATAATTATTCTTTTTAGGTGAAAAACCATTCAAATGTGAATTTTGTGCCAAGAGGTTTACACAGAATGGAAATCTTCAAGAACACATCAGAATTCACACAGGAGAAAAGCCATTTTGTTGCGAGAACTGTGGAAAAAAATTTACAACTTCATCCCAGGTATTCAATTTTTTTTTTTGATCCTTAGGTTATGAAGTGTTATTTTTCATTGTTATAATGTAGTTTAATCAGACCCCCAAGTAACTGTGCTTCTTTATTGATTTATGGTATTTAGAAAGAAATGGAGGGATTGTGTCAAGTTTTTCTAATGGTGTATGTATCCTGTAAAAAATGAAGACTTTTAAGATGTTTTCATAGGGCAATCTTGCTGAAGAGGGTGTTGTGGTACTTGAACACAACATTCATCATAAAGAACTTTCCAACATTATAAACATTACCTAGCGATTGCTTTTAATTTAATACATCTATTTTTTGGAAAGTGCTGTTTTGTCCCAAGGACTTTCTTGTAAAGGAAAGTCCAATACTACATGATATACCAAAGAAATGTCTTTATGCCCTTGAATCAGTGTATCAAGATGCAAAGTATGGACTCAAGTGTTTGTAAGTGGAACTATATTGAACCCATCAGAGCAGATAACAAGGTTTTCCTTCTTGCTTCTGCCTCCTTTTTAAGTAGTTCAGTACTAACTCCGGATTCATCCTTCGAGGTGTATATCTCGAACTTCTCTCTACAGGTTAGACAACTCATTGGATCTCTCACTTGGTTTCGGTTTCCAGTTCCTTGTGATCTCCACCTCACACCGTCATGCCCTCTTGGAGTAACGGTCTCATACGTTTAACCCTTCGGAGTTTTTCACTTTTATCCCCTATGGACTAAGAGATAGAATCAATGCTTTCTTTCGTTTTCGAGTAATGACAACACGGATTTGAGAAATTTCTTCATTTTGTTAGCCGTCTTCTCATGAACATTTAAATGTTCACTAGGCTATAGCTGCCTGGAGGAGTTGATCCAGTCAAGGGCACAGAGGAAGCACTCTAGCTTCCTCAAAAGTTTCCGGGATGTTCCTTCCAGAGACTGGAGGTAATGGGCACTGACAGTTTCTCTAGTTTCCCTGACTAGTTTTGTCTCCTCGCACACATTTCCTCCCTGTCGCCACTTGCGCACGCTCCTTCAGGACTTATGTAAGAGCAACTTAGATGCATGATTCCCAGGAGTAACTGTCGGGAAGGCTAAATATGGTCAACCCAGAGCTTGACCTTGGTCTTGCTAGTTCAGCACGCTGACGACGACCCTCCCCTACATCCTGAGTTAACTCAGCCATCGGTGCGAAGTCTGAAAACTTTCGTCCAGCTGTTCTAAAGGGGGCACATCATTGTCGCCTGTGAATTAGGATGTCTTCCAGGATTTCCCCTGCTTGGGGCGTTGAGCGATGTAGCGCATAGACCGGGGGCAGGTACAATATCGCTACTGCGGTGTCTGAGGACTCGTCTCTTTTTCAACTATAACTTGTTGAATGAGCATGATCTGTCCAGTCCCTGTAGCGAATCCCAGGCTGTATCTTACAGGACCTCTTCTAAATCTCCCACAGGAGTATGAATGAGTGACATTCATGTGACCCCAGCTCGCAAACAGGTAATCCAAATTGACAAAGAGCTCTCTCTTGTCAGGTTTTACGCGAACAAAAATTATTTCGAAAACCCCAGGTAGCCTAGGTAACTCCAGGTGCAGAATAATCCGCAGATTCGGCAAGAAAGTCATAGATACCAATCCACCTGTTGAGAGGCGTGGGCGAATTTTCCTGACATTCTACACGAAGCCAAGCAATTGTACGGACATCCGAACTCAAGGCTTTGCCATCAATGCATGAGTTCATTACAGTATTACATCACAAGGTTACGAGAGAGGATATGGCACCTTGCGACCTCCTGTCCCCTAGGGAGGGGAACATGTCCGACAATGGGGTCTCCAAGCTCCTACAGTCAACTCTTGCTTGCAGAAAGATGCTAGTAGGCTGGATACCAGTTGATGACCACTACTCCCTGAACAAATTTGTTCAACAAACTTCGTTCGGATGAAACCGGCGGACATGGATCAGACAAACACTCTGACCCCAAGGAATTCATGACAACACTGGAATGGGGATGCTTCCGCCAGATCCAGTTCATCCGTCATCAAGAAAGTTTTAAGAATCGTCCGTGATGATCTTCAATGCCAGTTTAAGGGCCAGTATTTTGACATGGTCGCACCACCTCCACTTAGAGTTTTCTCCCTAGTGTCAACCGGGACTCGCAGGAAAGCTTTCGTCTTTTAAGAGTTCATCCCTGTAGACAATACAAAACTGGTATACCTAGGAATGCTGCAAGACATCAAATTAAGAAGTCTTTCTGTCCGAGAGCAACAGAGAAACTGAAGAAGGCATTAGGGCCCTTCTTGATACTAGTCTTTCTACCAGCATATCAGTGACTCTTGTCTAATAGGCCACCTGTTAGCCTGGGAGTTCTACAGTGGCAGCTGAAGTACACTTGAACCCACCAAGAACACACCGGGCCTTCAGGACTCGAGCAAATAGAGATCAGATGCAGTGGACATCAGATATCAACCTCCTCAGAGAGTAGTCTTTTTCTCTTCCTCTACTGGAATTCATGCTATTCAAGGGTGCCTCAAATGAAGGGGTGGGTGGGTAGGGGAGGTTTCTGTGGAATCAATCGGCCTTTGTGCTCTGGTCCAAGTCCAAAGGGTCACAGCACATAATCCTTCTGGATGAGGGTAGCCTTTCTGGTCCTGCAACAGTTTCATCACCACCATGCAGGGGTGTTTGACAACAAGCTTCTGCTGTACCGCTCTCTGGTATCAGATCCCCAGGCGTGCTGGCATGATGCATTTCAACAACGGTGGGACAACATAGGGGTCTACGTGTGTCCTCCGTTTTTCCTGATGAGAATAGTACTCTACAAGGCAGATGCTTCCATCAGCTAGCTAATGACCCTCATAGCCGTGCTATAGAATCATTCGGAATGGTCCCTACCTTCTTCAGATGCAAGCAAAAGTCCTGAGAGAACTCCCTCCATGTCACGATCTACTCGGACAACCACACATAAGATCTACCACAAAATCTGTAGAGTTCCTACCTCTTCACGCCAGAAGGTTTTCCAGCATCGCTTAGTGAAGAGAGGTTGTACGCAATATGTTGCAAAAAAGATGTCTGGATACCTCCGGTAATCTTCAGCTGCAGTGTACCAGGCTAAGGAGGCAGTCGTCCGGGATTCGGCTCGTGGAAGGTGTAACTGTCCTTTCGATATCACTATTCCAGCAATAGCGGTTTGTTTATTAGGGAGGAAGAAACTCCTTTCAGTCTTGGCAGTGAAAGGCTACGGCTCAGCCTTGAGCTTCACCTTTAGATTGAAAGGAGTTAATCTTTCATCATTGTTGGAGTTCTCTCTCCTTATACGGAGTTGCTAGCTTACCTGGCCTCAGTCAGAAGTTAGACCACCTTCATGGAATGTGGTTTGTTTTTTACGGTCTCCAAAGGAGCTCATTACGAACCATTATGCTAGACATCAGATCTTCACCTGACCTTAAACAGTCTTTTCTACTCGCTTTGGCTTCGACCGAGGGAGTAGATGAACTTCATGGTTTTTCTTACAACATTCTCCCCTCCCAGGGGGAGGGAGGCTCAAGATCCGTCAGTAACGGACTCTACGTTCGGACCCTTCTGGATTGAGAATCACCATAGTGTAACCGGTGACCCAGATCAGCGGCTACTATGCCCAGGTAGGGCTCTGAAGTGTCACTTTAGAAAAACTTCAGGAGCTCATTTGCGAACGGATTGTCTGGCAGCATGAGTGTGAAATGAAGAATTGCAAAGATTTCGATTTCAGCATGGATTTGCAAGGTCTTAGATATGACCTTGAATCCGGATTCTCATCCAGAGACGCAGAAACCTAGAGCTCTAGACACTAGTTGCATTAGTACATCTCTAGCAATCAAGAAAAACTACTCTGTGGCGCAGGATCTTCTAGTGGGCATGTGGAAGTGTCAGGCGACCTTCATTGCCCATTACCTGCAAGAGGTAACCCACAGGAACAGACATTCTTCATCGGACCTGTGGTGGCTGCACAACAAATGGTTTAAACACCTCAAGCTCATTTATGGACAAGCAGCAGGTGCTGGAGGGCAGAGGTTACCCAGGATTAAGTCTGAGGTGAATGAGAAAGGACTGGCATCGTCTTTCATTCATATTCCCCTCTCTTGGACCACAGCAATTTTGTTACTCTGCAAGCTGGCTTCCCCTTGTCTGCAGATAATATCCATTTCCCTTGTGTAACTTGGTATAGAAACATACTTGCTGTGTCCCCATATCCCCTTGCGATGTGGGAATTGGGTAATGTTTATGGTGTGTTCAAAGAAATCCAAGGAATCTGAGAAATCTTACCTGAACAAGCCACGTTGCCAGTATCACTCAATCACACAGATTGCTCAGGCCACTAACATGTGCACATAAACGTAAGTCTAGCGAGTTGCCAAGGTGATTCCTCTGAAGTGTGCATAGCATGGAGGAACACCCCCAGGCAAAAACCACCCAGTTGGTAAGGATTTTACTCACCTGAGGGTGAGTCTTCCCTAATAAAGAGCGAAAGGGTTTGTATTTAGTGACGGAACAAATGACAAATTGTAAATAGTTTGTATTTTTCTTAACTTTACAAACCTTGAGCTCTTTATGCAAATTTGTCCTGCTAGCACCTATCTCCCTGCAAGTTCTGCCTCCAATAAAGAATGATGATAGAATACAGGTGTGTGTGTGTGAAGGGGGTAGACTTTACTACCCCCTCCCACTAACTAGGGGCTGGGTAGTTATACCTTGCTAAAAGTGTTATGGCTAGTCTTCCAGCTTTGCTGAAAATATATTCCCTAATAAAGAGCTCAAGGTTTGTATAGTTAAAAAAAAATACAAATTACTTTCAAGTTGTTATTTTTCTCACATCATGGGTTTTAGTGATGGAGTGCTTCTAACTTTTTGTTGAAGAAGTTCATGAGAACTTGGATAGCTCTTGTAGAAAGGTACTGGTTAGATTTGGGTGTTTTGCAACAGATTACCTATTCATGGCATGGACCTCTGCAAATAAGATTGCAAGGTAGACACCTGATAGATTTTTCCAAAAATAGGCAGTAAGGCCTAAATATAAAGAGAGTCTTGTCTCTTTTAGGGTTCATCATTCTTAGCCAAAAATACTGTGCTTGACCTGAACATTGTGGTAAGTCTCAAAAACTTGTCAAATAGCAAGAGCTCTAAATCGTGCTTGCTGTCAGTTCCATGACAAAATTGAAAGCAGTTAGCCGGGCAACAAACTCTCTGGTAAGCTTTGTCCTTAGGTTTAGTAATGGTTCTCAGTGGGTGACATTCCATCAGTTTGCAGATGAATTCAGTATTGGAGATGCTGTGATGGGTTCAATAGAGCATGAAGCCGTGGGTTTCTCTTATCCGCACTAATTCTGTGCCTTGCACATTGATACGCTATACTTATGGCTAGCAAGACAATATTTCCTTGGTATATCACAGTCATATTGGATTCCCTCTACTAGCCTTGACAGGAAAATCCTTGGGGACCACAGCATCTAGTCCTAAAAATGTTGGTTTGGAGGTTTGGAATTAATTAGGATTTTTATTTTTTTATATCTTTGGAAAGTGCCTTGGTATATGTATGTATGTATGTATATCTTTGGAATTTATTTTAAGTAAATCAATTCTGAATGGACTATTTATGATATGCACAGAGTATTGGTATGTTTGTGCCATGAATTAATTTTAACAATTAATACATTTTCTGAGCTTATTTTTTCTTTTACTTTAAGCTTTGCCATTTTGATGATTATATAGTATTAATGATAAATATTTTTTATCAGTTCAAACTACACATGCGTCGTCATTCTGGAGACAGACCTTTCACTTGCTCATATTGTAGCAAGGGATTCTTGAATCGAGAAACTTGTCGAGCTCACGAAAGAAAACACCGAGGAGAAAAGCCCTATATTTGTGCTGTATGTAATAAAGGTTTCAGTGAACAGTACACCCTTAGAAAACATCTTCGTATGCACACCGGTAAGTGTTTTCTCATGAGTAGTTAACTCTAGTTAATTTTTACGAGATTTTTTTAAGATTTATATCATGCCATATTTTATGATCTAGAATTGGTTGAAATTTTAAAGGAAAATTTGCTTGTTGCACATTTTTATTACATAATAGATATACTCTTAAATTTACTAGCTTTTTGAAGATATATATTATCTAGCTGATAGAAGAGTTAGGACTAATCCTTCAGTCATTGTGGGCTCTACTCATATATAAAAGGCATTACATAATTAGCTATGGCAGCCTATTTTGTAATGTGCTTATTTTTCTCTAGTTGATGACCTTAGAACTGATCAGCGTTTCTATAATTTTAAGAGTCTAATGTTACTAAGGAATGAATATCGTTATTTATAAATATTAGATTTTTCAAGTCATATTTGTGTTTCTTGTTAGAAATATTTAAAAAGGCATTGTAGCTTTAAAAATTTAAATATACTTTTACAAGTTTAGAAGTATCTTTCAAATATTCAAAACCTGAATGAATTTTGAGTAGTTCTTTATATAAAGCATGCACAGCAGATATACTAGCTCTTTCTCTATGGTAAGCAGTGTTACATGTTTTGGTTAGTTTTACATTTGTTCTCTAACATTACATTTATATGTGGTACTAGTGTACATTCTTTAACTGATGGACAAATGCATAATAAATACAAATACTGTATAGTAAGATTAAAATTAGCACTTCATCAGAAAATACTTGTAGATGACAGATGTACGTTTCTTAAGGTACAACAATCATAAAATTGCAAAATATTCTAAGTAAAGGTAATATCACCCTGGAATTTAAAAAAAAAATAAAAAATTCCCCCAAGTATTAAATGTATAAGCTTGATTAACGTAATTGTAGTTGATGATCTTTTTATTTATTGTATCAATTCACTACTGATTACAGAATTTTATATTCTTAATAGGTGAAAAGCCGTATACCTGTTCAATATGTTCCAAGACGTTTAGAGATGCATCGAACTTACACAAGCATAGACGCAGTCACAGGGAAGATGAAACCTGGTACTTACCAGGTGGTGCATCAGTTGAAGAAAGTGATGGTGACCACCCTATTATCTATATCATCAAAGATGACCCTGATGCCACCACATTTACAGCACTCCAAGCTGTGGTATGTATTTAGACGTACTTTATACCTCTATGTTTGGTTTGTATATTTCCTATTTGTTATCTGGATGTGGTAATATGTTAGTCATCAACTATGACAGCCTAGTGTGGCATCACTGGCTCTCCCTATGCTGTAGGTCACTTTTTGCTGTGGACTTGACTCCATGCTTTAGTTAACTGAGTATATGTGCCAGCGGTCTTCATGTTATTTCAAGGCATTTTATATCAAATCATATTTATTTTGGGGAAATACTAGTGAAAGACATATTGACCCCCTTCCAGTTTTTTGGACAATGTTGGGGAATTTTCTGATGCCTGTTGGTGAGGAAATATCTATCAAGTGCCACCTCTCCAATTAGATTCCAACCATTACGAATAGGGTTGACTAGCAGCCAGACCAGCCCCCATATTTTAAAGCCTTTCGCTAGGTGAAATATCCTCTTTGTTTCTCTCTATGCCCTTATTTTAGCCCATACTATAGGCTAGAGTCACATTTTCAATCAGAGGAAGGAGCTGCAATATTAAGTTACTTGTGGGGAAACGTAGAAAAAAGGATGGTGCCCTCTAACTTGTATTTATTCTGCTAGTGGGGCCTTATCATAAAAGATTCTGGAGGCCATGATAATTGGTAAATGCCAAACCGTGGTCATGGACTTTATCAAAGAGTGATCACATACTGTACTGTTATTGGAGGCAAGTTCCCCATATGTCAAAGTAAGGAGCAAAAACTGTTTTTACACTTGATAAAATGGTTGGGTAATTTTTGCAGAAAAAAGATGTAGAGGAGGTGTTTGCTGAGTTGCAACAACTGTCTTATTTTATTCCTAAGGTAACATATGATGTTTCATCATTGACCAACTCATTTAACAAGTTTCTCTCTGATTTTGTTCAGGTTGGAAACTGTCATCGGTGCAATGGTTCATTAGGAAAAGGCACTTTTCAGTGTTGATTAATCTAAGGGAAGCCTATTTTTATTTTCCTATTCATCCATTATCAAAGAAATGACTTTAGTGACTCCATAAGTCATAAGAATACAAAGAACAATAAATAGAGAGCCTTGAAGCTCAAGAGTCCCCTCTCATTGTGTTTCAAAGTCTTTACTCATTAATTGTTAACAAGAATACTTTGTAATTTTTTTGTGCCCTTCTTGTTTTAACAGTGGTTCTCCTGGTTAGAGGGCACTACGAAAAAAGATTTACAGAATTGCTGTCTTGATCATGCCTTTAAAAGTAACCATACACTATGAGGTTCTACCATCATGCAGATGCCAAATGTTACAAGTAGATGACCTAGCATTTCTTCGAACACATTTTTCAGTATATATACCTCTTACAGGAATATTTTTTTTTATATCTGAAATCTAAGTTATAATTTTTCTTTAAGAAGGATCAAAAAGATATATTTACTTAGCTTTATCAATATAGGGACACTGACTGACCACATCAAATCTTTTAGAAGAAACCCAGATAACCGTTAAACTTTCAGAATGAACTGTCTTGCTGGTGCCATAGAGTAACCTATTGAGCCTGTAAATGAGCATCTTGTAAGATTCATACTTTTATAACTGGCTTTCTCTTTGTTGCCACTTTTTATTGAGATGTTAGTTTTATCTATCTACAAAGGCACATTCCCCAATTTTTGGGGGGAACCACCATAAAAAAGAACAAAAGGGGGTCTTTTCATCTCTTCGCTCCTCCCAGGCTGACAAGGGATTCAGACAAGATTTTCATATTACTTCTTTTCAAGAAACTGTTTATTGACATTTACCCCCAAAATTATATCAACATTTTCAAAATTTTGACCCCAGTAAAGTAATGAGTCAGTATGAAAAATTTTATAAAAATAATTTGTATTTTTCCTAACTTTAAAAACCTGAGTTCTTTGCTATAGGAAATAGAAACAGTAAAGGATGGTGATTTTTATTATTTTGTTTCAAAAGAGAAAAAATTAACTGTTACTTATTTTATGGTATGTACTGTGTTAGTTTTACTATTCTGTTGAACAAAATAGATAGTCATCCTAGTAGTCTTTATTCTGTAGTTTAAAAAAGTTAAAAAATTTATTTGAAAGTGTAATGTTCTATTTTTGCAAATAAAATGACAATGTACTAAATTTGGTGCAGATATAAGTTTCATCTTTTGAATTATAGAAAGTTTCAGATCATCAACCATCCCAAGAAACTAATATTTTCAGTAGATTTTGATAAGAAGTTCATACTCTTTAAGCATTGTTATCTCTTTTTAGATAAAAGGTGTTTTAATTGCACTTTATAAAGCCAATGGTGGCCATATCCAAATCAGATCTCATTATATATATGTATGATATCATCCCACTAAACTAACATTTTAATATGCATGAGTAAGAAGTTTGTATATTGAAGGCCTGATGTTTAAGTTCTGTATATTTCAAACCTCTTAATTTTGCTGGGAATGCCATCCTCCCACTTGATTGGTTTTCCACATGTTTAAGTTCCTGTCGACAGCTGATGACATTTTCCTCATAGCTAGTGAGTACTGTAGAGGGCCTTATTCAGTCATGGGATACTCTCCCAAAAGACTGAATATTCATGTTGTCCACTAACTTAACTCTTGCTAACATGTGTGTACCAGTCGTTTTATTGTAAATAAAAGCTGATTAGTGACAGAATTTGGAAGGGTGTGTGAGAGAAGGAAGTTGAGAGTTAATGTGGGTAAGAGTTAAGTTATGAGATGTACAAGAAGGGAAGGTGGTGCGAGGTTGAATGTCATGTTGAATGGAGAGCTACTTGAGGAGGTGGATCACTTTAAGTACTTGGGATCTGTTGTTGCAGCAAATGGTGGAGTGGAAGCAGATGTACATCATAGAGTGAATGAAGGATGCAAAGTGTTGGGGACAGTTAAGGGAGTAGTAAAAAAATAGAGGGTTAGGCATGAATGTAAAGAGAATTCTGTATGAGAAAGTGATTGTACCAACTGTGATGTAGGGATTGGAGTTGTGGGGAATGAAAGTGACAGAGACAGAAATTGAATGTGTTTGAGATGAAGTACTTGGGTGGGATCTGTTGTTGCAGCAAATGGTGGAGTGGAAGCAGATGTACATCATAGAGTGAATGCAGGTTGCAAAGTGTTGGGGACAGTTAAGGGAGTAGTAAAAAAATAGAGGGTTGGGCATGAATGTAAAGAGAATTCTGTATGAGAAAGTGATTGTACCAACTGTGATGTAGGGATTGGAGTTGTAGGGAATGAAAGTGACAGAGAGACAGAAATTGAATGTGTTTGAGATGAAGTGTCTAAGGAGTATGGCTGGTGTATCTCGAGTAGATAGAGTTAGTAACGAAGTGGTGAGGGTGAGAACGGGTGTAAGAAATGAGTTAGCAGCTAGAGTGGATATGAATGTGGTTTGGCCATGTTTAGAGAATGGAAAATGGCTGTCTGCTAAAGAAGGTGATGAATGCAAGAGTTTGTGGGAGAAGTACAAGAGGAAGGCCAAGGTTTGTGTGGATGGATGGAGTGAAGAAAGCTCTGGGTGATAGGAGGATAGATGTGAGAGAGGCAAGAGTGTGCTAGAAATAGGAATGAATGGCGAGCGATTGTGACGCAGTTCCAGTAGGCCCTGCTGCTTCCTCCAATCACCTTGGATGACCGCGGAGGTAGCAACAGTAGGGGACTCAGCGTTATAAAGCTTCATCTGTGGTGGATAACGGGGGAGGGTGGGCTGTGGTACCCTAGCAGTACCAGCCGAACTCGGTTGAGTCCCTAGTCAGGCTGGAAGGAACGTAGAGAGGAGAGGTCCCCTTTTTTATTTCATTTGTTTGATGATCACTACCCCCCAAAATTGGAGGAATTGCTTTGGTATATGTATGTAAAAGCAGTACACTAGTCTACTGCACTATGTAGAAGTGGAACGTTATGTTTACTTTTTAAATCATGTTACAGGATTCAGAAATGGGAGAGAATTCTCATCTAGAAAATATGACAGAAAGAGAGGCGGCTCACATGATTCAAGGATTCTCATTAACTGCCTATGAGCAACCATCCACAGCAGCTGCTGTAATGATACAGGAAAGAGGATCTCAAGATAGTGATAGGCAAATACAAGTAAGTGATATGATTTTATTGTTATCAAGTCGTTTTAAGAAGATCATAGAATCTGATGAGATGAAAATTTATCAGTTGCATGTATGCATGGTTGCTTTTCATGTATGGTAAGCAGGGAATTCTGCATAAATCCAGCTTATTGATTTAGAGGTATTTATTAGAATAGGAAATTATTATATTGTACAATATTTTGAGAGACTGTGCACCTTATTAATACTCTTAAGATATGTAATGCTTTAATCTAACTCTGACTTTACCGTTTTTTAATTAGAAGACCGAGCATATTTATTTATGTAATACTTTATTTCAGATATTCACGGATGAAAATGGACGCTCAGTAATACCTTTCATAAATGAAAATGGGCGATCGGTTATTCCAGTTATAAATTCTTCTGGAGAAACCATTGGAGAAGTACAGGGCCAAATTCTAGCGGGTGTAAGTAGATATTTGATTTTAAAAGACATTAATCCATTTTGCTGCTTTTCTTTAAAAGAAATAGTGCATTATTTATTAAGTATTTACTTATTTTTCAAGGTCACATGGAAGTTTTTTTTAATAACTGATATTAGCTAAGTGTGAATTAACCCATCTGTATTATTTCTGTGAAGTTACAGGTGTGTAAAGTTTTGATATTTATATTTTGTTTTTATTGTACATAGTACAGGGTTGACATATTAAACATAATTCAAGTTTTAGTTCCAATAGAAGCTGACCAACAATGTATATATATGTTCCTACACATCATAGGAGTGTGGCTTCATGAAAGCTGGAAATAAACTTTTCACTTTTGATTTCGGCTGTCGGAAAGTACAGATCTACTACTCGGCATCTGGATGTGCCTTATTTAATCTTTCTTTTTTTTTTCTTTTTTTTTAGATTAAATATTTAGTCTTGCAGTTGTGTTTAAGGGATTTGCAGTGTTTCCTGATAACTGTAATAATGTTACAGTGCTACCTGCCACTATCTAAATAACTTGTTTCTGTCAGGCAGCACGTCTGTTACTCTCCTATACTATATACACATGACATGTGGTTTGGCCTAGAAAACAAGCTTGTTGCATATGCAGATGATGCTACTCTCTTTGCATCAATTCCATCCCCTGAATGTAGATCTGGGGTTGGTGAATCCCTTAATAGAGATTTAGCTAAAATTAGTGCATGGTGCAAATTATGGGGTATGAAGTTGAATCCTAACAAAACTCAAAGTATGATTGTAAGTAGGTCAAGGACGGGGGCTATTCAACATCCGGATCTCAGTATTGATAATGTTTCCTTAAATTTTTATGACTCTTTCAAAATTTTAGGTGTGATTCTCGACAGCAAATTTACTTTTGAGAAACATTTAAGGTCTGTGTCTTCTTCAATTGCACAAAAAATTGGCCTATTGAGAAAGCCTTTTAAGATTTTCGTTGATCAATCTATTCTGAAGAAGTGTTTTAATTCTTTCATTCTACCTTGTTTTGAGTATTGTTCTCCTGTCTGGTCTTCAGCTGCTGATTCTCATCTTAATTTGTTGGACAGAAACTTACGGTCTATTAAATTTCTTATTCCTGAGCTAGATATTAATCTCTGGCACCGTCGTTCAATTAGTTCATTATGCATGTTGCATAAGATTTTTCATAACTCTGACCATCCTTTACATTCAGATCTCCCTGGACAATTCTATCCTGTTCGTAATACTAGGCAAGCTGTTAATTCTAATAGCCAGGCCTTCTCCATCCTGAGGCTCAATACTACGCAGTACTCCAGAAATTTTATTCCAGCTTTTACCAAGTTGTGGAATGATCTTTCTAATCGGGTAGTTGAATCAGTAGAACTTCAAAAGTTCAAAGTTGGAGCAAATGCTTTTTTGTTGACCAGGCGGACATTAGTCTTTTTATAGTTTATTTATGACATATTTGTTTTTGATGTTGTTAATAGTTTATATAAGACATATCTGTTTTGACGTTGTTGCCTTTTTTAGAATGATTTATTGTTAATTTGTTCTCTTCATTTATTTATTTCCTTATTTCCTTTCCTCACTGGGCTATTTTTCTCTATTGGGGCCCTTGGGCTTATAGCATCTTGCTTTTCCAACTAGGGTTGTAGCTTGGATAGTAATAATATTAATAATAATATCTCTCATGTATGTGGCTTACAACATGAACCCAATGAAGGTTTACCTGGTGCATCGTTAGTGCTCTGTCAGAAGATCGCAGCAAAGTGTAAAGGGGAGGGGTGTCACCCTTCTTCACTTTCAGTGCGATGATCCTGGAAGATGCTAAGGACGTATTATTATTATTATTACTTACTAAGCTACAACCCTAGTTGGAAAAGCAGTATGCTACAAGCCCAGGGGCTCCAACAGGGAAAATAGCTCAGTGCGGAAAGGAAAAAAGGAAAAATAAAATATTCTAAGAAGAGTAACAACAATAAATATCTCCTATATAAACTATAAAAACTTCAACAAAACAAGAGGAAGAGAAATAAGATAGGAGAGTGTGCTCTAGTGTACCCTCAAGCAAGAGAACTCTAACCCAAGACAGTGAAAGGCCATGGTACAGAGGCTATGGCACTACCCAAGACTAGAGAACATTGGTTTGATTTTGGAGTGTCCTTCTCCTAGAAGAGCTGCTTACCATAGCTAAAGAGTCTCTTCAACCCTTACCAAGAGGAAAGTGGCACTGAACAATTACAGTGCAGTAACCCCTTGGGTGATGAAGAATTGTTTGGTAATCTGTGTTGTCAGGTGTATGAGACTCGTCATACATCTACACGACTCTGGAGAAGATGTCATCCTGAAGAATGATAGTAATTTTTTAAATTTGGAGAAGATGTCATCCTGAAGAATGATAGTAATTTTTTAAATTTAGAATCTAAGAAGTTACGATAGGAGTTACATTTGCTCAAGTTTACTATTTCTCTCCCTGTGTGAATGAAAGCAGAAAAGAGAGAAGCTGCACGTACCAATAAATCTGGTACGTACTGCTACTGCTATCCCCTGTTGCAGAGTTCCATTGATGACAACCGAATCTTTGTATGTGCCACCTACTGAAGAAGGAATCACTAAAGCATAGGACTACCAATCAGTTTATCCCTTTGTAGTTTTTCTGGTTCCTCAGTATGGTTCTGTGGGACGAACAGCTCTGTACTAAAATCCTTCCCTTGGGAATGTCTTGAGGTACGAAGGCTCATGCCCATGCTACCAATGCCAAATCTTGTAAGAGACAACGTACGAGCACTGTTAGTCAGGACATTGCTCTCAAACTCTGAGACGGATTCACGACCGAGTTTTCTCAGAACTGCCAATAGGTCACATGTTAGGTATTGGCACAGGTGACTTCTCTATCCGATCCTAACGCTCATAAAAGAATTGGGATGCCTCATCAAGCTTGCATGGCTGTCAACAACGATCTTCCCCAACTGTGGATAGGCATTCGATCACCCCATTCCGTTTGCTTACTGACTGACAAGTGTCCTGTGATAAGGAGGATTTTTCGATAAGACATCGAGATGACCAATCAATGGTCTTTTAACTGTGACTCGTACCTTTTTTCCCAGTTGGGAGAAGCAGTGTGGTACTAAGAACCCTCCCCTCGAGGAAGGGCATACCTACTAGTACACCCTTGTCTTGACTGCAATGTAAGAGGATATGTACTGGAAACGAACCCTCTCTGATTAAACCCATTACTTATGTTCCATTCTCTTGGAAATAAGCACACACTAGCTTCCGGTGCTAGGCTTTCACGAGAAAAAGCACCCGCGCTCGCTCCCGGTGCTTGGTTATCAAGAGAGCAAGCACTAGTACCCACTAGTCAGGGATATCAGATTTACCGTAACCTTCAAGAAGAACCTGTCAGTGGTGCTAGTCCTGGAGGTAGGAGTTTGGTATGACAGACAACCTTTGCTGCCTAAGATAACAGTTATGACATAAGTCTATAAGGAGAGATAGAATGTATGGCAGTTCTCTCCCTGTTGCCCTGTTGAAGGGAAACAGCCGCTCCATTGGGTGGTGGATGAGACACTAGATGCAGGTGAGCCTCACAACAGTAACTTTTGTTTACAGACAAGTTCTTTAATGAATCATCTTGGGTTGAGTCTCCTATTAAAGGTCAAAGGTTTGTTAGACACATAAAAACAAATGACAAATTTCTGAATCACTTTGGAGTTTTCCTAGCTATACAAACCTGACACCTTTTAGTTTCACTGCCCATCTCAAACTGGTTAAGCTTGAAGGGGGTGGGCGATGTCTACCCGCTACCCGCCAGCTACTACTGCTACCTTGTTTAAAGGTTAAATGGTCATTTTCTGAAGTCATATTGTTAATCAAAATCTCAGGTTTATGTATCTATCTACCAAGGTAATTCCTCCAATTTTGGTGGGTAGACAACATCAATAAATAAAGAATAAAAAGGAACTTTTCTTAGCTCCTCCCAGCCTGACGAGGGATTCAGCCAAATTTGTTTGGTATTGCTAGGGTGCCACTTTCCACCCTCCGCGGTTATCCACCTCAAGTGAAGCTTCATATGCTGCATCTCCTACTGCTGCCACCTCAGTGGTCACCAAGGCAACCGGAGGAAGCAGTAGGGCATATCGGGACTGCATCACAATCCCTCGCCATTCATTCCTATTTCTAGCATACTCTTTTGCCTCTCTCACATCTATCCTATCACCCAGAGCTTTCTTCACTCCATCCATCCACCCAAACCTTGGCCTTCCTCTTGTGCTTCTCCCATCAATTCTTGCATTCATCACCTTCTTCAGCAGATGGCCATTTTCCATTATCTCTACATGGTCAAATTGTCTCAACATATTCATATCCACTTTAGCTGCTACTTTATTTATTACAACCTTTCTCACCCTGACTACTTCATTCCTAATCCTATCTAATCAAAATACACCAGTCATACTCCTCAGACACTTCATTTCAAACACATTCAATTTCTATCTCAATCAATTTCATTCCCCACAACTCTGATCCATGCATCACAGTTGGTACAATCACTTTCTCATATAGAACTCTCTTTACATTCATTTCTAACCATCTAGTCTGTACTACTCCTTTCACTGTTCCCAACACTTTACATGCTTCATTCACTCCCTGTTGCACATTTGCTTCCACTCCACCATTTGCAGCAACAACAGAACCCAAGTACTTAAACTGATCTACTTCCTCAAGTAACTGTCCATTCAACATGACATTCAGCCTAGCACCACCCTCCCTTTTTATGCATCTCATAACTTTACTTTTCCCCATGTTAACTCCCAACATCCTCCTTTCACACACCCTCCCAAACTCTGTTACTAATTAACCCAGCTTCTCCTCTGAGTCTGCAATCAATACCATATAATAGAGTCATTTTCAAGGGATCCGTGACCGTG
Source organism: Palaemon carinicauda (assembly GCF_036898095.1). Classification (NCBI taxonomy): domain Eukaryota; kingdom Metazoa; phylum Arthropoda; class Malacostraca; order Decapoda; family Palaemonidae; genus Palaemon; species Palaemon carinicauda. The sequence continues at coordinate 69,483,905 of NC_090741.1, read as the reverse complement.
AAGAGCATACCAAAGTTTCTCAGTGGATGTAACAAGGGTAAATGATACTAAAAAAAGGTAGCTCCTGTACACCTCGCCAGAATAGTATTATCCACAAATAACAACTGATTTACCTCCCACTCTTGATTACTATCAACTATCAGTTTCAATCCTCGACCAAGCACTTGAGCATTCACTTTTCTCACAACTCCATCAACAAACAAATTGAACAACCATGGTGACATCACACATCTGTGTCTCATTCCCACTCATTGGAAACCACTCACTCACTTCATCATCCTATCCTAACACACGCTTTACTCCTTATGTATAAACTCTTCACTGCTTGCAACAACCTTCCATCAATTCCATATAACCTCGTCACATTCCATATTGCTATCCTCTCAACTTAATCAAGCTTTCTCCAGATCCATAAATGCAACATACACCTCCTTGCCTTTTGCTAAGTGTTTCTCGCATATTGGCCCAACTGGGAAAATCTTATCCATAAATCTCCTACCTCTTCTAAAACCACCCTGCACTTCTAAGATTGCATCCTCTGTTTTATCCTTAATCCTATTAATTAGCACTCTACCATACACTTTTCTTACTACATTCAACAAACTAATACCACTCCTGCACCTCTCCCTTACCTTTGTATAGCGGAACAATACACACACACTCCTGCACCTCTCCCTTACCTTTGTATAGCGGAACAATACACACACACCCAGTCCAAGGTTACCATTGACGACATATAACATATTTTGTACAATCTCACCAAGCATTCAAAGACAGTCACACCCCCCTTCCTTTAACATCTCTGCCCTGACATCATCCATACCAGGAGCTTTTCCTGCTATGGTTCATTTAGTGCTCTCTCCACTTTCTCTCTTGTAATCTTTCTCATTCTCATCTTTCATCACTGGCACATCAACACCTGCAACAGCAATTATATCTTGACTCCCTATTATCCTTAATATTCAGCAACCTTTCAAAATATTCGGCCCAATTTTTCCTTGCCTCCTTTCCTTTCAACAACCTTATCATTTTCATTTCTCACTGTCTCCGTACTTGATCCATCCCTCCTTACTCTCTTCACTGCTTACCCAAACTTTTTATTCTCTTCATATGAACGACCCAATCCCTGACCCCACCTCCAGTCAGCCACCCTCTTTGCCTCATAATGTGAGTGATGTGATTAGATTGGCCTCCCTTACAAACAAGTAGACCATGAGCTCTTGCAATTTTCTTTGTTATTCTTAGAAGGTCAGAGAGCCTTTACTTTGTGGTACTTGCCTGCCCAGTTGCAATTACTCTTGAAAGATATTTCAAAATGCAAAGCCAGCAAGTCACATTTCATTTTAGTGATAATTCAACTGTGGGTTGAAGCAAAGGATCTAAGAAATTATCACCTTCGAGAAAATGTAGGCGAAAAGAATAAGACAAAGGCAAAACTACTATAACAAATATTTGAATAAAGATAAAGATCATTGGGCAATTCTGCATTAAAAAAACACTGAAAATTCTTCTCGACTGATAACATTGCTACAGAAACAGTATACAAAAAGTGAAACTTATCTGCTATGAACTTGAGGATCTAGATGACATATTTAGTGGATTATTTCTGCTTTACTTTTGTCTCTTAAACAGAAGACTGTAATGGTGTATTGTATAGGACATTCGCAAGCCACCAATTTGGACTTGTGGATGAGAAATTGGTTTGTGGTGAAACAAATATATAATTGTTATACCTGCTAACTAGACTTCTGTATTTTGCTGTTCTTAATCAGTGCTCTGTTTTATGACACGTTAATGTGTATAATAATAACTACTGTTAAATATGCTATAATATAGGAAAGTTATAGAATTGCAGTGATATAGAGACAAACTTTACATTTTTCTGCTGTTAAATGCCGCAGTATTTCCCATTGTAGTAACATTTAGTAAATAGTACTTTGTTCTTAATCATATACAAACCTCTCATCCTTCAGAATATGGAATGTGTTCAGCAAAGCTGGAATGACTGTCGAATTACAGTAGTTAACAAACTAGTTAACAGCAGGTGGTGAGTTTGGCTTAAGTAACCCTGCCTGCTTTTCTGTCAAAGACTTTTCACTCTCCTGTGTGACTGAAACAGGTACTATACAGTACAGATGTTCTGTTGCGACCTATCCAGAGGTGTTCATATTTGACTCTTTCTTTACAGAAGTGAATGGTTGATTGTTGGATTTACGATTATCAATGTTAAAGAAGAATTTTGTAAACTCGGAAAAAAAGTAGTGCTATAATCAGTTCCTGGCAAGACTAGCTGTAGCTCCCCACTCTCTCTGCACTCCTTGTACTGAGTTCAGATTGTGGCCTCCCTTTCAGTGGTAGGCTTATTTATCTCGTCAACAGCCAAGATGATGCCAAAAAATCTTTATAGCACTTTAATCTATTAATTGAGTTTGACTGTTGCTGAAGCGTCTAGGTATACATCACTGGCTTGATCCTCGGAGAGTATGCTTCAGAAGCAGTAAGAAGTCAGATCTGCATTGGCAAGTTTTTAAGTGTTTGGTAGAGTGCAGGTTTCCCCCAGTGATTACCACACACCAGCATGCCCTGAAGTCTCTCCTTTAGCTACGCAGACTGCAAACAAGGAGTTTAACCTATCTAATTCAACTACTGTTCCAGTTCTGCTGAAGATATTCCATATTTTAAAAGGCTAAGGTTTGTATGGCTAAGAAAAATACAATCCATTTTTCTTTATTTTTTATTTCTTTTACAGTCTGAAAGTAACCCAGAAGTTGGTGCCCTTGGAAACAGTGCATTAGAAATGGCCTTTAAAGATGGACAGCCTTTCAGCCTAGTCATCCCCGAGGGAGAAGATCCATCTCTGTATGTCCACAGAGCGCTGGAGTCCGCTGTTATGTCTCATCAGAAAGTTGCGACTCACAGCGACTGATTTGTTATGGTTGCTCAAGAATATAAGTGTATCCTTCCATTCCTCTCTATAATGCAAATCTTGTTGTGATAAAAATATTTGGTTAGGGTCATTTAATTATTTTTTTAGGAATTATGCTGACTAGTGATATTGAATATTGTATATATGAGCAAATGATGTTTGAATGTTAGTTTACTTTTTAAGTCTTCCTTATTTCTGTCAAGTTTTGTATTATGGTCTTCCATATGTTTATGTATTTTTTTACTCAGGAATAATTTTAGAATTCCCAGAATTTAGGCTTTAATTATTACACAACAGATAGCAAATGTTTCCCTGTGTATTTTTTTTCACATTTTGTTATAGACGAAAGCACCTGATTCATCAGAAAGGTTCCCGAACCATGTCTTATAGACCAAATAATTAGTAACATCAGAAATCTACACAAAATACCAATAGATTAGATCTTGACCAACCCAAAACCCACCCATAAGTGTGTATGATTTTTATTTCCTAATAGGTGGCAGATTGGTAATTTCTCATGACAATCCACTACCAATATGGTTTACACTAACAGTAAAATTTTGAAAAAATCCACAACAAAATTGGACTAAATTAATGAAAGTTTTAGTAAATGAAAATCTTCTCCGATTTAGTCGATACTAATGCAAGTTTTGTTGAATTGGATAACACAGAATATCTTACATAATATAGTCTACATTTAAAATCTATCAAAATTACTAGCCTCATCCCTCACCATAGTAGAAACAAATTCCAATTCTTCATAGGAGTATTTTGCTGTTGTGTACATTCTAGTTGAACCCGTTGAGTTTTATGGTCTGAAGTTCAAAGAAATTTAATGGCCTTTCATTTTGTACTGGGCTATGATCATAAATCCACATACTCCATGAAGTAATATTTTCAGTACACATTTCTCCATAACATCTCCACTACACAAATTGTTGGCAATAATTAAATTACCATATTAACATTATAGAGGTAATTTTCCTTAAAATATGTTGTGGCAATTCTAATGATTTACTGCTTATATGTTAATGCAGTGGTGCAGTTATTTCACCTGTAACATGGGTAATACATACTTTAAAAAACATTTCTATATATACTGTACATTTTTCAGCCAAGTAGCAATTTTCAAAACCAGTTTTGCTTAGGCAAAAGTCTATGTTACACTACATTCATATATATATACAGTATTATATATGAATTCATCTTGTTTAGTAATACTGTTGTGCATGTATTTGAAATGTAATCATGTACATTACTGGAATTACAGCACTAAATTAATGCTTCTATATGAAGGAAATAGAATGTTCACTTTATATGGAAAAAGGAACTCTTTAAAAATGTATAGCACATAAGTTTTTTTTCTGTGAAAGTCTGGGATAAGAATTTTTAAAACAAATTATTTGCTTACAAAAATGCACTTGTTTGGATGTTTACTACAGTTTCTGTAAGTTGTTTTTGGTCTTGTTCATGTTTGTGAGAAAGATGCGCATGTTATTGGCTATTTGTTTAAATTTTGAGCTATTTTGACAGAGTTCAGCTTGTGATATAAGTGAATGGTTACATTTTTTGGCTGCAGATAAGCAGTAAAAGCTGTAATTACATAGAACAGTTGAAAAAACAGTCATTCCTATCTGTGACCATTTAAGATCCCTAGAACCTTTTAATGAATGATAAATTTTATGGAGTAATGAATCACATAGAAACAATTCAAAAATTTTCGGCATTCTTTAATCCTAAAGGGATACCATGTTCAAATAATTTTCCTCCTTTTTTTAATTGGTCACAACTCGTTTGACTGTCAAATATGTGATGAAAGCCCACTTGATCCAATCTCTGTATGCAAAGAATGCAGGTCAGTGTTATTATTTAGTTATATTTTATAGAAAAATTGATACTTTCACCAACAGCAAGTGTCTAGTTTTAGAGAAAAATAATTAAGGGAATTTAGTCTGAATCCTCATATTTTCCACTTAAGTTCTTGAAAAGTAGTTTTTGTTCACAAATATTTAAATTTTGTTGTGGATAACAAACCCTTTGGGCCAGCCTAATGAGAGTTGAGCATTTCAACTCTGTGGTCTGGTTGAAGTACCACTAGCTGATAGCATTTTCTGGTTCCTCTCATACAGGTAAATTGGTTTGTAGAACTCTTTCGGAGCTTAATGGGCTATTTAATTCACTGTATATTATCAGACTACGAGTATCACCTTGTTAGTAAATTTTCTGCAATAAGAAAATTTTGAATTTAGGTTCCATGACCAATTGAGTTATAACAGAAAAATGGGACCAACACAATGGTAATTTTTTTCCTTTGGTAGATTTAGAATAGAAACAGGATGAAGGAAGTAGAGATACTGTACAGTACTCTCTTGAAGATGACACAGCATACCACTAAATACTATTTTAAATTGAATTTTTTTACTAGTATGGTTCTCCCTTAACATTTTTGGGGTAGGAGTTAGGTAACAGATGTACTGTCAGCAAATGTTAAAAATTTGATATATGTTGCCCCCTTAATAACACAATCAGACCCCTGTTTCCTTATCTTATTTTCTTGGCAGAAAATAAGAAAGCAATACTGTACTATTCACAGTTATATAACAGAAAAGACAAGTTGATTATTTCACAGGCTGGAAAACTCACAGTACATAAAATAGTACCAATCTCCCCAACCTGCTCTCCTTGGAAGAGAGGATCTCATTTGTTTATGAGATGCTCTCTGGTGTGAGGGTTGGTTGAGGAGGCTAATACTCTTTTATAAGTAAATTTGCATGCCCTTTTCCCATACAAGCTTTTTTTTTTTTAACTTAAAGACAGTGTCTTATATTTGTTTCTTTAAAACTGAATTATGTGCTTTATTTGCTGTTATATAACTGTGAATAACATTGCTTTTAAATTTTTCAAAGAGCTGTCCTGTATTGATCTTATATGATAATGATGGTTTAAAGTGCTCTATTGCAAGGAGAGATTGGTACTGTTACTCTCAAAAAACTAAAAATTTCCAGGTTTTTTTTTCCCTTCAAGATTCCCAACCAAGGTGACATCCGGTGGTTAAAGTCAGTATTATTCAGTCTTTTTTGTCACATGTTACAAGGACTTTTATCTTCAACCATTTGATAGCAGTTATTTGGAGTCTCTCCAACAATGTTTGGAGTGTTTACATTGTGGTTTGTAGCCAATTTAACTGTTAACTGCGGATGTCTGATGGTTTTTTATTTATATGTCGATGGGAAAAGTTTACTAGTTTGTGAATGTGTTTGTCTGTTTTGGTTGTTTTGAGGAAGGTTGTTACTTTTTCTCTTTAATGTTTGACAGTTAATAGTTGGCTGCTGCAAGTGATCATACATAAGTAATTCACTGTTTTACTTATTTTGCTTTGCATTTAGTTCAGGGGAATTCTGAAGATTGAGTAAATTTTCTTTATGTAAACCTTGCTAATTCAGAACAATTGACTATACAACTCAGAGATTCATACCTTGCTTTTTGTGTTAGTGTCAAGAGATGAATTTGGGGAGGTCCTCAGGCTTTCATGATCAACCCCTTTTTAGCTAAAATAATGGTGTTGAATATTTTATGCTTTAGGTCATATAGAAGAGAATTTTCTTAAAAGCTTTTGATAAACTAGTAATATTTCAGGTGAATCTAGTTTTGAATGACAGTGATACCTGTTATTTGAAGGCTCGAGATATGTACTCAGAGTTGCCATGTCATGAATTAAAATGTGCCATGCATCCTTTAAAAATACCAAATAAAATTGTATATATATTTAAGAAGATTCATCAAGAGGCTAAATCTCAATTTCTAATAGTAAAGCAACTGTAGAGAAGAGTTTAATAATGTTAAACTGTAGATCATTATTGCAAAATTATTAGCAGAAGTTCAAGGAAAGTTCCTCACTTCATTCCTGTTAGATATAAAAAATGTTTGACAGTTAATAGTTGGCTGCTTCGAGTGATCATACATAAGTAATTCACTGTTTTCCTTATTTTGCTTTGCATTTAGTTCAGGGGAATTCTGAAGATTGAATAAATTTTCTTTATGTAAACCTTGCTAATTCAGAACAGTTGACTATACAACTCAGAGATTCATACCTTGCTTTTTGAGTTAGTGTCAAGAGATGAATTTGGGGAGGTCCTCAGGCTTTTATGATCAACCCCTTTTTAGTTAAAATAATGGTGTTGGGTATTTTATGCTTTAGGTCGTATAGAAGAGAATTTTCTAAAAACCTGATAAACTTTAGTAATATTTCGGGTGAATCTTATTTTGAATGACGGTGATCTCTGTTTATTGAAGGCTCGAGATATGTACTCAAGAGTTGCCATGTCATGATTTAAAATGTGCCATGCATCCTTTAAAAATACCAAATAAAAATATATATATATACAGTATATTTAAGAAGATTCATCCAGAGGCTAAATCTGTAAATTCCTAATAGTAAATCAACTGTAGAGAAGAGTTTAATAATGTTATACTGTAGGTCATTATTGCAAAATTATTAGCAGAAGTTAAGTGAAATTTCCTCTCTTCATTCCTGTTAGATGTAAAAATACTTACCAAAATATGTCATTAATCTGAGCAGTAATGAGTGGATAGGAGGAAAGTTTGGTGTGGTTAGTTATGGATTAGTTTACAGCCTGAGCTGTGAGGACTGTTGGTGATCATAGTGACTTATAGAATCCCTCAGTCCTCCAATCCTCCTTTCCAAAGGCTATACAATACCTTTGACAGGTTTCTCAATTTCTTCAGTAAAGATCATATTATAAAAATATTACAGTAGGAGTTGGATACTGAAGATCCTACAAAAGGAAGAACTTAAATACATCTATGTTTAATGATAATTTTGCAAATGTAATTTGTTTATGTAGTGTGTGGAGCAGATGCTATTGGTTCAGATGAATTGGAGGAGATATACTTCCTCCTTGGTGTTATAATTAGTTTTGTAATTATATTGCAGGACCTGTTGGATCCAGGTTGGTACATTTCCCTAGTTCATCGTGGTTCAACAGGTAATAATCTTGTTTGGATTATATTCTTTTTAATGAACAGTAGTATGACACTGGTGACCCTCCCCTTATCGGCCTCAGAAAGCGGTTTTTAGGGTTATGGCTTCTTCTCAAGCAACTTCCTTCAAGAGCAGGGCATTCCAAACCCTGGTTGGTACACCAAACTGCCTGAATACTGTAGAGTACAGTACTTTAATCTCAGGGCCTTTTATCAGGCCCTCTTGTTTGTCTATTTTAGGGTTCAAAATCACTCCACATATACAGTAAGCTTCTCACATCAATGGAATATTCATTGTGATTGGTAATAGTAAGCAATGGGTCTGTAACTAAAACTAGTTTGGATGATAATGTTGAAGGATTTAAAAAAGGAATAGAACTCTCCCACATAAAGTGATCTCATCTTCTTTGCTGGCATTCAGAGCTAACATAATTTTAAGAGTACAGTACTTTCTTCAACAGTACATGTAATAATTGGACTGGAAAAGATTTTTATTATCCTTAACTATGCGGAACTAAATCACTTTCTAAAAGATGCAGTCCATTTCAGCTATTAAAGATTTTATGTCCATGCTTCACTTTACTCAAACAGGTTCAGATTTAGAACCTTTAGAAAATTTTTCTATTAAAGATTCTTGGCTAAAACAGTTTATTCTGACATTATCGGCTAAATGCATTGGTGAACTAAGTTAATTCTTGTAAGGTAGAAATGGGGAACTAGAGAGATCTTATTGCTTTTGCCTGCTTTCAGAGCTAAGAATGATTTTAAGGCAAAAATTTACCACAATTTTCTAAATGCCATCTTTGGAAAAGGAAGTTACAACTGCATCAGAGAATTAATTTCTTTGGCCTGTGAGGGCTATTTAAGTATTATTTGTCAATCTGCAGACATTAACGGGAGAAGTATAAGAGGAAGGCCAAGGTTTGGGTGGATGGATGGAGTGAAAAAGGCTCTGGGTGATAGGAGGATAGATGTGAGAGAGGCAAGAGAGCGTGCTAGAAATAGGAATGAATGGCGAGCGATTGTGATGCAGTTCCGTTAGGCCCTGCTGCTGCCTCCGATGCCTTAGATGACCGCGGAGGTAGCAGCAGTAGGGGATTCAGCTTTATGAAGCTTCATCTATGGTGGATAATGTGGGAGGGTGGGCTGTGGCACCCTAGCAGTACCAGCTGAACTCGGTTGAGTCCCTTGTTAGGCTGGAGGAACGTAGAGAGTAGAGGTCCCCTTTTTTGTTTTGTTTCTTTTGTAGATGTCGGCTACCCCCCAAAATTGGGGAAAGTGCCTTGGTATATGTATGTATGTATTTTTATTTTTTGTGAGGTTAGGTTGTCAAATCATTCTTTGTCCAAATACTTATCTTTTCTAGTTAACAGATTGGTCGTAAAGACTCACAAAATGATGCTTCCAACTTAAAGTAAAGATTTGTAAAAAATGTGCATGATATTAGAATTGCAGCTACATTGCTGAAATTTTAGTAGGGATCGTTCTTTGGAAACTTCCAGTGTGTTAGCTGAAGATCAGAGCTTACCATACAGTACTGTATCAGTATTTAAGCGTTATCTTGAAAAATCCTGATTTTCTTATCAACTTCAGTTACCATAGTAGCAGCTGGTGATATTTTAATACAGTAAAACTTTTTTTCTTTTAGTTTTATTAATAGATAAATTTAATGTCTTGGAGATATTTAGAATAATTGTCAGTAACAGTTTAGTACCCAATACACTGAGGTGAGTCTGGTGTATATATTAGTATTTTCCTCTCTCCTTCATGACCCACCTCCTACAGTGTGAGTCAGCAGTATGAACATCAGGGAAGGTTCTTAGAAATGAATTGAATTTTAATGATAAAAGTTTATTATATCTACACTTGCCTAATTTTCATATACATGCCCACCCTCCTCCCCACTGACTAATGAGGTAAAGAAGATAATGAGATTAGTTTTGATGTCAAGACTGAATTAGGTCGACTTTAACCACCACATATCACCTTGATGTGCAATAGGTGTTGCCTCGCAGGCGAAAAGGAAACTGGACATTTTTAGTTTTTTAGAGGTAGCATTGGGAAAAGGTAATATGAACATCAGATAAGTATATAAATAACAAATTCTATTACTGTATTAAGATTCAATTTATGCCTTTTTCAGATAAGTACTGTCTTGTAATCCAAATTTCTTAATTATGAATGCTCCCTTGTATATGTTGGTATATATCTGAAACCCAAAACTTGTCTATCTAAAGGGATTCCCCAATTTATTTATTTAAAGGTATCCCTGGGTGTCCCCATACATGATCAGATTCCTGGATGTTAGACCCACAAATATTAAGGGATGGTTGTAGAACATTACCTTTTATACTGCTGATTATTGAAAAGTGCATTTGCAACTTGCACAATTTTAATCTTAACGTAGGTGCTTGGCAGTTATTTCACACACTTTAAGAAAAATCTGATCTAGATGCTTTGATGAGCATGATGGCACTATCTGTAATTTTCTTGAAATGATGTGACTAGAACTCATTTAGTGGATTATTTATGTGGATATTGATAACTTATTCTTATTAGTTTTCCAGTTCGGACCTCACAAACATTGCCATTTTCTTTTTAATTATTCATTAGCTTCATATTTATGTACATTTTATATATATACTGTATATTTATTTGTTGATGAATGACAGGTAATATGTATATGACCAGTAGACAGTTGGAATCCTTTTTTTTTTCATTTTAAAATGCTGATTTTGTAAGATTTTGATGTAATATATACTTGTAAAAAACATGAAACTCATTAAATTAGGGAATTTGTTTGAGTATATGTTATGCCTTGCTCCAGGGTATTAGTGAAATATTTCCATATGCAATACGCTAGGTAATTCATTATTCCAAGCCTAAACTACTGGACCATTACTGTTTTTAGAAGGCCATATTAGATTGATTACTAGTAGTTTGTGCACTTGTGTATGTTGTATTTGAAAAGCACAGAGTACACTCACTCTTTTTCTATTTAGTGTTTTGGTCTTAAACTGGCTTAAGTTTTATTTAATCATTACCTAATGCATTGTTTTCATAATTTTAATTGTTATTTATTGTACTGTAGATACTATAATTTCCAATACCTTGGTATGTTTTGTGTGTATACTATTTGATCAGTTGGAAAACAAACTTGCTTTAAATTATATATTTTCTGCATTAAGGATCATGTTCTATTGCATTTATTGCAGTGACTTAAGCTTAAGTTTCATGTCATTGGAAAAAGTATAGTTTAATACCGTCTCTGAATAATGAGAGGCCTGGGGTTAGAGGGATAAACAAAGGCAAAGTGAACAAGCCAAAGGAGCAGTGAATGCAAGTTTTATGTCATTACAGCTTACAACAGAACTAAAAGTAAAAGATTTCTTGACACTTTCCTTCTTAAACTTATTTGTTTCTGCTTTAAATGGACAAGTAGAAATACTGTAATGTAATTAATTGGTGCATATAGTCCTCATCTTAAACATCGAGTATAATTAGGAGTCACGGATGAGTTTCTTGACCGACCAATAAGTTTTCGCAGGTGTGACTCATGGTGAAAAGATTGATAGGAGGTTAGATGGAAGTTCTTATGGAGAGTAACTGGGGTCTTACCCTAGATGCACTTGGGTGCTGAATCCCCTTGCAGGCCCCAGCACGAGGCTATGCATCCCAAATCCAATCTCCAATATCAAAATAGAATTTCAAATAAGTGAGCTGTCAGATGGTTGCATTTCAGCAGTTTATAAGTAAATATGTTAATGTGGTGGCATCTTTGCAGTACTAAGTGCTAGATTCGGATTGCCTTTAGATACTGTATAGTGTACCGTATTAAACAACAAATTTGGTGTAATTCAGAACAAATTAGCCCTTAATATTTATTATACAGTACTGAAATGAAAATCAGGCAATTATTGGTGCTTGGAATAACTAGGAACTTAAATTTGGAGATGAAAGCATCAACATTTCGATTTTTCAAATGCAAAGGTTAATAAGTTTTGATGAATAACATACTGTAACATTAAAAACAAGGACTCATAGTTTTGTGGCTGATGTTACCAAAGTTTTAAGGTTGACACGAGGTATTAAGAGAATTCTCACTGCCCTATGCTTAAGATGTAGAGTGAAACCATGAGAAGGAGCTAAAGTATAAGACAAATGCCTCTGTTCACCGTTAAATTCTGGCACAATTCATCATTGTATCCAGCATCTGATCTTTCTGCTTACTGATTCATGAAAATTTGGTCCAACTGTATAAGTTAATGAAGAGTTAAGAGATGATGGGTAAAAAGATAGATTTAGAAATTAAATGAGACAAAGCGCAAAGATCTGACGGTGAAACTAGATGAACACACTTCAGTTGGAATATGAAATACCATTTAAGAGAGATTGTGTAACAAAAAGCAAGTAAGGGAGTGAGAACAAAAGTAGAGTAGAAGGTCTAAAAATTGAGACTGAATGGGCATAGCAAATACCCCTTAGTTACACGCATGATGCCAAGAGGTGGGGGACACTTAATGGCACTAAATTACCTCTCAGTTCACTCCTACATCCTTTTGAGGTGCTCGTGCTCCCATTGTTGTATAGGGGGTAATGCTGCCAGTGTATTTCAAACACTTTACATGGGGACTACTAACTGATTTTTGCTGAACCTTAGTTTCGGTTTTTTCATTTACCCAAGTACCAATTGGTTTTCGCAGTCCCTTAGCTGCACCTCATTTTTTTCTTTGCATTTACCAATTCTTTTGTTTTATCTATCCACACTTAATTTTATATTTAGTTCAATTGAAAGTTTTTCCTCAGCATTGAATGGCCTCCCCAGCCACTAGGCTTGACCATAAGCCCCAAATTCCTTAAATCCTTCATGTTTTCACAATGCCAGCATGTCACATTTTATAAGATTTCCAGGTTCTGTACTGCTTGTTTGAGTAGGCTTAATTCCTTTACTAATGGTGTATAATAATTTTCATCAGCAAATGTTTGTAAAGGGTTGGAGTATTATCCATGTGTATTAATGGATTGGTTTACGAATTTTATTTTTAGAACCTACAGAAGTTCCTATCCTTACCATTGTATCTTCTTGTTGATATTGACTGTGATGATTGAAATGCAAATTTAATATGCATAATGGTTTTTTGGACTATATCATGGCAAACCACTGCTTCATAGTGTTAAGGCACAAAATGATAACTTTGCAGCTGCAGTACCTTGCAAGGAAGTGGATCCAGTTGTAAATTTAAAGGTATGGAACACCTCGTCGGTATATTCTAGTTTTTGTAATTTGGAATACTGTATATTGTATTCAGCTTGATTAGATGGTTTTATTTCATCTAGGTTCAAAATAAGTCACATTTTGTTCTTTAAGTAATTATGAGTAAAGAATTGTAAGTAGAACTGTATGGTGATGAGTAATTTTGAAAGTATTGCATTTACTTAAAAATTCAACTTTAGCGGGCAATAAACGCATTCTGAAACACAACTTTAGAGGTAACTTTGTAATGTTTTTCATTTCATCTCTTTGATATACGTACATATAAGATCCTAGTCCATGAGTTCTGTGTTAAGTGAATAAATTCCATTTCCAGTTTTACAGAATTATGCTGTTAGCCAATTTACTCCTTGAAATTATTTCTGCAATCAGGTCTGGCAAACATTTATAAAGACGATAAGTAGTTTAGGTTTGAAGTTGATTCACTACTTTGCAGCTACTCTACTTCCTTTTCCTTAATTACTCATATACATAAATATTATACTTCTTGGTAATGCTGTTTGTGCCCATGTTCTTTATGCAGAGCTTTCAATTTGAGAAACTAATTCACTAATGCTTCATTTATTAAAACAGAATCATCACCTAAAGTGCCAGATCATACTTTTTTTTTCTTAACATACAATTCTATACTTCGTTAAACATCACCACTACTATATATTAAGTAAGGCTGTCAGGTTACTAATTTGTACTGTTCTCCTTATTAGGTAACAGTAATACCAATCCCCACAGTAAGTTCCAGTGGAAATTTTTTAGAATATGAAAAGATTATGTAAGAAATCAACTACTGCTACAATACTTTCCATTTAAAATACATGGCCCATTATCTCCAAGGAACTGCAAGGGAAGCTTAGTCAGGTAAGTACAATACTGTAGCCCTCTCGTTTTCTGTCCTCTTATTAAAGTAGAGAACTTTTGCCACCATTGTGAAGGTAATGTATTTTGATTTAGTGATCTGGTTAAATTTCACCACACACTAATATGAAGGGTTGAAAACCAGAACAAAATGACTGTGATTTCAAACACTATAATCTTTGGTCTTGTTCCGAATAGTGGCTATTAGATCCAAGTGAGATACCATAGAAAATTTAAAAACTTATGTTGCACATGGCGTAAGTTCTACACAAAAGCACTGTAGTAACATTTCAAAAAGAACGTTATTGAGTCATGTATAAAATTCAGTAATTGAGATATGATAAGGTAGGCAAAACCATTCGCAATCTATCAGTAAGTGATTGCATTTCTTGCAGTTCAGGTAAATGCGAGGATGAAGCACTCAAGACAGTACTCTGCTCCAGAAGCTTTTTATTATTATTCCTGATTGAGGTTTCAGGACTGTCTTTAGTCTTTTTCCAGTATACAGTATTAATATTATTGGCATTGATTGTCTTCGTTTTATCTAATGACTGGGCATTGAAAAAAAATTAAGTTAAAAATAAGGATTTGAAGTGATTTTCTACATACACTCAGAACTAGTTAAATGTGCATTACTACAGTAAATTGAATCCTTTCTTATATGTTCAAGTTTTATTTTGACCATAAAACTGCTCCATAACTTTTTTTTAACAAATTTAACCAAAATTATTCTAAGAATGCTGTACATAATATACAATTGTTGTGCAAGTTTCAAGTTGTACTGAATATTAGGAAATTATAAATCTCTTTAAAAAAAAAAAAACGTGGGCATGCAAAGACCTTTGTATAGAGAAGTCCTTATTGCTATAAACCCGGGGGTAAAACAAAACGTAATAGCTTATACTGTATATTAATACTTTTTCATTGGATAAATGATTTTTTGCACTTTCAATAATTCTAAATTGCTGTCATGTAAGAAAGACTACAAACCTACACACATTGGGATTCTTAAAAGCATTTAAACAGTCAATTTACATTAGTTTTATAAGAAAATAAATGCTAAAAAAAATAATAAAATACCATCATAAAACTACATCTAAAAACTAACACAGCACCCCTATCTAACAATAACAGATTTAATGCTTAGAGATCAACCTTTGCTCACTGGGATGAATTATATATTTTTTTGGGAAAAAATTTGTTTGATTTAGGAACTGCTAACCTTGAAAATTTTCAATTTTCATTCAGCTAGATATATATATAATTGATTCTGCATTAGACTCGCTGTGACTTAAATGTCAAATTTTGTATTTCGGAGTTTTAATTTATTTCTCAAAAACTTGCTTAGCAATTAAATAATTCTTTTTTTTTTAAACTCATTGCATAGCTCTACTTTCACGCTAATATCGGTTACATTAATGTACAAAAAATAGTTACCTACACCACTGGGATTAGGTACTGTACAACCAAAGCCATAACATACATTTTTTTTCCTTTTTCATGTTTTTTGTACGAACGACTTATGACAAATGCAGCTATTGGCTTGGCCGGGGGTGAGATGAACCTGCCTGTGAATGTGGATTGTATTGTCTTGGGTCTGGAGGAGGCATCATATATGAGGTTGCTGGGAAAATAGAATGGGGATATGGAATTAAGTTGGCCATTGCCATTTGTGGAGTTGGAACCATGTTTGGTGGTAATTGTGGCTGTGAATGGGATGGAACTCTCTCATTTGATTGATCACCTGATGAGTGTTGTGGCACATTGTGGGGAGACTTCTGGGCAGATGATTCCTCTGAACTGCTGTGACCTGGGAAAGAGTGGTGGTTTTGTCTATTCTGTTCTTGGCTGCCTTGGTATCTACCTTGTTCTGATCCTCCTGCACATCTATTATTTCTTTGCTCCTGTTCGTTTCTTTCTTGTGCTACCCTGTCTTGTACCATACTTCTCTCCTGGCTCACACTATCCATGCTCAGTCTTCTGTCTTGGCCCACTCTGTCAATTCCCATCCCCCTGTTCTGCTCCATTATGTCTTGTACTATTTCTCTATTTCCGCCCTCGCCGTGCTGTTCTCGATTCAGGTTAAGATTACTAGGAATCAGGTCATCACGTTCTTCTTTAACTAGCCGCTTAGCTTGCTGTAAAACAATTCTAGGATCAGGCACATCTTTATGGCACTTCATGTGAGAAATAAGTGTTGCCATCTCTCTGAAATGTTTTCTACATTCAGGATGCGGACAGGCGTAAGGCTTGTCTCCCAAATGTGTTCTAAAGTGCTGGTCGAGGATGGCTTTTTGCCGGAACTGTTTCCCACATTCCATACATGCATATGGCTTTTCTCCGGTGTGAATACGCAAGTGCTGATTTAATATCGTTCTCTGTCTAAAAGTTTTATCACAAAATGCACATTCGTAAGGTTTTTCTCCAGTGTGAATACGAAGGTGCTGCTGAAGGTGAGTTGGTTGCCGAAATAGTTTTCCACAGTCTGGACACACATAGGGGCGATCACTACTGTGCGTTCTCTCGTGCTGCACAAGCCCACCTTTCAGCTTGAATGACTTTCCGCACAAATTGCACTTGAATGGCTTGCTCTCTTCGTCATCTGCATCATCAGAGTGATTCATGGGAGGATGGGTTATTGGGATCATTGTTGGTAAACCCTGCAATTAAGTATGATAAATACATAAACTGTACATTGATATTTTAAATATTATTACAGTATAATATAGGTTGACTACTTTAATAATTTACTTTGGAGTGTCATTACTCCATGCTAAAAACTTAAAATTTATTCTGAGGTTCAAGATATGATATAACTTCTAAGAACTAAAATTGATATTTCAGTAGTTCATACGCAATCGTAAATTAATATTAATCATAAACATACAAACAATTTTAAAATAATTTTCAACTACAATTTTCCACAAAGGATATAATATAAAATAAACGATACACACAATGCCCCAAAGGAAATTCTTACAATAATAAGGATTTGAAGAAGATTTTTTTAGCATTTGTCACTATCTAATGGGCCAGTTTTCTTTTCATAATAGAAAAAAAAAAAAAACTGGAAATTACAGTAATTAACTAACATATTTTAAAGAATTTTTCTTTGCATGGAACACATTATTTACTAGAAATATAAGGTTGAACTGAAATGGCCAATATTTCCAGCAATGAAAATAAGGATATTGATGACCCAAGACTTGAGACTAATTTTACCCCACTAAAAATCTTAAACTACAGTATAAATCTTTATAAAGTGGATGCTCTAACTAAAATTGCGCATAAGATTTCTCAATAAGTTGAGACTGGAAACTTGATAGCATGCTTTAAAAATAACTTTAAACTAACAAACCAATAAATTCTGCACAAATCATGCATAAAAGAAACTCAAAGTTTTGCTCACCATCCACATCTCTTGAAAAATATTCCAGACAAAAACCCATAAAGAGAAATAATTGAAAAATAATACTGGGTTAAAGTACTAAACATTTACATACCGTAGCTGTTGTCCAGTTTTTCCTTGGCCTTCCTCTGGATTGATATGAATACATAACAGGACCGGCAAGCTGTTCAGGAGGTGGGTACTTTCCAGAGATCCTGAAAAATTCAGGCCTAAAAATTATGATTTTTCTATATCACAATCTAGATGCAGCATTTATATGTTTATTCTTGGTTTATTCAAAGAACTGAACACATTGAAAACATCACCTAATGCAATCAGGTTTCTTTGGTCTAAGACTTTGCAGCCAGATACATGAAGAAAGGCTTGACAAGGCTACTGCATACTTAAAGTGATAGCATTGAATGATTATGCCTTTTCTTTGAGTATAATGGGTTCCTCAAGTATACAAATCATAGCTACAATTAGAACAATTTTTACAAACTTATCAAATTTGGATGTTGAGCATATGAAGCCTGCAACTACACTCTTAGTTCTTACACCAAAGAAAACTTGAAACTGTTCAGTTCCCTTTGCATTAGCGTACTCACTTTCTGGCCTTGAAATCCAGAGCGCTGGGTCCTGGAATGCCCAAAATCATTTCGGTTGGTGAATCAAGGGTGTGTACCTCTCCTTTTATCGACTCCGGTAAAACGGGCCGTTTTAAAGGAGGACTTTCAGATCGTTGGAAGCCCTGAGGCTGATAAGGGTCACCAAGAGCCACAGACGATGTCGACGAAGAGGATGAAGATGGACCAAGAGATCCAGAGGAGGCAGATTGGGCATTAGAAGCTGATGTTATGGGGGATGATACAGAAGTAGGTGAGGATATGTGACTTGTCTTTGATGCATCGCTGCTAGGAGTCGTCGGAGCACTAGTAGTTGTGGGCGTTTTTACAACAGGGGAAAGGTTTTGATAGACAGAGGCCGGGTTAGATTGTGCTGGGTTTTGAGAATTTTGGGACGGGGTGTGTTGGGACGAGGTGGGAGAGTGATGAGGAGGCAACATGTGGGGGGGATATGGACCTCCTCCGGACGTTGGTGCCCATGGAGGAAGGTAGCTCATGTTACCACCAGGACCTGAAGAAAGAAACAAGACCATGTAATATCTACGCAGTGATGTACGTTGCATGCTTAGCAATATCAAAATAATTCTTTTTATGTATGTGCATCCTCCTTATTTAAAAATAACAATGAATAGTACACTTCCATTATATATCATTATTACAATACAGTATTGCCAAAATTATTGTA
The DNA here is from genome assembly GCF_036898095.1 of Palaemon carinicauda. Classification (NCBI taxonomy): domain Eukaryota; kingdom Metazoa; phylum Arthropoda; class Malacostraca; order Decapoda; family Palaemonidae; genus Palaemon; species Palaemon carinicauda. Next base: position 69,465,155 of record NC_090741.1, on the reverse strand, counting down.
AACTTGGGCAAAAATCATATAAATTGTCATTAATTTCCCACAGGAAATTTCTCAATGTACGAGTACCTGGATCACTTTGTAAAAACTAGTTATAGATATAAAACTGAAAAGACAAAAAACTACAGATGGTACTAGATGGAATACTGTCTACAATATAAATGCAACTTACCAGTACTTTTAAAAGTAGAAAAATTCCAAAAATTAAATTACTACTGTATAGGCAATTAATAAAAAAAGCCTCATATTTTATAACAAATTATATGTCCTTAACTTTTAGACATGATTAAAAAATAAACATTTTAAAAACCTGTAACTTACTGTCACGATACCTCACAGTTACATAATTATTTTGCAATACTAAATGCATGTCTGAAGTGATATTCAAATTTTCATCTTGAAAATTATAATTTCTATAATTCCCAATTTGGAAGGTAATAGACTTAACATCTACCTGTATTAAAAGAAGAATATCAGAGCTTCCATGTGTCTCTGCTAATTTAAAGTGATCCTACACGACTTATATTCATGAATCAACATATCTGAAAGTTTCACTTTTAATCTATGCTCTGCAAAAATGCACGTGAAACATGTAAGAGTCCTGGTATTCTTGTAAGTCACTTAATCCAATAACAGCATGTATGTATGTCGTTTGACTTGGGCTTGGCCACTTGAATCAAAGCGTTGGGATAACATTCCAAGGGCCCAAAGAGAGGATTTGACCTTAAAGACTTAAAAAAAGGAGGATCTAAAATGCCTACATAATCTCCAGTTGTATAACAGCAGTTTTAAAATTAACTTGACCAAGGTTTCCACTCATAAGGGAAAGAAAGAAAATACGATAAAATACAATGAGGGGAATAAAATGTTTTTTTCTACTTTGGGAAAAGATTGTATTAATATAATACTAAAAGCAAAATGGGGGATGCAACTTATGGACTTAATTTGTTCTAACCTTTATCAGATGAAATATAGCGATGGCTTGCTAAGAATAAACTTTTTGCAAAGTATTTTTGATTTTTTTCCCAACTGGAACTCATTGTGATACTGAAACAGATAAGAATGAATTTGATAATACAATTTTGTAACTCATCTAAAAAATAAAAATACTACAGCATCCAATAATGTACAAACTTAGAATAAGATGTTCTAATGTTGTACTGGTACTCTATGACTATACTGCGAGTACTGTATAATAGCAAATTACTCGGCCAATACCACAACAGAAATGAATCCTTACAGAACCCCTACTTCATTCAACACATGCTCAAGAAAGCCAGCTGGCTATTAAACTAATGATAGATAATAGATACTCGACAAAAAATTCAACTTATAAAATTTAGAAAAACCTTACCTATGACTTTAATATAAGGAAAGTTTATTCTTAGCTATTTCTCTTTTGAGAATTTATTATGGTCATTTTAAGATTTTTTTCTATAACAATAATGAAACAAATTTGGACTTCTACCAACTGAGGTAAAATCTGTCTTGTGCAAACTTCATAATTTATGCAAAGGTCGGTTGCATTACCATATTCAAGAGCAGCGCAATGCTTCAAAAGCATCTATGTGCTTCATAATCATTTTACCATTGTACTTACAATTTCCAAAGCAAGTTAAATTCTGTACAATTTGATAATGCAGTAGCTATTAGTTATGATGTGCAATTTTATAGAAATTATAGTTTTATATACTGTATAGATAAGAATAAGAGTAATTAAAAACCACATATAAACAAGTTCACAACAAACCATAATGTACAATCATACAATACAATCAAATATGATAGTTAAATAAAACTTTACCTCTTTTAAAATTCTACACACAAAAAAATTGCACAAAATTGAAAATAAAGAAAATATAATTTGAAATTAAAAGTGCAAATACAAATTCATACAAAAGGATAATGTTTTTTTCTCCATTGCATTACAGTACTGAATTTTCCCCCACTTGATTGATATTACTGTATCTAAATTAAAATTCTGAGCATTTAAAGAATGATTAAGAATATTATAAAATTCATCTTTTTTTGTAAAGCCCATCTCCTTGTTATAAGAATCCTACATCATCTTAAATCTAATAACTGTTTGAGAAATTTTCTCAACTTTTCACGTATCCTCAAAAGGCCAATGTAAAACTAAAAGTACTTTCTTATCCTGAAGGGTCATTTACACAATCTAGTTCAGAAAGCATTGACAATATAATTTACACAGACTGTACTAAAGAGTTATACCTATGTTAAACACCCCAAAACATGAAAAATTTGGTGACAACAAAAATTTTCTAAAATTTTTCACCCTAAGAGATTCAACAAAAATTTTGGAGGGAAAATTTCAAAGAACCTGTATGACCCGAGGCAACGAACTTGAAATAATTTTCGCATAGTTCTTGCCCAGTTCAGACCCCAAAGCGGTGTTCCATTAACTTTTTTGCTAATTTTATCTTGGTGAACATTTTTCTTTATCCATACACAATGGTAAAGGAGGATGTCTCCAGAGAAGTGTTAAAAGAAATGATGGTAATAGCGAGCAGAATAAGCAATTTCATAATGATGATGCATCAAGTCATTTCAGGAGCATCTTAAAATAGATAAAAAAAAACAATCCTCTTTTGATCTCTTGACAAAAACCTACAAGGGCAGTTACCCATTTTTATGGAAGGGAAACTCTTCTTCCAAGGAACCCTAATGCCTACTCCTCACCTCCATCCACTTACTACAGGTAAAGAGAAGTTAAAACTTCATTTTGTTCCTATTATTCATTTATTTTCTATTATTCATTTATTTTATTAAAACTTTTTTTTGTTTCTTAGTATGCTTTTATGTTCTGTACAGCATTTTCATATATTTATTCTTAAACAGTTCATAACATGAAGCATCCTTGGGTGGAGAACCAATTAATGCCATTTCCATTCATTCTCATGGGACAAATTTAAGCACTGTTTTGGAATTAATCATGTTCGATCTCCAAGGTACCACTATACTAATTTCATAAGTATATTTTTACAGGATGTTCTTGTAGCTGACTTTAAACATAATGAGACACAAGGCAAGTTGAAAGCTAAATTATTCAATTAATGGGAGGTTACAAGTGAATTGCGCTGGAAGGTTTTTTTTTTTTATATTTGGAAGCTTTGTTTGTTGATGGAGTGGTGAGAGGTGAATGCTCGAGTGCTTGGTCGGGGATTGAAACTGATAGACGACCATGATCATGACCGGAAGGTAAATCAGTTGTTGTTTGTGGATGATACTGTACTGGTTGCAGACTCAAAAGAGAAGCTTGGTCAATTAGTGACAGTTTAGTTTATAAGGGTATTTGAGAGAAGGAAGTTGAGAGTTAATGTGGGTAAGAGTAAGGGAGAATGGTGCAAGGTTGAATGTCATGTTAAATGGAGTTACTTGAGGAAGTAGATCAGTTTAAGTACTTGGGGGTTTATTGTTGCAGCAAATGGTGGAGTAAAAGCAGATGGCAGATGTGGGAGTGAATGAAGGATGCAAAGTGTTGGGGGGTAGTGAAGGGAGTCATAAACAATGGAGAGTTAGGCATGAATGTAGAGTTCTGTATGAGAAAGTGATTGTACCAACTGTGATGTATGGATCAGAGTTGAGGGTAATGAAAGTGACTGAGAAATTAAATGTGTTTGAAGAGTATGGCTGGTGTATCTTGATTAAATAGGGTTAGGAATGAAGTAGTCAAGGTGAAAACAGATGTAATAAATGATGTAGCATCTAGGGTGGATATGAATATGTTGTGGTAGTTTGGCCATGTCGAGAGAATGGAAAACGGCTGTCTGCTGAAGAAGGTGATGAATGTGAGAGTCGATGGGAGAAGTACAAGAGGAAGGCCAAAGTTTGGGTTGGTGGATGGAGTGAAGAAAGCTCTAGGTGACGGGAGGATAGATGTAAGAGAGCGTGCTAGAAATAGGAATGAATGGCGAGCAATTGTGACACATTTCCGGTAGGCCCTGCTACTACCTCCGGTTGCATTGATGACCGCGGAGGTAGCAGCAGTAGGGGATTTACTGCATGAAACTTCATCTGTGGTGGATAACAGGGAAAAGTGGGCTGTGGCACCCTAGCAGTAACAGCTAAACTCGGCTGATTCCCTCAACAGGCTATGAGAAGAGGAGGGAGGAAAGGTCCCCTTTTGTTCATTTATTAGATGTCAGCTACTCTCCAAAATTGGGGGATGTGCCTTGTTAAACAGATAGATAGATAGAGACAATTAAGAAAACGTGAAAAATCCAAATGAAAGACATAGCACTATTCTTAAGGAGAGTTGGTATTTCCTGTAGAAGATATTTAAATTACTGTATAGTATTGCCGTACTTTGCCTTCTTTTTTTTCTAATTAACACCATATTTCTTCCTCCAGAAGCAGATATGAGCTCCGTAATAAGAATTCTATTAACTATTAATCTTTACTAATGTGAAAATTCATATGTGCGATTAATTTTACCTTTTAGAAGGAAATGTAATAACCACTATTGCACATGCATTTTGGATATCCAGTAGTAATGTCCATGACTATCAGCCATGAATAAATTCTTAAAGAAATTTACATACCAAGCACTAAAAAAGTTTTCACTGTACAGTACTGCATATGACAAAGCATTAGTTTATCTACAGAAGACAGTGCAGATTAGCAATACAGTACTGACAAAAGGAATGCATAGTGGAAAAAATTAGGTGGATGGGGACATGAAAACTCATCAGTGGAATGATGAAAACGGGCTGTACTTTACTAATGTAAATCACTATACAGTTCATAGAAATAAATTTTAAAAAATAACTGCAAAAATTGCATTTTTAAATATTGTTCTCCTGTCTGGCATTTTGCTGCAGACTCTCTTCTTAAATATGGACAAAAACTTGTGATCCATTGAATTCCTTATCCATGATATGGATATTAATCTCTGCCGCCATCATTCAGTTAGTTCTATGTGCCTGTACTTATTGCTGGGTATGCAGTTGATTTTAGTCTTGCCTTCTCCAACATAAGGCTAAATATTTCAAAGTATTCTACAAATTTTATCCATTTGTGACCAGATTGCGGAAGGACCTTCCCAATCTGATAGTTGAATTGATGAAACTTTAGAGGTTCAAACTTGCTGCAAATGTTTTCCTGTTGAACTGTTGGACACTGGTTTCATTTCATAGTTTATATAAGACTTGTCTATGTTGTTACTGATCATAATATACATACAATATATCTTTGAGGGATCTATATAACATATCTTTTATCCCTCACCTTCAGCTTATTCTTTGCTGTACTAATCTGTTTCCTTAATGTAAAAGGCAGCTTTCCTTGCTTGAGCCCTTGGCCTTGGGCATTGCAGCTTGGCTAGGAATATTATTACTAATTATATTTGTGAGCTCTACAGAGTGCAAATAATGTATGGGGAATTTACCCAAAGGTTATATTAGCCTTATGTTCTAGGCCTTATCTCAATAAGGATATCCATCAAAGAATGGTTTTCATCAAATATGAGGAAACCAAACCTACAACTTTAATTGAGGTGAACATTTCTACTGCTGGGTTTTGGTTCGAGACCCACAGCCACAAGATCTCTCTGATGCCTCTTGTTGCTATACTAGTTTTGTCTACACCCAGGACCCAATGTCTATGCTGGAAAATTTTAATTCAAATTTAATTCTTACATTCTTTAAATTCTTTATTACAATAGGCAACATATTAGTTATCTACTTAAAATAACCAAGCATATGATCTTCAGGATAGATTAGCAGTATGTGAGAGCTCTTTGACAGCAATGGTCCCATTCCTCTATTTTTAAAAAACTCACATCATAACTATCTCACTCACTTTAGTCAGAATAAAATGGGGATGGACTGTTCCAAAAACTCCCAAAAATTGTAGCATGGTATTGTAACTTATCATGCATGACCTCAAAACCTGATAATTTTTACAATCATTATCATCATAGTCTCCAATGCCTATTGATACAAAGGTCCTCGGTTATATTTCGCCAGCCGTCTCTATCTTGAACTTTGAAATTGGCACTTCTCCCTTCATCATACCTTACTCCACACTTCATAGTCGTCAGCCATGTAGGCCTGGGACGAAATTTCAACTCTTCCAGTGCCTTTGGAGTCTAGTTAAAAGTTTGGTGAACTAATATCTTGGGGAGTGTGAAGAGCATGCCCAAACCATCTCATGAAAACCCCCGCTCTGATACACGTGTTGGTGATATGACTAAAAATCAGGAGTATTATTCAGACATTTCTTTCAGGTAACTTATAAGAATTCAGTAAATTGCTGATTTTACTGAATTCTTGCAATAGTTACCAATAAGAAGTTGCTGAAGAATACCCCTGATATTTAGTCATATCACCAACCCCTGTATTAGAGGAGTTTTCATGAGGTGCTGGTGTTTGATGCCTAGCATGGCATCCTGATAACTTTTCTTTATAAAGTATAAATGAATAAAACCTTGATCTTACATAAGTGCAACACTTATAGATATTGTCACAAGCAAAGACAAAGATTCATATTTAAGTATCTTTCCAACAACTTATACCGAGACAAATGCATTGGATTTATGAATTTTGGCTATTTACATAAGGGCTGGGGCCTGTGAGACCATTCAGCACCCAAAGGCAACTGGGGAAAGCCCTACAGTTATACTATAAAGTAAAAGTTAGAGTCTGGACAACATGTAATGAAGAGAGTGGGATCGTGGATAAAGTAAAGATATATACATCAAGTGCAACTAGGGACAAACAAAGGCTACTAAGACCCTTACGTAACTCCAACAGAGCACTGGATGAGGTGCACTGATTGAATTTCCCCACAATGGGACCAAGATAAAATCTACTAAAATGATAAGTCGAGATACTAAAACTCGGTTGGTTTTTCATGAAGAAAAGGGAGTTGTATCAAGATTAACTACAAGACTAGAATAACATACTTTACTACAACTTGCAAAGATAATGCAAATTAGCTACTTAAAACTAGAGAAATGTCTCGATGGCATGTTACAACAGAGGCAAATAACTGTCATAGATGCTCTTAGATTAGAAGAGAAGCAGCAATAGTGAATCCTATTAAATAACTTCAAGTCAAGAGCATGAAATATCAAAAGACAACTCGGCCAAATTTCATGTGGTTCCCATATCCTCTACTCTCAAACCTACATTGGATGATTTTTTTAAAAGATACTTTACTTTACTGTAAGTTGTTACGATATCTTCTTTGTAACTCAAGTTGTAAGTTCTTCCTCTGGCAGGTTTCATGTGGTCTTATAGTCACATACAATAGCTATAGACCACTGT
>NC_090741.1:69220369-69452869 GCF_036898095.1 Palaemon carinicauda | reverse complement strand
GAGCAATTCCTACCTTTCACTGATGGCATTTGCGTTCTTTATGGAGTAAATGATAAATAGGCTACCCTGTGAAGAAAGAGCCCCCTAAAATGCAAATGAAAGTGGTCATGAAACAGCTTGAACCTCAGTTCTACACAATTCAAATGATGAAGATTGCTTAGCGTAAGAGTTCTAAAGCTAAATGTCTATCTCTGTATTGGTTATCATTGTGTCAATATGCCTTGGGCTTCCTTATAATGTTGTGTTATTCAAAGTAGTTTTCTTTTCAGTAAATATCCATTCACAGTTTGTTTACCTGATAGGCCTATGCATGTGAAGAGGTTATTTTTCCATCTCATACTGAACACACTAGTTGCATAAATTCTGCTGGGTGTTTAGGCAACCAACTGTTGAGCCTATTTAGATTCTAGCTTACATATATTAAGAGGAACTATTCTTATATAACTTTTCCATAAAGATGAATATTTTTTACATATAAACACCTTGTTGACTGGAGGTAGATTACTTACAGTATATCCCTACAACTGAAAGTAAAGAATTTAGATGATTTGTAAATGGTTACCAATTATATTGCTTTTGGAATTATCATTTAACTTAGTAACCTGCCACTAAATCTACTGAAAACAATTTTCTAAACCTTTATTTCTTGTTCATGGAAACATCAACCACCTATTGAGTTACAGCTTTTATACTCTGTTGGCGTACCTTGTTCCCTTTTACTTTAAAGCTTCTAGAGTTTTAAACTTGGTTTGGTGGAACTTGTATCCCTTCAGGTTTCAGCATCCAGCAGATCTTTGTGGCATACACTTGACATGTGTAGGCCATCACTTGCTTAGTCCTAACACACTGGATGATGATATAAGGATTAGTTTGACTTTGATAGGAAATTTATTGTGGAAGACAGAATTCACTTTTTTTTTTTATTCAAAACAAACTTTTTAAGGATTGGTAATATATTAAAATAAATCTCATATTTTCATTTAAAAGGTTTCTACAAGATTTCAAGTATCCATGGTATTCACATAGGTTGTTTTCCTCAATCTTTATCATGAATATTTTATGTAGATTTGATTTAAAGCAGTAAGACATTGAGTTAGTGTTTACACCTTCTGATCTGTACTCAGCCTTCCTGAGTTGCTATTAGGGCTTTATCTTGATTTTCTTGATTTCTTCAGAATTCAAAGACTGCTTTTCAAGATGTCAAAGGTTACCCATCAGTAGCAGCTGCTCCCTTTGGTGGTTGGTGCTGTAGGTGCACTGTAAGCATTACTAAAGGCTCTCTATTTCCATCAGAACTAGCTGTAGTTGCTGTACAGGAGGTCTTCGAGTTCCAAATGAAATCCATTCTTATGATGTGTCATAAGTCATTTATATACATGCATACTGTATATGTATAATATACTTTAAAATAGAAAACAATTCATAAATTTTTGTACCCTTTACAGTAGTGAACCTATACTAATAGAGTACTAGTAGACATTAATACATATAGTACAGTATAACAATTCCCTATCTATATTGCCGTGGTTGGCCTATTAGGCTGGCCCCGTGTGGAGATACAGGCTTATTGGGAGGAGGAAGTGTGTCAGGATGAGATGCTGGAAGAGGTGCTGGAGAAGCAGCAGAGGTAGAAGGTTGAGGTTCAGGTATAGACTTCTACCTTTTTAAAGTACATACACAAGTTTGTTTGCCGGGATTGCATCTTCTCTTCCAAGATCTTGTCACATCTCGAGGCCTCCATGACCCTCCTGGAGACCTTCATAAACCTATCCTTGCTGTGATCCTGTTTCTCAAACTTTGCCATTGCCCCCTTTAGCATGGCAAAACTTCTTGCTAAAGCCTTGGCTGTAAATATCTTGGCTTCTGGTATAGGAATGTTTTCATTCCTCTTCTGCAATCATCTGGCTCTACAGCTCAATAAGGTCCTCAACAGATAAGACAACTCCTCTCCACGAGATGCCATCTTGGTGACATTACTAGTATTCACCTCAAGATCCACTGCTTACTAAGGTCAATAACCTTCTTGGTGACATACCTCAACCGTCTCCTCAAAGCCAAAGATATCATTGACAAACTGGGGCAAAACTACTTCCGAATACTTTCAAGTTGGTTTGCTTCACCTCGTTCTAAACTTCAGCAATGTTCTTGGTGGTATCTCAGATGTTGTAAGATTTCTATAATATCTTGAGGGTTATGTCCTGCTCCATCTCTGTTGCCTCCAAAGCCCTAGTAATTGGCATACGGAGGTACTATGCCTTGGAGCAAGCAATTGCAGCTGGGTTTTTATTGTGTAACAGGGAATTAGTGTTGTGGTAAGTAAACCATTTTGACATGGGGTTGGAAGTCAGCCAAGTTGGCAGGGGGACCAGGGGCATTGTCCAGCTATAGTAGCACCTTGGTGAGTAGGCCCTTGGCACAATACAAGCTCAACCTCAGGCACAAAGTGGTTTAAAAACGAGTCCTCAAATAACAAGAGGATGCCTTCTTATTATACTTCCATGTGATAGGTAGCTAACTCTTCCAAGCACCTCTGAGTGCCCTTGGACTCTCTGCCTGACACGCAAGCATCGGCTGGAGGTTGCAGTCGCCAGAAGCGTAATCCATAAGAAGCGGTCACTCTCCTTTGTGTCCTGGTGGTGTCTTGGTGATGTAGGTTAGGGTTAACAATACACTTCCTAAATAACCCTGTCTCATCCGCATTGAAGACCTGTTCAACACAAAAACCACCTTCCCTAATAATCTCAGCCAAACCATCAAGGAATTCACTTGGTGCTTCATTATCAACAATAGCAGTTTCACCTTGCACCATAAAGTTGTGCAAATTGGCCCAATCCCTAAATCTTAGAAACTACCCCTTACTGGACACAAACTCCTCCCTCTCACTCCCTTGCCCCCTTTGACTTTTCAGGGTCTCTAGCAAATGCTTGTAAAAAAGGAACAATATCAAGATTTACAGAACTGTTGGAGGGAGTTGATTGAAGTTATCCATTCTCCAAGTTTAGATAACCATTCCTTCTTTTTCAATATTAAACTTACCCGATAATCATGTAGCTGTCAACTCCGTTGCCCGACAGAATTCTATGGAGGGATACGCCAGCTATCACAATACTAGAAGGGGGTGTATTTACCAGCGCCACCTGTGGCCAGGTACTCAAGTACTTCTTGTTGACACCTCCTCAATTATTCCTCTGTCGTGCTTCCGGCAAGACGTTCTGGGATACGCTTATGTTCTTGGAGTATTTTCACGACTTTGGTGAAGTATTTCTCTTTGATTTCGGCTGTCGCTTTACTGGAAAACTTCTATATTAGCTAAAGGGTTCAGCAGGCCTTGATCGGCGCACAGAAGTATTCTCGGTGGTTGTGGGCGTGTCTTACCGAGACCGTCACTCCCACCCGCAGACGATTGAGCCCTTATTTTGCTCGTCTGCAGAAGAGATTAGGGGAGAAAATAAAGGCAGAGTAACGCTGGTCTCAGGTCTCAAGACTTCTTAAACGTTAAGTCCAGACCTATGCCAGACGTACGAAGTTAAAGTTCACAACCCGAATGCAGTCGTTGGGTTAGCTCTGACTCTCCTAAGTCATCAGTTGATTACACTCCGACTTAGAGGAGTAAGGTTCTGCCACAACAGATCTCTGCTGTTAAGGCTTTACCTCAGCAGAACTTAGTGTCTACCGACCCCAAGTTAACTCTACTGCAGTCCATACAGTCACAACTTTCGGTCTTGATGCGTGAGTGTCGGGCTGAGAGTGTTGCACCGCCTGCACTCCCTCCACCTGTTCTCGCTGCACCTGTGCTCGCCCAGCCTGCACCTGCTCCGCCTGGTCGCAGCACCATCTGCCAGGCGTACGATGTTGTGAACTCTACTACAGTCCATGCAAGCACAGTTTTCGGACTTGATGAGTGAGTGTCGGGCTGAGAGTGTTGCTCCACCGCCTCCGCCTACACTCCCTCCTCCTACACTCGCTCCGCCTGATCACAGTACCATCTGCCAGGCGTATGATGTTGTGGACTCTACTACAGTCCATGCAAGCACAGCTTTCGGACTTGATGCGTGAGTGTCGTGCTGAGAGTGTTGCACCTCCTGCACCTGTGGTGCACCAACCTCCTGCACCCGTTCAGCCTGTGCTGCACCCGCCTGCACCGGTGGTGCACCAACCTCCTGCACCCGTTCAGCCTGTGCTGCACCCGCCTGCACCGGTGGTGCACCAACCTCCTGCACCCGTTCAGCCTATGCTGCACCCGCCTGCACCGGTGGTGCACCAACCTCCTGCACCCGTTCAGCCTGTGCTGCACCCGCCTGCACTCGCTGCACCCAGTCGCAGCTCCATCTGCCAGGCGTACGATGTTGAACCACTTTCGGAGTTTGCTGTTCACAGTGTTGTTCAGCCTCAGCCTTCTTTAAGGCAACCCTTGCTTTGGGATCAGGAGAGTTACACTCTTCCTCCTCCTCCCCTTGCTGCTCCTCCAGAGGTGCAACTCTCGGTTGGGGTACAACAACCTCTCCCCTCCGTGAGTCTGTCTGCTCAACCAGCGCTGCACCGAGTTCAACCCTCATCTAGGCAAGCTCATCTACACCATGCACTTGCGCCTCAGGAGCCTCAGCTTGCTAGAACTTTACCTTGTTCTGCGCAGCCTCAACCTTCTCATGCTCCACTCATCTCTCAGGAACAGGAACGGACTACTCCGCCTCCGTCCTCCGCTCAGCTGGTACAATCCTTGGGTGCAACTCTTGCTAGGAGTCAACCTCCTTCACCCTTGCACCTGCCTTCTGCTCCGTCTGTTGTTCAGCCTATGCAGTCTGAACCTCAGGTTTTCCCTCAAGTTGAGGAAACCTCTGTTGTTGTTCCAGCTCGTTCTGACTCTGCTGTTCAGCATACCATGGTTTAAACCCCATGCAAGCATGCATTAAGCACTCTAGCACTGGTCATGGAATTTCTGAGAAATGTTAAACGCCATGCACACGCTCTGCTTTCCTTTCAGCAGGCTCTGCTTACAGCAGGCTCTACTTCCTACATGCTCAGCATTCAGCATGCTCTGCATTCAGCATGCTCTGCATACAACATGCTCTGCATACAGCATGCTCTGCATTCAGCATGCTCTGCATACAGCATACTCTGCATACATCATGCTCTGCATACCTTACCGCATGCTTCTCAACACATCTTGGGTTGTTGCCAACTCACTAGACTGTCAAGCAGTTTCATAACGTTGCCTTCTAGTCTGCTGCTTTGCACCAGTGAACCCTCACTCAGAGAACTTAGCTTTTCTAGGATAAGGTCCCTGTAGATGAGAAAGTTCTTTTCTCCCTCCTTCTGATATTCCCTTGAGGACTCTGTCATTTGGAGGGAGCCTTTAGCTGCATAACCTCTTATGGACTTTTATTTAAGCATAACATGCTTACAGGGAAGGTAATGGTTACACTTCAGCCGCTAATCCCGTCTGTTACCACACCTGCTCCCATAGACCTTGAGCTGTGTTGCATGACATGCAGTCCAAGCTTAGTCCTTGTTAGAGGATTTTTTGTTTACGGAGTCAATGTGTCACGGGGAAGACGTTCAACAACCAACAGAAGGGACTTGTTGTGACGCAGTGGGCAACCTCAGCAACCCGTTAAGGAGTTGTCTGTACGACCCAGACAGTCTAGACAGATTCGGGTTGTCACTGTACTTCCTCGCTTGCCCATGATTGACAGTTTACAGACTGTGCAGCAGTATCATGATCTTGTGTCCGGCTCCGTCAGACGACTGGCTTTTAAGAGCTCCCTCAAGTCGTCGCTGTCTGGAGATTTTCAAATGGACTATGGATCTGACCAAGGAACTGGGCCTCCTGGTCAATTTTGAGGAGTCTCAGCTCGTTCCATCCCAGACCATTGTCTCCTTGGGTATGGATCTTCAGAGTCGAGCTTTTCGGACTTGTCCGTCGGCCCCAAGGATCTTCCAAGCCCTAGAATGCATCCAGAGCATGCTGAGAAGGAACCGATGCTTAGTCAGGCAGTGGATGAGTCTAACAGGGACACTTTCATCGCTGGCCCTGTTCATCGAGTTAGGGAGACTCCACCTCCGCCCCCTTCAGTATCATCTAGCTGCTCACTGGATAAAGGACATGACGCTAGAGACGGGCTCAGTTCCTGTTTCCGAAGAGATGAGGTCTACTCTAACGTGGTGGAAGAACAGCATTCTTCTCAAGGAAGGTCTACCATTGGCTGTTCAGTCCTCCACCACCGTCTCTTCTCGGACGCATCGGACACGGGCTGGGGTGCGACACTGGACGGACAGGAATGCTCGGGAACATGGAATCAGGAGCAAAGGACACTTCACATCTATTGCAAGGAGTTGTTGGCAGTTCATTTGGCCTTGATAAACTTCAAGTCCCTCCAGCTTAACAAGGTGGTGGAGGTGAACTCCGACTACACCACAGCCTTGGCTTACATCTCCAAGCAGGGAGGGACTCATTCGAGGAAGTTGTTCGAGATCGCAAGGGACCTCCTCATTTGGTCAAAAGATCGAAAGCTCACGCTGGTAACGAGGCTCATTCAGGGCGATATGAATGTCATGGCAGATCGCCTCAGCCGGAAGGGTCAGGTCTTCCCCACAGAGTGGACCCTTCACAAGAATGTTTGCAGCAGACTTTGGGCCCTGTGGGATCAGCCAACCATAGATCTATTCGCTACCTCGATGACCAAGAGGCTCCTCTTGTATTGTTCTCCGATTCCAGACCCAGCAGCAGTTCGCGTGGATGCCTTTCTGCTGGATTGGTCCCATCTCAACCTGTATGCATTCCCGCCGTTCAAGATTGTCAACAGGGTACTTCAGAAGTTCGCCTCTCACAAAGGGACACGGCTGACGTTGGTTGCTCCCCTCTGGCCCGCGAGAGAATGTTTCACTGAGGTACTGCAATGGCTGGTCGACGTTCCCAGGACTCTTCCTCCTAGAGTGGACCTTCTGCGTCAACCTCACGTAAAGAAGGTACTCCCAACCTCCACGCTCTTCGTCTGACTGCCTTCAGACTATCGAAAGACTCTCAAGAGCTAGAGGCTTTTCGAAGGAGGCAGCCAGAGCGATTGCCAGAGCAAGGACGACATCCACTCTCAGAGTCTATCAGTCTTTATGGGAAGTCTTCCGAAGCTGGTGCAAGGCCAATGCAGTTTTCCTCAACCAGTACCAATGTAACCCAGATTGCTGACTTCCTGTTACATCTAAGGAACGTAAGCTCCCTATCAGCTCCTACGATCAAGGGTTACAGAAGTTTGTTGGCAGCGGTTTTCCGCCACAGAGGCTTGGATCTTTCCTCCAACAAAGATCTACAGGACCTCCTTAGGTCTTTTGAGACCTCAAAGGAACGTCGGTTGTCCACTCCAGGCTGGAATCTAGACGTGGTCCTAAGGTTCCTAATGTCATCAGGATTTGAACCGCTCCAATCAGCCTCTTTTAAGGACCTCACATTAAAAAACTCTTTTCCTCGTGTGCTTAGCAACAGGTAAAAGAGTAAGTGAGATCCACGCCTTCAGCAGGAACATAGGTTTCACATCTGAAACGGCTACATGTTCCTTACAGCTCGGTTTTTTGGCTAAAAACGAGCTTCCTTCCCGTCCTTGGCCTAAGTCGTTCGAGATCCCAAGCCTGTCCAACATGGTGGGGAACGAACTGGAGAGAGTACTTTGCCCAGTTAGAGCTCTTAAGTACTATCTAAAGGTCAAAACCATTACGAGGACAATCAGAAGCCTTATGGTGTGCTATCAAGAAGCCTTCTCTACCAATGTCTAAGAACTCAGTTTCTTACTACATCAGGCTTCTGATTAGAGAAGCAAATTCTCATCTGAAGGAAGAAGACCTTGCTTTGCTGAAGGTAAGGACACATGAAGTGAGAGCTGTGGCTACTTCAGTGGCCTTCAAACAGAACCGTTCTCTGCAGAGTGTTATGGATGCAACCTATTGGAGAAACAAGTCAGTGTTCGCATCATTCTATCTCAAAGATGTCCAGTCTCTTTACGAGTACTGCTACACCCTGGGTCTATTCGTAGCAACGAATGCAGTAGTAGGCGAGGGCTCAGCCACTACATTCCCATAATCCCATAACTTTTTAACCTTTCTCTTGAATACTTTTTATGGGTTGTACGGTCGGCTAAGAAGCCTTCCACATCCTTGTTGATTTGGCGGGTGGTCAATTCTTTCTTGAGAAGCGCCAAGGTTAAAGGTTGTGATGAGGTCCTTTAGTATGGGTTGCAGCCCTGTATACTTTAGCACCTTTGAGTTGATTCAGCCTCCCAAGAGGAACGCTGCGCTCAGTAAGGAAGACGATCTTATTAAAGGCAGAGTAACGGTTCAAGTCGACTTCCTTACCAGGTACTTATTATTTCATTGTTATTGTGGATAACTGATTATATGAAATATGGGATACTTAGCTATCCTTTAATCTTGTACACTGGTTTTCACCCACCCCCCTGGGTGTGAATCAGCTACATGATTATCGGGTAAGTTTAATATTGAAAAATGTTATTTTTATTAATAAAATAAATTTTTGAATATACTTACCCGATAATCATGATTTAATCGACCCTCCCTTCCTCCCCATAGAGAACCAGTGGACCGAGGAATAATTGAGGAGGTGTCAACAAGAAGTACTTGAGTACCTGGCCACAGGTGGCGCTGGTAAATACACCCCCTTCTAGTATTGTGATAGCTGGCGTATCCCTCCATAGAATTCTGTCGGGCAACGGAGTTGACAGCTACACGATTATCGGGTAAGTATATTCAAAAATTTATTTTATTAATAAAAATAACATATTAATAATAAACCTTCATTGGGCACCTTTTTCAGCAAACAAGCAAGAAGACTTAGCCTTAAGTTTTATATCCTTTATTTACTCAGTACTTCAGTATGGGATACATTTTGTTTTAGTGAGATATATTTTCTGAAGGAAGACGTGAAATTTCATAAAGTTTGAGAATGTCATAGTTTCTACCAATTTATTTTCAACTTTACTTTTAAAACTAGTTGCTATTAGTACAATTGCAGTTGTTGCTCTTGAACCTCATGTGATTCACATTTGGTTGTCCACAGAGGAGAAAATGAGAAAGGAATAAGATTTAAAGGGTACAAGTAATTATGGTAGTATGACTACAATAGGGCCTAGATTATCAAACGACTGGACAGGCTGAATTTTTACTGGTCATTTGCTGTGTTAAATCTCTTAAATTCTTAGATTTGGGGACTTCCTTGGTTGTCACAAGGAATCTGAGAAAGATAGCACCTGAAACTCCTCAAGAATGTGGTATTACATCCAGCAGTGATGATGCGAGTATCTTGTCCAAGTCGATGTTTTGAAGTTTTCCAACAAGAGGAACCCTTTCGCTGAAGTTTTTCTTGTTTTAATACAATTGTTTCAAAATCTTCTTTATGACTGGGAATAGATATTCCATGTCAGTGATAGTGCTTCTTCAGCAATTTTCCAGTTGTAATTGTGAGTGAAACTTGAAGCATTAGGTGAGGAACCAATATTTCCTTGAAGACCAGGTGTCTGATCACCACCTGCCAATGCCAAATTATTCAAGGCAAGAAATTGTATCTTGGAAAGATACAAACTACTATTGCATCTCTCATGATTCCCAAATGTGTTGGATATGCAGAGGTTAAGTTTAGACTTTTACCAGTTTACCCAAGATAAGACCCAGATTGAGGAGAGTGACAAAAGGGACAGCACAACATCTTTTTGAAGAAGCTATGACTATCCAATCATTGACCCAAGTCATGGCTAATGGCAAAGGTCTGTTGAAGACCTGTGATACAGATCAAGGCATAGGTTACAGAACTGGAATACCTTTCATTCCCACAAAAGCTAAATGAATTTCTTTTTGCACAGGTAAATAGAGGTGAGCTAGATATCCTTAAGGTCTGGTGAGACAAAGAAATCTCCCTTAAGGTTTGTTCAAGAGCAGCAGAGGCAAATGGCAGGTCAAATGATCAGTGCCTATCCTTTCGACAAGTTAGCTATGGCTAATAGAACTTGGGATGTGGCTGCCATCATTCAAAAGGGAACTGCCACTTCCAAGGACCAATCCCTTTGAATAAAGAAAAAGTAACCCCTCCGTATAGAGCTTATTGTAGCAGTCAACCATGAAAAAGTACCATGGCAGTAAATGTATGGTGAGCTTTGGATAAACATCCATGGGGAGCATAGAATTGTTGGAGATATATCTGACAAAGAGACTGCATCAAGGCTCCATTGGAGAAAGCAAAGTCACCTAAAGAATAGACTGAGAATGTAGGAGTTCACAAGCCTTATTTGCAAGCAGAAAAGTGCCAAAAGTAGCAATAACCTAAAGAAGAATAACTTTAATCCCCTCTATGATGATGTGGGGGAATTGCTACTGTAGCATCTTGAAGAGCAAGCAATGTTGCTTATGGAAACAAAAGCAACCAGGATTTGTTTCACTAGAAATTAGATGCGATGACAAGGGCCATCCTGTTGGCTGTTTCTGTAGATAAATTTTATGATCCTGAACTGTTTCAAAGTCCCACAAAGAGGATTGATATGCACTGAACAGTAATTGCAACAAGAACAGGCTTTCAGCTAACTCATGAAGACTAAAAAATACAATATTGTAAAGTATGCCTGGGAAATAATATGAAAAGAGGCCTAAAATTGTGAAATGGCACAATGTAATCTATAAAGAACAATATGTATACAGTAATGAAAAGTTTCATTGTATTGTAACACAAAGTTGCACTAAAAGCAACATTATGAAACTTAAGGGTATGAGCATTTATGCCATCTTCAATATTGTGTGTTGGCGCAACTGGGATCTGTTGAAAGAAGTAAGACAATACAGTACAGTATAAAGAAAAAGGATTAATGGGATTGTTTGGTGAACAAAAAGACATGAAGATTTATTAGCTTATTCCTGTGTTGTCTTAGAGTTATGATATTGGCTCTTGCAAAGCAGCCTTCTAATAGATACTGTACAATTCTTTATATTGAATGTTAAAAAAGGGATAGTGGGAAATTGATGGAGGAGTAGGTGTAATTCATAGTGATTATTATAGTGAGGTATACATCATTGGATTTGTTTTACAGTATTGCATAATAGTTTATGAATTAACTTTACTAAAGAATTGCTTTTTGATATTAGCGTGCATGATTTCTTTGGTGCTGAAGGTTTATTTACCTAAGCTTTTTATGTTGTCTAAATGGAAGGTGTGATTAGATCTGAAATTGAATTAACTGTTGAGGATTTATTAGTTTTAGGTCTATTTTTTAAGGCCTTTAATGTTGTAAGTGGTTAGATTTTATATTTAATATCCATAATTCAACATTAAAATCTGAAAACTTGTGCTTTTATTTCAGGTTTCCTTCAAGTACCTTGGTGACCTCACCAGCTAGATACGGATCACAAAGTAGATCAAACCTCTATTATGATGGAGTGCAACTGGAATTCATCCAGCCTCCCATGGCTTGCCAGGGATGAGCCGGATTTTCCCTTAGGGGCCAAAGACGCATCTTACCTGCCTTCTGCCACAAACATTGAATTTAAACATGACATCTATGGTGAGTCTTTTTGCAGAGTTTTGAATTTTTTTTTTTTAAATAAGCCATTTTCATGTTTGCATTTATGCCTTGGATTGTGTTATTTATTTTGTTCTGTAATCTTGCAATGTCAATAAAAAATGGCAAATTTATTTTGTCCTGTAATCTTGCAATGTCAATAAGAAATGGCAAAGTAGATTTATGGTCTATATTTAGAGATACTGCTTCAGTAGTAGAGGTCACAAACATGTGGTCTTGATTCCCCAATATTTGTTTACAAGAGCACGCTCTCCATTTACTCCAAACTTATGCAGTCCTGCAGCTCTCCTCTTCTTGTATAATAATTAGAAGGTTCTTTAGATGAAGGGAAAGCAAAAAATGTCAAGGTATGTTAAGCAAGGGGGGAGGGGTTGTGAAGAAAACTAGCTTTGTTTCCTCGCTAAAACAACTTGGAACTAACATCGTCAACATAGTCAACCTAACAGAAGTTCGTAATGCCAGCGTACATAAACAAGTTCGTGATGCCAGAATACATTTGATATATATTCAAAATACAGTATATACTAAATTAAAAATGGAGTAATTACTCGTGTCCATAAAATGTACAATTCACAAGTATGGTAGTGACACTTGAGTAATTACTCCATTTTTACTTCAGTATATATTTTGAATTTACGGTACATCAAATGTACGCAGGCATCACAAACTACTGTTTATGTACATTGGCATCACTTCTCTTAGGTTGACTATGTTAACAAGTCAGTTCCAGGTCGTTTAGTAAGGAAACCAAGCTAGTTTTTTTTATAACCCCTCCCCCTCTTGCTCAACATATCTTGCCATTTTCTACTTTACCCAATTTAAAGAACCTCCTAATTACTGTACAAGAAGAGGAGAGCTGCAGGACTACATAATTTTGGAGTAAATAGAGAGCGCGCTCTTGTAAACAAATACCGATTTCCCCACCCTCATGAAGCCCACTTACATGATAATGTAGAATGTACTCGGCTATGTGTGTGCCTTTTAAACCCTAGTTACCTCCTTATATTGATGTTTTTCTTTTGATTGTTCCATAACTTCTTTTGTGTATTCACTTGGCCAGTCCTCACTGTAAAGCGTAGTTGTTCCTGCATAAATAGAAATCTTCGTAATTTAAAAGAAATTGAATAAATTCCAGTTGGAATTTGGCAGTTAAAAACTTTTATCGAGGTGTTGGCAATAGCCAGTAAAGTCAATTCTTTTTAGCCAGGCAGCTTTGCACCGACTCACATGGGTGCCCTTTTAGCTCGGAAAAGTTTCCTGATCACTGATTGGTGAGAATTATCTTGTCCAACCAATCAGCGATCAGGAAACTTTTCTGAGCTAAAAGGACACCGCTGCGAGTCTGTGCAAATCTGCCTCGCTAAAAAATGGACTATAGTTAGCAGCAGGGGGAGGGAATGCTGACCCCTTCTGCCAGTATACAAGTTAATTTGACTTTTGCCACCGAATAGCAGACATGCTGACAGCATCTTTGCTAACTTGGCTTTTAAAATTTTCATTTTCAATTATTAACTTGGACACTTGTTTCCATTGACGCCTTTTATTTGGATTTAATTCCACAAAGGGAATAAGATTCACCATCTTCTAGCATTATTCTTGGGTCTGAACTCAAGTGGCCGGATTATATTAGTCCCATGAGTAAGACTTCCCTGTTTTTCCAATCCCATACAAGGTCGTAAGAAGATGGTATAGGAAGGAACAAACTCTACTTCCCAAGGGTAGATTGTATCCTTCATTTGATGTGCAAGCTTGCGAGCCTTATATCTCTGGGTGCACTGGGGTTTTGGATAATGAATCATTGCTTACCGATCAACACGTTGCTTCATGCACACAGAACATTTTCCATTTAGATTGGAAGCCCTGCTTGCCAAACCTTGTCTGTGTTCAGCATGCTCCTAATACACACTTTCACTAGCATGCTAAACATTAACGAGCCTGTGACACACACGCAACAGCACACTTAACAAGTGTCAGACTTCATGGGATCCTTTGGATTCGTGAGCGCTTTCCCCCAAGGAGGAAGAATTCCTTATGTCTGGAATGTTCGCATTTACATGTGCTCCTATTATCACAAAATCAGTGATGGTGTAAGATGGGTCATTTGGAGCACTTGCCTTCTTAGACTGACAGGATAACTGATAAAGACATGCACCAGGGCACAATTTCCACACACATTCAGTCTTTTTGTGACATTAGCTAAACTGAGGGAACTAAAGTACAAGCGTCTGTTCATACGTTAAAGTCCCTCGGTCTCAGGCACATAGTCAGCTGACTTTGTGACTTTGTATACAATGCCAGTCAGAAGAAAACGGGGCGCTGGGCTTCTTTTTCCCCTGTTGGATGGTTAGTCCTATAAAACTGATCGAGCGGAGTTTCATATAATTCTCATCGTTTTTCTACCCGTGGAAGAAACTGTTGGCCAATCCTTCACCAACGCGAATCTTTTAGTGATCACGCATTCTATTGGGATCTCCATGTCGCCAGTTCATCATGCTTACATAAGAGCATTATACTTACACAATCAAAAGCTATTGCTCAGGTCATAATCGATTGCACACCCTTTTGCCTGCCTAATTTAGAGCAGTCTCATGCTGGCACTCCCCTATATTTTCATCCTTGTTTACCAGTCGGCTTGCAAGCCTTTAATCTTGTTGCGCCCTTCCCATTTACTCCGGATATACATAGGATGAATAACAAACACACACAAGCGCACCAATTTTGCATGTTTTCAACATATTCCAATGATGAAAGTTGCTTAACACGGAAAGTGCTCTGGCGAGATTGACTGTACTTAGGCATTGTTGATCAAGATAAATCTCCCATATTGAAAAATACTGATTGTCACCATTCAAGGTTTACAATGGTTGGCCCGTTGAGAGCACGGAAGCATCTTTGGAGCATTTTTCATCTAGTCAACCACCTTCAACCCATTTACTATAGGTGTTGACCTCTCAGAGGACCCTTGTTCACTCCTTTTGAAGGGATCCAGAAAAGGAGAGACAAGACTTCAAAAGAATGCCAAGAGATTGACTGACTATCCTAGATGTGTTTGTAGACGAGATCTTGACAATTTTCATGTTCGCCACCTAGTAGGCTGGGTGTTCCTCAGCAAAAGGCAAAATTTCGCCCACAAGACCTTTTAGCAACCTAAATAGGGAGATTAGAGGTAAATTTTAATCCCCGATCCTGTTCAGTGCATGCAGAAAGACTGCAAGCAATACAATTCCTTTCCAGAGAGGAGCGCCTTCTCCCTGGCTGAGGACTTCCCCAGCTCTGTAGGACAGGTGCCACAGGCAGCTAGTTTGGAATATGCAGCCAGTGTCTTCCTTTTTAAAGGGCTTGTCCTGAATCAGGAGGGTTAACAAGCTTGGCAAAGCCCTTAGTTTGCTGATAACGTAAATGAAAGCGGTAATAGACAGACTGCCATGCTTCCTATAGATTGAGACACTGACTAAAACATCTACGTCAGAGTTAACTAGGAAGCATTTGACAAGGTTAGTGTGCAGGTATTGGCTCCGAAAGATTTCTTGAAAGTGAGTTGATCACCTACAATCCTATCACCAGCTTTACTGAAGCGGAGGCACTATTTTGCAATACAGGACTCTCATCCCTCTCCTCTGCCTGTGGTCCCTACTTACCACCAGTTGGGGGATACCTGGCAGAGAAATGCATGTTGTAGCAATTTCACGGCTTTCCTCCCCTTATTCCGAGTAAACATGACCCCAGAACTATGCCATGGAAGTCTCTAAAGCAGAGGAAAAGTTAGGCGAGGCCCTTGATCACAGTAGGGCCAGAAATTCCCCCACTTGACCACCAGTGGGGGATACCTGGCAGACATGGACAAGATCGCAATATCATGGCTTTCCTCCTCCCCTTATTCCAGCTCTTGACAATATGACCTAACTATCCACCAGAAATGAAGAAAGATCTTGCCCTTCAGTCGGAGGTGTGGACTAAGCTGCTAACGGGCACTCGATAAGTCCAAGACGACTGTCGGGCTCCTTTAGCTTTTTTATATGTCTAGAATGAGTACCTATAATAGATATCTCAGCTCTGAACAAGTTCAGCTATTGGATTCAATGCAGAAGGAAAATACCTTGAACAGTCAGACACGCTTTAAGGAAGAACGATGATTACACTCGATCGCAAGGACACCTACTTCTAGATTACTGTGAATCGTTCAAGAAAATGTTTACGCCTTGTCCTAGGGAGCAAAGTCTTCTAACTCAAGTGTTTTGCTTCTGGTTGTCCACGGCGCCCCAGGTGTTCACTCGGATGTTCACATTGGCGTCAGCATATGCCCCTAGCAGAGTAATTCATCTGATCCAGTACTTGAGACAACTGGCTAATATTGGCGGACTCAGAGTACCAACTTGTCATCCTCAGGACAGGCTCCTCTCGTTTTGTTGCAGCCTGGGGGGTTGTTGCAAATTTTGAGAAATCTAAGCCTTTTCCTAAGCATAGAATGATATACCTGGGCGTGGACTTAGACACAGTAGCAAGGAAAGTGTATCCATCCAGACACAGTAGCAAGGAAAGTCTATCCATCCCAAGACTAGTTAACGTGGCATAGGGAAGCAGCTCGCCCCTTCCTTCGTTGGTCATAGGTGCCATGAGAACAATGGCTTTGGGTTTTAGGCCACCCAACCTCACTGGAAAATCTTGTTCCTCACAGTCACCTCCAAGATACTGGTCACAAGCAACAGATTCCACTTGAGCTATACTGTAGGACTAATTGAGCCCTTTTCCGATCTTCTTTGGTGGCTATATGACGACAATATACAAAGGGGATCTCCCATAGAGTGTACCCCCTCTTGATCTCCATTTGTTTACTGATGCGATTAAGAAAGGGTGAGCGGTTTTCTTATGTGTTAAAGAGAGGGGTGGGGCCCCATCCCAAGGACCATCTAATGTCGAGACTGTGATGACTAAAGGACAAATCTCTTCACATCAATATTTTGAAGTTGAAGGCAGCCTATCTAGCCTTACAACATTTCCTGCTTCTTCTGACCAGGCACTCTGTTACACTGATGAACAACAATGCAACCGTAGTGACACTTCAACAAAGAAGGTGTCATGGTATAAGCATTTCTGCCAGCTATCTGTATTGATACACAACTGGGCAGTCCGCAATGTTATATTCCTCTCAGCCCAGTTGATTCCCTGCAAAAGGAACGTCATAGTGGACAGGTTGAGTCACCAGAATCAGTTGGTTAATTCAGAATGGTCTTTACATTCCCGAGTAGCAACGAGGGTCATGATAGACATGTTCACCACAAGCCTCAACAAGAAATTATTGCTTACCAGTGCCAGACCCTCTAGCAGCACTCAAGGACGTGTTCCAGCATCCCTGGCATGACCTTAGCATCTACTGTATGCCTCTACCTTTTTGTCTTCTTCAAAAGGTAATAAAGTGTTATCATCCTAAGATCTGAAGTGGACTTGAGTAGAATGGTACCCGGACCTTCCGCCCTTACTAGTAGACTCCAAGAGAGGTCCCACATTGCCACAACCTCCTTCGTCAACACAGCTGCAGGGGTTCCACAATTTGGTGAAGTTTCTTGTCACTTCACGGACAGAGGTTATCCAGCACCTCTTCCGATACTTTAGAAAATGCCTCTTCTGATGTTCAACAATATAAGATGCCCATCTTCTGTGGTTACGGCTTTGTAAGGATGACTTCCCCTCTTGTAGCCTCTATTTTGCTTGCAGCAGATTTTCTGGCATGCCTACGAAATGGAAAACTGCTCCTCAGTCTTAGTAGTAAATGGGCAACTTTCAGCTATGAGCCATGTTCTGAGATTGAGAACCGTGGATATTTCCTCCTCATGAGAATTATCCATGCTCATTAGAAGCATAAAATGGACCTGTTTCCCCTTGTTAGATGTGACTTCCAGCCTGGGATGTGACCAAGGTGTTGCTGTCCTTGGAGCTCCATATGAACCTTCGATTTTTCTCCTTGTTACGGGCCTTATCCTAGAAATAGACTTTTTTCCGTGCTTTCATTTCAAATAAATTACATGGACTCATATTTATTCTCTCACTCTGAGGACTGGAGACGGGTCTTTTCATCTTTGGTTCCCGACTTTGTAGAAAAACTCAAAATTCATCATTTACAGTGTCTTTGCTTAGTAAGTAACTAATGATCTGGATAAATCAATTAATAAAGTAATGAGTTATTTTGGTACCCATAAGGGCACAAAGGCATTTCCTCCTTTAAAGAACCCAGACTGCCAGACCTAGGTTACGGAAGCTATCCAGGAGCATTGGTAGGGGAAAAGTCACCAAAAACAGTCCTTTTGGCTCCTGAGACTATCAATTGAGCCTTATGGCCCAGATCCCCCGGCATATGAGACCAGGCTAGGGTGCACAGCATTGAGATCAGAGGAGTTGGCGCTATCGGTCTTCAAGAAAAATTTTTGTGGCTCAAATTTTATAAGCTGAAGTATGGAACTGTCAGACCACCTTTACTGTGCAATATTTTTGGAAATGCACTTAGAAGCACAATGTGCTGTGGTTGCTGCTCATCAAGTCGTGTTCAGACCTTAGCTCCTTTACAGCCCTAAAAGTATCACGTCTAAGATGATGATTTCAGCATAACCCTGGGATGAGTGAGTGTGTCAGACCCTTTCCTCGCCGCTTCCCTTTCCTTGTGGTATAGCTGTTGAACCTCATAGAGCTGGATGGACAATGATTCAGGTAAAACACCACTGATAGTTAGTAGCATTTCTAGTTCTTTTGAAATAGAAGTGATATTCCACCATCCTCCTTGGGAGTGGTTTTGCTGTACTTAACACACACACACTATTCTAAGCAAGAGCTATTTTATTGTACAACAGCCTTGATTGCCTAGATCGTTAGCATTACAGTGCTCATGACCCTGGTTTGTGATGGGTTTAGGATGCTATACTCCACACCTTTTTAGGTCCGAGCATAGCTATCCAGGGATTTTAGCCTTCCATTTTGGAATTATGGACTTCCATCTACCTACGAATGAGTCTCTCATTAAAGGATAAAGGGTTGTATTCGTGTAGGAGCAATTCATAAATTTTAAAAGTAATTTGTATTTTTTCTTACTATACAAACCTGAGTCCTTTAACTCAACTTCCTGTCTTCACCTTCCCCCCTAAAATCATAGACGCAGTCAAAGTGACTGTTGCAGTGTATAGGCCGGGGGGGGCATTGTCTTCACTTTCCCCCTAAAATCGTAGACACAGTCAAAGTGACTGTTGCAGTGTATAGGCCGGAGGGGGCATTCTCTCCTGTCTTCACCTTCCCCCCTAAAATTGTAGACAGTCAAAGTGACTGTTGCCGTGTTTAGGCAGGAGGGGGCATCCTCTCCACCGGCTATTGCCAATGCCTTGTTATAAGTTTTAACTGCTGAGTTTCATGAATCAATTCTTATTCTTATATTAAAGAACTAGGGTGTGTATAGTTAGGAAAAAAGGGATTTTGACGAAGGAAAAATCTATTTCTGGGCTCGACCTGTGTCGCCCAGTGAAATGCTCCTATAGCACCATTTCTAAGGCATAGTTATTGCTAAATATACCAGAGAAAAAAAGGATGCATGGAATGCCAGAAACACTTTTTCTAGTATCTATTGCCAAAGCTGGTTCTTGAAGCATTTACGTACGAGTACAGTATTGGGAAAATGTTTAGACAAAAAGTGTTCCAGTGTTTTAAGTCCTTAATCACACACATTTGCTGCTTTGTTGGAATGCAAAGATTCTGGCATAACCTCTTGCTTTATGGATGTTCAAAGCCATGACTTGAATAGTTTGGGTTATTCCACTAGCATGAAAGATTGTTCATGTTTACTGTGTATCATCATGTGTTCAATCACTGCACTTGTATATCTGCAAAAATTTAGCTCTATGTTTACACTATATTTACACTGCATCTGCTTATTTACCTCCCTTGAGAATGCTGAGAAATTCTTGTGCCAGGTTTTGTTTCTTGTAATTGTTTGCAAGTACAATATCTTTTCAGTCTAGTTTATTAGCCTATCTTATACTGTTCATCATTCTGCCCTTAGCTTGTCTCCACTTTTTTTTTTTTTTTAATTTGTTGCTTACCAAGCCAAAGCTGACAAGGTCAACTTAATCTGAAAACAAGGTATTAATGTCCTCTCAGATTCAGGCATCAATTTAGTTTTTGTTAGGTTTGTGCATGATTTTTGAAGGAGGGGTGTATCTCCCCCATTTTTTGTTATAGATTTCTTTCTCATGAAACAAATAAGCATTCTCATATATTGGCTCTGCTTTGCATTCAGGAGCAATAGTTACCAACATCATAGCACTAAAATTGGTCAAACTGCTATTTCCCCTTCACTGGTGTTATGCAAATAAATATTACAGTCTGGAGGATTTGAGAAGAATCATATACCTGGCCAATCTTGATTGCCAGCTCTGTTCTTGTTCCTTTTGGTTATTTACGTTAGTTTTTTTCTTCTCTCTGTATATTGAGTTATTTTATTGCAAGATATTCAAAATAATAATTGGCCAAATTGCAAACCTAGTATGAAATTCAAAATGCTACAACCCCAAGGACTTTAATGGGGAGGATTGAATACTGTATGTAAAGATGAATTGAAATATAAAATAGATAAGTAACAAGGCCTGTCAATCTGTTCAATAGAAAAGCAGTTGTACCAAGTTTGAACTTCAGGATTTCCCTGGTTGAATGGTGGGATCATCTTCCTCATCTTTGTAAGAGATCTCTGGTAGTTCAGATTCCAGATCTCTGCTGTTTCTGAATGTGTTGGGGTATAAATGTGTATCGTAATCATCTGTCAAGTAAGTATTCTGACAAACCAGCTAAGTAGGAATTGTCGGGTTCTTCCCAATGATTAGTTGGGGAAACCAAATATAAATGTTTACTACCTTGCTAGACAGAAAGATGGTGTTCTGCTTACTGGTTCAGGAGCTTATGTACTGGGATAAGGGTGGGGTATGCTTTAGATTGGCCAGTTCATGATGTATACAATTTCCATGTATCAATCATTCAGATAGTAATAGACATGTTTAGTTGGTTGCAGAACTGTATAGTGATCTTAGTAAATGTAATTTCCCCTCAAGGGGAATGCTTTATAGATTTGTGGCCTTTACTCTTAGAAATTCCTGGGAGATTACCCTGTTCAACAAGTCTTTCTCAACCACTGCTGTTCAATTGTCAGTTTCAAATTTCATTGAGATGTTTTCAAATCTTTTAATATTGAGAAACTTCATGCAAATCATTTTTATGTAATGGAAATTGGATGTAGTTTGAATGTTTTTAAGAGGATTTATTTATGAACTATTAAATGGAATGATTTCAAAAGAACTTGTGTAATTAATTTTTTATTACATTGACAAAGTGTAATTGAATTCCAGGCTTTTTCTAGGCATGTGGAGTGTGCTGTGAATAAAGGAATTATATATTATCAGTTTTAGGGCTAAAAAGAATTTCAAGACCAAGAACTTGCCTCTATTTTTCATATACCTTCTTTGGAATGGATTGGAGTTGAAGATATTTATTTATATCTTGTAAAGAGTTTTAAAAGTTTACACATGAATAATTGGAATCAATTTAGGGTGATGTGCCTTTTTACCCTCCCATTATTTTGAATTGTTACTTTTCATTTTATTTTTATGATTATTATTGTTACCTGGTAAGCTACAACCCTTGTTAAAAAGCAGGATGCTACAAGCCCAAAGTCTCCAACAAGGAAAATAGCCCAGTTAAGAAAGGAAATAAACTACAAGAAGTAATGAATAATTAAAGTAAAATATTTAGATAACAGTAATATTAAAATAGATCTTTCATGTGTAAACTATATAAGCTTAAAAAACAGGAACAAAAATGATATAGAAGTGTGTCCGAGTGTACCTCTAAACAAGAGAACTCTACCCCAAAACATTGGAAAACCATGGTACAGAGGGTATGTCACTACCCAAGACTAGAGAACAATGGTTTGAGTTTGGAGTGTCTTCATAGAAGAACTGCCTACCATAACTAAAGAGCCTCTTCTGTCCTTGCCAAAAAGAAAGTAGCCACTGAACAATTACAGTTCACTAGTTAACCCTTGAGTTGAGAAGAATTTTTCGGCAAACTCGGTGTTATTAGGTGTATGAGGACAGAGGAGAATGTGAAAGGGATAGGCCAGACTATTCGGTGTATATGTAGGCAAATAAAAAATGAGCCATAACTGGAGAGAGGGATCTCGTGTAATACTGTCTGGCCAGTCAAATTGCCCAATAATTCTCTAGCCGTTATATCTCAATGGGTGCCTGGTGCCTTGGCCAACCTACTAAGTAGTATTTATATAATCTTGGGTGTTTTTTTTTTTTTTTTTTTTAATACTAATTTCAGCATTTTTGAATAATGCTAAAATGTCAAAACATCCAAAATTAAGATTTGAAAGTATACTGTAGTGGTTTGATCTCTAGATTTTTAAAAATTTATCATTAATGATAATAAACAATGTACAGTTCAATATTTTCAGCAATCATGTTTAAAACTGTTCATAATAAAAGGACCTTTTAAAGTAAGTGTGTTGAAGATGTGATTAAAGTTACAAGAACTTTCTTATTAATCCCTTGGAAACTCCTGTTTCATTCTGTGCTATTTCAGAAAGTCTAGGTTTGTATTTGTTATTCTCGTAGAGATAGTTTAAACTGACACAAGGATAATCTTTGATTGGCAACTATCTCATGAAAGGAGGAGGCATACTTATGTGACAGTCTGTTGGGTTTATAGATCTCTATTACCAAATAGATTTCTTGATACTGTATTCATGTCTTTCTCTCCGAGAAGGGAAACATTTCCTATAAGCTTGAAAACTTGAAAGTTTGTGAAAATTTTAAAATTCCTCTAAATGCTTTTGAAGGGCCTTTTATTTAGTAAGTGCATTTGATATACATTAGTGAACTTTTCAATAAATTAAAATTTCTCCACATTCTGGAATTACTTGACATTTTTCTAAATATTCAGATGCCTGAGAAATATAAACTTAAAGTAATGAATAAAAAGTTATCCAAGTATTTTTTCTTTCTAAACTAGAATATTGTATTTCACTAGATCAATGTACATAGTCGTTAAACCATCTTTTTTTTAAAGAGAGATGGCATTTTCTTTTCAGCATCATGACAAGCCATCTTTATTATTTTATAAACATTGTATTATGCATTTGCAGACCTACCTGACTGGATGGAAAGTCGTGACATCGTGGTTCACCCCAATGATGCCTTTTCCAACATTCCTAGACATCCGGAACAGATGGAAATTGATAGCAGTACTCAAGGTTTTGGTGGATTTCTTGATAAAGATGAAGATTATGGTCTAAGTATAAATCCAGATGACATGCTAGTACCCTTGTCAGAACTTCAGCCTGAGAAATATGCCTCTCCTAACACCATTGTGCCAGCATCCTCCAATCCAAAAGTTTCAGTGCGTGTAAGCAGAGTCAAAGTACCCAAAAAATCTATCGAATGTTCAGCAGTCCAAAATTCTACCGAGATGAATGCTTTGCAACCATACAGTTTTACCGCTTCCCAAAACCCTATGAAAGCTGAGCCAATTGGGGATTTTCAAAATTCCTCCACCGATGAACTCCTAAACGAATTGGTCAATCTTGCAAATCAAGGACCCAATCATCTTACTAGCTTGATTGAATCTTTAGATTCATCATTAGTTCAAGCAGGGATGGATGAATTGTTGTCACAGTTACAAGAATCAGA
Source organism: Palaemon carinicauda (assembly GCF_036898095.1). Lineage (NCBI taxonomy): Eukaryota > Metazoa > Arthropoda > Malacostraca > Decapoda > Palaemonidae > Palaemon > Palaemon carinicauda. The sequence continues at coordinate 69,429,588 of NC_090741.1, read as the reverse complement.
TGATGCTAATCAAGAAGTGCAAGATCCTCTTTCACCTGCTTGTGTCCCACCTTTTTCACCTGCTTGTGTCCCATCTCCCGTTCCATCTGTAGGGAGTTTATCCCCCCAGTCAACTGCTGATTATTCATTCCATCGGTTATTATCTCCAGTTTATCAATTTAATGATGCAACCCCTAAGTCAGAGAATTTTACAGTAGTTTCTTCAAGTGTATCCCCTCAGTCTACTACTGATTCATTCCCTCAGTTGGTATCTCCAGTTTATCCTTGTAATGATGTAAACTCTGAGGATGTCATTGTAGTATCTTCTCCCTTGCCTTTGTCACACATTGATTCCAGCCCATTAACATTTTCTCCTTATGATGAAGAGAGCTCATCAATTGCATCTGCCGATGTTGAAGACAACCTGTCGGTTTCATCCCCAGTTGGTAAGGATGAAGAAGAATCAGCGAGTGACTATATTAAGACTGAAATGCATTCATATTCTCGTTCCCCTCGCAAAATCCGATCCAAGCGCAAAATTTCCTCTGGCTCTGCTTACCCTGAGAGTAGAAAAGAGCGCAAGAAGGAGCAAAACAAACAGGCAGCCCTTCGTTATCGTCAGAAAAAGAAGCAGGAGGATGATGAAATAATGTCCAAAATTCATGCTGAAGAGAAGAGGCAAAAACAGCTTCAGGCAAAATATACCAATTTAAAGCAAGAACTGGCTTGTTTGAAGAAGATCATGAGGGAAGTCCTCATAGCTAAAGGCACTCTCTCTCCAGATGCTTTTAAGAAAAAATAGATACATTTAGTGGCAGAAGTATAATTCTTTTTCATATTTGTAGGCAAGATGTTGCTTTGGCCCCTTTATGTGCACTTAATTTAAGAGCCTGTGTTGGATAATGTTTTCATTTAATATTTGCAAATTTTTATTGTGATGAAGGCTGCTAAAGCTGGAAGTAAATCAAAAATATGTTTATATTAAAGGAAAAAACTATCCAAACAAGTAAAACTTGACTTATATAGTATTGGTTTAAGCAATTTATATTTGATAAGACAGAGTATAAAATATAAATTTTAAGGATTTTTTTTTTTTACTAAAGCATACAGTAGTATTTTAAACTTATCGTACGTCAGGTTTTACCCCTTATTTGTAAGTTTTTACTAAAATGTGCTCATAGAATATTTTCGTGTATCTGTAGTGATATTTAGTAGTAAATAAAAAATATTAACATCTTTTTGTTGTTTTTCAAATTCCCTACCCTAAAAACTAATATGACTTTTCTTACACTGTTTGTTCATGACAATTTATCCAAATATTTTTTTAACATTTACGAATTACTGTTTTACACTACTGTCTCTCTCTAGTTTTGATAATTTATAATCAAATGTCTACTACCTTGTGTATTCTTAGTAAGTGGACTTAAAGATGTGGTCTGTGCTATTCCCCCAACTCAAAGTTTGCAGTGGCCATATTTGGGAATATACTACTGATTTATCCCTGCAGGAGAAGAGAAGAGATTGGTAAGTACTCATATTTCATCAAATCACTTATCTATTTTTCCTTGGTTTCATTTGCCTGACTTTATGGAATGTTTATTTAGTGATTATTGGTCATTATCCTTTCAACTGTTACGTAAATTACATAGTAATATAAATTAGTCTTAATAACAAAGTAATTTGTAGCTCTGCCTAACAAGTATTTCTTTCATTCTGTAGTAGTTCAAGTATATGGATATTTTTAGCCTCCCTTATATCATCATCGATTGTACATACTATCAGCACTGCATATAATTCCATTTAGGAATAATCTGTCAACAATGTTGAAGTGCTTGTGCTTGCAGTAGGTTGCAAGTATAGATTGTTAACAGTTCGTCAATTAGTACTTGGTTACAGTTGACAACCCAGATAAGAGCCCAATTACACACTTAAGTCTGGTTAAACTGATACTTTAATTAAGCAAGTACTGTGCAGTATTTTTTTTATATCCGTCAAGTATGCAGTGAAGTCACCTAATATGTCACTGGTTCAGTTCATTTTAACCCCCATTTATGAAATGCCATTTAATTTCATGATCGGCTCTTGTAAGACGTTTGTTTTTTATTACTATACTGTACATGGGTATGGTATGCAGTACTAGTCACCCATTACAGTGTAATACAATACTTAAAAATAATTACTTTACTTGTGTTGTCTGTCGACAAAGGCTTTCATCAACGCCGCAAATATTTCACATCCTAAAAGGTTGTTATCCATTATTGCTTTTTATGTAATGTTTGTACTTGCCTGGCTTTTTGTGAAATTCATAGTAGTCCTGTACCTCTACCTACTGTATGTAGATCAGAACTTTTGACAGCTTTTAAAAAGATATGCTAATATTTTGAATGATGACATCATTACAACTCCAATGCAGTACTAACCTCTTCCGATTTTGATAAAATATGCTCACTAAGATCCTCAACAACCTAGGTTTCTTCTTGTGTATTTTCTTCAGGAAGAAGGTCCCACAGACGACTACCCTTAGGGCTGCTTAGTACGGCAGTTCAGACTTCTTCCGAGTGATGGAATTTCTCACGCTATAAAGATCAATAGCATAGTTTGTGGGCTTTTCACAGGCACCCTCCCCAATCGACCGAACCATAGTAGTGACCCGAATGGAACGAGGAAATGACGTCCTGACATCCGAGTCCTCCACACCATGGAGCCTACTTCATGTTCAATCTCCCAAGTTACATCAAGGTTCGATCACTGGGAGAACACAGTCGTGCTGCTCTGTGACCCAGAGTCTGTCAAACCCTAAGTACACTGATTTGATCTGATCAAATGTTAAGAACAAAAATTCTTGATGCTACAATCAGATACCCAGTGTGCCATATGAAACCCAGAGAAAAGGAATATAATTGCCTCGTGCTTTGCTTGACAAGGGAATTAAGAGAGCTATGTCCACTACTGAATGCCTGGGTACAAGAATTGCAGCCTGGTTCTCATGAAGGGAACAACAACGGGGTTGGTAATCGTGGAAGGTGGGAAAAACAGGTTTTTACTAATGATCAGTTACTGCTAAGGTCCCAGAGCTTTCAAGGGTAACTATTCCATAATCCCCACCATACATTTAGCAACCGCTGACAGTCTGGCAACTTTTGTCCAGTTGGCTACTTGCTTTCTTCCCTTGGAAAAGTTCAGGCAGTAACCCTTCCGTTTGCCCGTGACCAGATCTTCTGATTAGAAGTGTAGGAGGAGGAAGGCACAGTGGATCATGAAATTCCGTGACCTGTATCTTTTAAGTCGGTATGGAGAGCGACACAATGTTCGAGACTTGCTTGTTGACTTTGTTCGTGATATGCGAAAACTTACCACATGAACAGATGACACGCAGGCTGTTGAGAAGGTTTACAGACTTCTACAGTATATGGGGAATTGAACACTGGTCTTAGGTATTCATGTTAGGTTCCCCAGAAGAAATTAATACCAGCCAAGGCAAGCTGCATACGAGCCTTTTTAGACTTTAATTCATACCCTCAAATTCATTCCTTTTGTCCTACTAGAGGTTTTGTCTGCTTTGTCTTTGTGGAGGCTAGCAGTTCAAAGCTCAATGCTTTGAGCACTTTATATCTCCACTCTTTTATAGGCAGGTCTGAGCAATTGCCCACTTTGACCCTCCCACATGGAAATCTCTTCAACATAGAGAGATTTTCCTCAATCTGTATGTTATGATACATTGAATAAGGTTCTTTAGGACTCTCAGACGGAGGGTGGAATATCTACGACTACCTTAAAATGATGGCTGTGAAGACTCCCAGCAAAATCATAGTACCAGTGTAAACATTACTGTTCCTACAAACTTCTGGATCGATGATTACACCATCAGGCTTTCCACATGGTCGCCTCCCCAGCAATCACTCCTATAGTTCTTGATGTTTTACTGTCGTTTACAACCAGCACATCCCTACCTTCGGGTTGGGGTGACAACAGGAATATGGGGCTATCTACCCTAGTAGCTGCGTGACGAACTCCATCATGAGTACTCTCCTCAGAGAATCTATAATCAACAGATGTAGAGGGGAAAGAATGAGGCTCACCTGATTTTCCTTCCATCTAGAGGATGTGATCAAGAAAAGGATCGCACCTTCTTTTCAACCTACCGGGAATATTTGCAGCACCTTTACTTTGCTAGTTTTTCAAAGTGTTTGATACAGTACTGGGAGCAATAATGGTCTATAAAGCTTCATCTGTACCTAAATTTACAAAGGGACCCTTTTAAAAATTTGGGCACAAACCCTTCTTAAGCAGGTGAACTCTGAAAAGTAGATGCAATGCAAGAACACTGTTTAAGCAAGCATGCAAAATCAACATAGTGTAGGGTTTTAGGTTATCCCATCATCATACCACTCGTCCCGTTTGCCATGCAGTAGGATAAGAAACTCTTGGGTTTCTGTCACATATTGTCAGTGAAATTCAAAGCCTTCTGACATGTCCATGAATGCCTTAATGCTGATTTTCCCTCTCCAATTCCTCAGCAATAGGTGTAAGACAGAGAGATTCAGCAAATTCCTGATCGCTCCCTAGCTGCCACAAGTCCAATGATACCTTTAACACTTGTTTGTCCTTTATTGAGAAAGCTCCACAATGTCCATGTTAAAGTGTTCAACTTGGATGCAGACCAGGATTCTTCAAGAGCCAGAGTTGTCAGTCTTTACCTTCACCATAGTGAATAGGAAAACTGTACAGTATATATTTTCCTGTATCACTAACCATTCTACTGGATAGAAGACCTACATCCCCTGGGTTCAGCAGTTTGACAAAGGACCCAGAATCCAAGCAGCCATGAGTTCAATACTTCCTCTCCTCCCTACAAAAGAAAGTAGCTGGGGAAGAATGAATTATCTTCCCGTTCTTGAGGGATGGGGAGACCATAACTCTTATTTCAATATGGAAGGAATGAGAGATCCTGAAATGCCATTTCTTTCTGGCTTCATGGGAAAAATCAGATGCACACCGAGGGTACCACCACAGAGGCAATCACAAGAAGCCAGAATATCAGATCTACCTTAACCTTCAGGAAGAACCTCGGTAGCCTAAGTGCTAAAGGCTGGATCATAAAAGTGCCAGGCAACCTTTACAGCCCACTATCCATGGGAGTATACCCACAAGGATTTATATAACTTTTCATTGTGACCTGTTGCAGCTGCTCAGCAGGTTGTGTAGCTTACATATCTTCCTACGGGACAAAATGCATCTTGTATAAGATAATGCTCACGATGTTATTTTAGTATTAGAGGTGAAGTGTCTGGCCCTTTTCCTTCCCCTCCTGTGGTGCAGTGGTTTTTCGTTATTTGCTGGATCAGACTATGCTAGTGAGCTTGCATACTGAGCACCTGAATTATTCCAGTTACTGTATAGAAATAGCTCCCCCATCCTCCTCACGAGGGGGAGATGGATAGAATGTACTGTAGGATACATTACACTGTACTGTAGGATACATTACACTGTCGTATTCTTTCGAGGATGTATTTTCCTCGACACCGTACATGTCAGGTGGCAGGAACTTAGCCCAACTCGTGAGGATGTATTCAAGTGTTAGTAGGTGGTAGGAATCAACACTCCTGCACTTCTGTCAATTTTGAGTGTATCAACATCCCGGGATTTTAAACCAACCAACATGATTATAAGGGCTTCCTCCCTTCTTAAGATGAGTATATTATTAAAAGGCAAAGGTTTGCATTCGTGTAGGAACAAATCAAAATTTTCAAGAAATTTTTTTATTTCTTATAACTATCCAAACTTGAGTCCTTTCAAGTTTCACTTCCTGCCTCAACCATAGGTGAAGGTTAAAGTGGCTACTCAAAGTACTGACTAGAGGGCAGGGTTTCCCGCCACCCACCTTTAACTACCGACACCAGTTGCCAAATTTGAACAGCCTAAGTTCCAGACTCCTTTTAAAGGAAAATAAAAATTACTTTTAAAACTGTAATATTTTTCATAATTCTGACCATCCTTTACATTCAGATCTTCTAAGACTGCATCATCCAGTACTTAGAATTAACGGAACACTTAGTACCAGCACCAAGTCTTAAAACTTTTGCATCAGAAGGCTCCATATTAAATAGTATCCATTTCATAGGTTATATATGACATATATTTAACATTGTTACTGATCTTGATATATTATGAATTTAATTTATGCATTCCTTTCTCTTTCATTTTTACACAGGGCAGCTTTCCCTGTTGGAGCCCTTAAGCTTTATTATATTACTTTAACAGTTAAAAGTTATAGCTTTGCATGTAGGAATAACAAATCATAAATAAGGTAATTTAACTACAATATTCATATTTTATTTCTATATGCACATACCTACATAACATACCAAGGCAATTAATTTACATTACAGCTTATCCAAGAGTTTAAGAAAAATTTTAACGTTTCTTCCACGTGAATTTAGCTCTTGCGCCCTTCTGTCCTGGCTTCTTTCTCTCCCTACTTCGTGGATCACGTGTTAGAAGACCAGCTGTGTAAAAAAAAAAAAAAAAAGTGCATTACAGTAACTTTAATTTTGTATGAAAACTATTTTTCTGTAATTTGTAAATTTCCTGGCCCATACAACACTAAAAAGGAGTAAGACTTCAGCCCAAGCAAAAAAAAAAGTGCATTACAGTAACTTTAATTTTGTATGAAAACTATTTTTCTGTAATTTGTAAATTTCCTGGCCCATACAACACTAAGTCCTTTAAAAAGGAGTAAGACTTCAGCCCAAGCTTGATTACCGAGTGTTTTTTCAATGTGAAAACAAACCTTTATCATTTAAATAGGAGTTGTTCCAACACGGAGTACTTACCTTGAACTACTTTCTTAGGAGTATCTGGGATCTCCTCCCAACCGACCAGAATTTTGTATAGTTTACCCTACTCCCGTTTTCTATGCGGGGTAACCTCTGGCGGAGTGATACGCGCCATGAGGCGACCCGGGGTCAGAGAGCATGCTTGCTCAGGTCTCGATCTCTAGTAAGTTTTCTGGTCGCGTCGCGTTAACACCTCGACGCACTCTCCTTATCCAGTGCGACCCTTTGTGTCTCACGCGGTCCCCACGTGGTCCCATTGTGCTCTTTCCTTACCCTTTCCCTCTGTGTTCCTGTGTCTCGGGGTGCCTTACTAGTGCGGGATGGAGCATCCCCGTCGTTGTCCCGGGCCTATGGCCGGTAAATCGTGTGGTGCTTTTCTGTCAAAACCTGAAGTCGACCTGCACTCCTTGTGTTTGTCGTGTAGGGGCAGCGTGTGGTCCCCTACGGCCACGTGTCCGGAGTGCGAGTCCTGGAACGAGGTGCAGTGGGTGCGATACGGCACCAAGAAGAAGAAGGCGTCCAAAAGGTCGCCTAGGAACCCGAGCATCTCCTCGCCACTTACTTCTCCCGGTGCTTCGTCGGATAGGGCTTTTCAGCCGCCTTCCCCTACCCATTGTAGGTGACGAGGTAAGTCAGTTGCGGGGAAGAGGCCTATTGCTCTTCCCCAGGAGTCTGAGATACCTGCTAGTGGGGATGTTTTGTCAGTCTAGGCAAGTGGGGGGCCTGAGGGAGGGACGGGAGTGTGTTCGGAGGACGGAGTCCTGGTGTCAGCAGGGGCCGTCTCTTCTGACGATCCTATGTGGGGGAAGGCTGCTGCAGCCTCTTCCCCTGCTTCATGGGCCTGTATTTCAGGTACGTCTACAGCCGGGGGAGACGCCGAGAAGGAGGACTCGCCGCCGTCAGATCCCCTCGCGTGGGCACCGCCAAGGATGCCCTTCAAATCACCCATGAGGCTGGAGGAAGAGTTTGAGGCCTGGTTCCCCAGCAAGAAGTTGCCTCGCTCTCCCCCAACGCCTTCAGCAACGCTCCCGCCCATGTTCATGAAGCCCTCGTCGCCTACGGATCGTCACGTGGAACCACCAGCGACGCGGGACGACTCGGAACCTTCGGTGCGGTCCTACAGGTCATCGGGCTCCTCGTTCGAGTCGTACCCTTACTCCTCGGAGGAAGGAGCCCCGAGGGACCAAAGGAGAAGACGAGACAGGTCCCGCAGGAGGCGGTCCCGTTCCCGCTCAAGATCTCGCCACGCCAGGAGGAAGTACAGAGGGAGCCGCTCCCCTAGAGAGGAATGGGTGCGTGTCGCCATCCCGCGCAGCCAACTCCTGGGAGCTTCAGCAGTTCCGGGTGCCTCTGGCTGGCTCCCAAGGGCTCGTTCTCCCGCAGCGAAGTACGTTCCCTGCAGCAGGCCTGAGTGTCGAAGGGAGTCCCCACTTCAGGCCCCAAGAGACAGGCATAAGTCCGCGAAGGTTCCGGCTCCATCCGCCCAGCGAAGAGAGTCGCCCCTTCGGCCTGGCAGCCGTGTCCCAGCCTCCAAGTCTTCAACGAGCCGGCAGGAACGCGAGAGACATCCAGCAGCCACGAGGAAGCCCGCAGTAGCCTGGTCCTCCGTGGGGAGAGACAAGCCCAGGACGGAGGCCTCCGTCCCAGCGGCAATGCCCGTCCTCCATCCAGAACCGCCGAGGGTATGCCGCGACAAGAAGATGACTCCTCCTCAAGCGGCACCCTCCGTCGGGGGTGCCCCTTTTCAGGCAGAGGAACATTCGACGGAGGTCCTCGGAGACGGCGCGGAGGGATCAGCAGCCGAGGTCTCGGCATACAGGAAGGTGATAGCTCTCAGATAGCACCACAGGCTGGACGAGCCGAAGCTCGCCACAGACTAAGACTGGCTCCCGTGCAGCAGAGGCCCTCACTGGCGCTTCCCCTGGCGAGAGACGTTAGGCTGGGCATGACTTATATTGACAGGATAGTGGCCAGCCATGCGGACACCCCCAAGAGTCAGAGCGCCTCCAAGCTCCTCAAAACCCAGAAGAGGTTCCACCTCCCTGAAGGGCGCCGTACCGGTCCATGTACTGTAGAACCTGCAGTCGCCATCCTAGGTCAGGGGGCCGCAGAAGAGGGAGCGACCGCCGCCCCAGTTTGCTTCTCCCCGTCGGAGACCTCCATGATGGAGGATTTGGCCATGGACCTGGTCTACGTCTCGTCGTGGCTAGATTGCTGGGCCTGCACCCTGGTGGGCTTTCAGGCCTCGCACCACCTCTCGGTTCCGGAGAACCAAACATTGCTGAAGGAGCTGATTAGCTCAGGAGGTAAGGCCCTCAAATTCCTGTCCTACCAGTCCCTCTCACAGGCGGAAAATTGGTTTCTTCGCAAGAGAGGGACAGTTCTCAGCAAATTGGTCAGGAGGCTTCCAGACAGGGAAGCGAGGGCCCTTAGGAACTTACCCCTGTGGGGTGAGTCAGTGTTCCCTATGCAGGCGGTGGAGGAGACGGTAGAGAGGGTCAGGAAGCTCAAGGATGCGGGAGAACCCAGACCCCCTCCAACAAGAAGACCTGCCCATAGAAGACCATCTTCCGACGTCTCTCTCCCTCCCCGCGCTTCACCTAGCCAACCCAGAAGGGACGCCTCGACTATGGCCTGGCCCCAGCCTTCGCAGCCCACCCGTAGAGGAGCTCTGACTTCGCAGTCAGCCTTCAGGCCTTCCTATTCGGGCTCCAGGAAAGGGCGTTCTGGCCGCGCCTCTCGAAGGAGGTAGGAAGAGAGGCCCCCTACTCCTGCCGACGCCTCAGGTGGGGGAGATGCCTCAAATGATCTTGGCAAGCATGGCGGGACCACGGAGTGGATCCGTGGACCGTAGCTGTACTAAAGGAGGGGTACAGGCTGCCCTTCCTAGCGGAACCCAAGGACCCCTTGAGAGTAGCAGCGTTGCAGGAAGAAGTCTCGGCAATGCTGGTGAAGGGTGCAGTGGAGCCAGTCAAGAACCCAGGTCCAGGGGTCTACAGAGGCTCTTCCTGGTGGAGAAAGTGAGAGGGGACTGGAGACCGGTCATAGACCTCTCAGCCCTCAACAAGTTCGTGTGCAAGACCGACTTCAAGATGGACACCCCGAAGTCGGTCCTAGCGGCTTTGAGGGAGGAGGACTTCATGATGTCCATAGACCTCCCGGTTGGCGAGAGCCTTCCCCTCCGCGGAGAGCCTGGACAACCTGGAACAGATCCTCCGGCCCTTCCTGTCGGGCCAGCCCAGGAGAGCCAAGGACTGGCAAAGACTGATAGGCCACCTCGTGTCGTTAGAGAAGTTAGTCCCCCAGGGGAGTGCAGTGGAACCTGAAGGAGCTCTGGAACAAGGGGGACTCCCCGCACAAGATAGTCCTGGTGTCCCCGGAGACGAAGTTAGTCCTGGAGTGGTCATACGTCAGATCGAACACCCTCAAGGGAATGTCCTTTCAAGCCGACCCTCTGGAAATGCTTCTGTTCACGGACGCGTCCAAGGAGGGTTGGGGTGCCCATCTCCTCGACAAGACAGCAAAAGGAAAATGGGAAGGCAGGGAGATGGGCCTGCACATAAACGTGCTAGAGATGATGGCAGTATAAAGGGCGTGCCTAGAGTTCGTCCAACTGCTCCGGGGAAACACCGTGGTGCTGATGTGCGACAACGCCACGGTGGTGGCCTACGTGAAAAAGCAAGGACTGAAGTCGAAGGAACTGTGCAGTCTCACGATGGAGTTCCTAGAATGGGCCGAAGTAGAGCAAATCAAAATCTCAGCCAGGTTCATTCCAGGGAAGAGAAACGACCTGGCCGACGGCCTCAGTAGGATGGGTCAAGTAGTAGGGTCCGAGTGGTCCCTGCACCCAGAAGTGGCCAAGTCCCTCATTCTGAAGTGGGGCTCGCCGGTGATAGACCTCTTCACCACGAGACTGAACGCACAGCTCCTAGTGTTTTGTTCTCCTGTGCCAGATCCAGCAGCAGTCTTCGAGGACGCCTTCCAACACCCGTGGGACAACCTCGACGTTTACACCTTCCCTCCCTTCGGGATGCTCAGACAGGTCCTCAACAGAGTAAGACGGGTGGACAACCTGAGGATGACTTTGGTAGCACCCTGGTGGCCAGAGAGAGAAAGTGGTTCGCGGATCTAAAGGAACTGGCGCGCCTTCCACCTTGGCCTCTTCCGGACAGACGAGACCTTCTCCGGCAGCCTCGCTTCCAAAGGTTCCACGAAAACCCTCGGTCCCTCCGTCTTCACGTGTGGAGGTTATCGAGCGTCTCCTGAGGAAGGAAGGGTATTCATCGAGGACGGCATCGAGGATGTCAGGGTACCTGAGACGTTCGTCAGTCGCGGTATACCAGGCGAAGTGGGCTACCTTCACTAAGTGGTGCTCCTCGAAGAACACCAGACCGTTAGGGGCCTCCATTCCCGAGATAGCAGACTTCCTGGTCTACCTTGGGGACGAAGTGGGTACTTCCATTCCAGCCATCAAAGGAGTCCGGGCGGCCCTGGGACAAGTCTTCCTCCTGAAGGGCATTGACTTAGGAGACTCCAGACATATCTCGATGCTCATCAAGAGCTTCGAGCAGTTGTGGCCCCCCCCGGCCGCTAGAGTGCTCCAGTGGGATGTGGCTAGGGTACTGAAGATGCTTTCGGAACCTCCCTTCGAGCCCCTCAAGGACATCTTAGACAAGGAGCTCACCCTCAAGACGGTCTTTCTGTTAGCTCTGGCATCAGGAAAACGAGTAGGTGAGATTCATGGGCTGTCTAACGAGGTCTCACACTCGAAGGGATGGCGAGAGGCTACCTTCAGATTCTTACCCTCCTTCGTAGCCAAGACTCAGAATCCAGCGGTTTGGGACCCCAAGTTTGAAGGATTCTCAGTGCCAGCTATCCCTCGTTCGGACAACCCGAGGGACTTGCTTCTGTGTCCAGTCAGGGCGGTACGTAAGTACCTCGAGAGGACGGCCAAACTTCACCCCGAAACCAAGAGTCTGTTCGTCTCCTCAGGACTGGTAAAGAAGCCAGTCTCCAAAAATACGATCTCTTTCTGGCTGCGGCAGGTGATCATGAGAGACTACAGTAGTGCAGGGGTTCCTCTTCCGGGGAAGCCTAGACCCCACGACATTAGAGGGCTAAGTACTTCGTTGGCCTTTGAGAAGAACATGGCAGTGGGCCAAATCCTGAGGGCAGGTACATGGTCTAGTCAGTCAACCTTCACAGCTCACTACTTAAAGGATTGTTCGAGGAGGTCCCTGGACGGATTCTCTCTCGCTCCCGTCATTTCCGCGCTCCAAAAGATTTAAAGGTGTAGCCCAGGGAAAACCACGGGCAGTAAGTCCAAGAGACACAGGTTCCTTCCTTACCCCTCTTTTTCCCCTATTACCTTCCCTGAAATGACCCTAAAATCCTTTAACTGCCATGGGATACACTGTCAGTGGAAGAATACGTCTCCAAGGATTTTTACAGAGGTGAGTTACTTAAACACTAAGATAGTTTTTTGGGTAGTTTTCCCTATTTCTCGTGTTTTCCTTTGGGGGTCAGCAGAACCTAGCCTCCTATCTAGGTTCCTTTTCTCTCCTCATCACGGTCTCTGGGTCCTGAGAGACACTCCCACCTCCTAAGGTATAAGTCTCCTAAGAAAGTAGTTCGAGGTAAGTACTCCGTGTTGGAACAAATTATAAATTTTAAGTAATTTTTATTTTTCCTAACAGTACTTACCTCGAACTACTTTCTTAGGAGACTTATACCTTAGGAGGTGGGAGTGTCTCTCAGGACCCAGAGACCGTGATGAGGAGAGAAAAGGAACCTAGATAGGAGGCTAGGTTCTGCTGACCCCCAAAGGAAAACACGAGAAATAGGGAAAACTACCCAAAAAACTATCTTAGTGTTTAAGTAACTCACCTCTGTAAAAATCCTTGGAGATCGAGACCTGAGCAAGCATGCTCTCTGACCCCGGGTCGCCTCATGGCGCGTATCACTCCGCCAGAGGTTACCCCGCATAGAAAACGGGAGTAGGGTAAACTACTCAAAATTCTGGTCGGTTGGGAGGAGATCCCAGATACTCCTAAGAAAGTAGTTCGAGGTAAGTACTGTTAAGAAAAATACAAATTACTTAATATTTGTGATATCTGCTTATTGGTGGGAGGCCGTCTTTATGAACCCTATTTTGGCTGGTTCAACTTCCCAGGAAATGTTAATCTGTCTGGTCCTGAACAGGAGCAAAGATGACTGGCAACCTTTTATCTAGAGCAAAGGGGATGCCCTCACCAATACACTTTCTGGTATCTTGACTATGGAGGAAGCTGGGATATGTCAATGTACTTGCAGCTAAAACAAGAAACATGTTTTGCATGCTTTATCAATTTTCCCCCTCACTGTGAGGAAAATGGAGTTACTTCTTCACAGATACTTTCTAAGAAAGGTTGCTCAGTTATGAAGCTTACCTGCATCACCTTCCAGTCCCGCAGACTTAGACATGAAGCAGAGCAGCGGATAATGCTAACCTTGGACTTAAGGACTTACTCCTGCAGACAATGGGAGGTAAAGGTCGTTTGGCATTTACAGACCCCTGCATTCAATACCTGCACCACTGACAGGTTCTGCCAGAAGACTAGCGAGAAGCCAATACCCAAATACATGGGCTCTTGCCCAAGCTGGGTCTGCAACCCCTTGCTGGTTGAGGGATGTTAAGCTCATGACCCCAGAAAGAATATCTTCTTGGCCCTGCCTGTTATTAGAAACAGAGTAGGACTATTATGGTGTTGTGGACTGTAGGGCTCTGTGTTAGGCCACAAGTTGGGCACAAAACCAAGGGAGACCTCCTTTTCTTCGGAATAGTAACCTATGAAATACTTGTAATTTCTCTAGACTTACTTTACTAGGGCTACCAGGAAGATTGTCTTTTGAGTCTAATCTCTATCTGATGACTTTTTCAAGAGCTCATATGTACCACACACAAGAGACCTGCGAACACATCCCACTATAGGGATCTGAGATCTTTGGGAGGGAGACTGTTCAAAGCTCATGAGCACTGACACTTCCCACAAGGAGGAAAGATCTCTACCCTTCAATCAGGAGACTCAACTCCTGTCTGATCTGAGAAATAACCTTTAATCAAGAGGCTCTTCACTCAGCTCAGAAAGACCAAGTCTACAATCATCTGAAGAATGACTCTGACCGAAGAAGAACCCCTAATACGAGACCAATCCCAAAATATGGCTCTTTTCCTGGTAGACAGTTGCAAATATTTTTCACTTACAAATACAGGATAGTTTGAATCCGGAATTACAATGGACCCCACTAGTTGCATCTTTGTACCTGTGAAGGTGTGGCTGACTAAGAGGATTGGGCCATAGTGGTGGGTCTCTCTGGACACTGACTAGGAACATCATCAGATCGAGGTACCATTTGGCCTGTGGCCATCTGTTAGCAACAAAGGTCATCCTGAGACAGGACACTTTCACCAACTTGTTATTTACTAGGTGAATTGGGCAGAAGGGAGGAAAGCCCTATGTACCCAGGTTGTCCCAAAGGTGTAGGATTGCATCCTTAAGAACTGGTCACAAATGGGGTATGTGTAGTAAAACATTGGAGTTTCCTGTTCAAGTGTATGACAAACAAATTGATCGACGTGCCCCGCACCGAGCAAGAAGCTTTTCCAATGATGTATGAACCATTTTGACTTCATTACTTACTGCTGAAGACTGGGCATGTCTGCAACTATGTACCTTTATAGGTAGTTGTGGTCACTACCCAGATTTACATCTCCAACTCTTTAACATGTGCAAAATAGTGTCTCCTAGCTTGTTGACATATGCTATGACTAGTGTTGTTGCTCATCAGTACTTCTGGTGGCTGTATCAAACTGTTTTAATGATGTTTATATTTCCAGTAAGTTGATGTGCAGGTGCTTGTTCTTCTGTTCACCACACCTATGCACTGACAAGGTCCCCAGGTGTATGCCCTAACCCTCCTTTGATATATCCAAGAACTGAAGGATCTGTATGTGATAGGTGACAAGTTAAGTTGAGCTCCCCTGTAAAAAATTTCAGTGAACAGGCAAAGACATCTTAAACTCCCTGTTGTCTCCTAGTTTGTTGACATTGAGCTCCCCTGTAAAAAATTTCAGTGAACAGGCAAAGACATCTTAAACTCCCTGTTGTCTCCTAGTTTGTTGACATAAGCTATGACTAGTATTGTTGCTCATCAATACTACGGATGGCTGTATCAAACTGTATAGATGATGTTTATATTTCCAGCAAGTTGATGGGCAGGTGCTTGTTCTTCTGTTCACCACACCAAAGCACCAACAAGAACTGAAGGCTCTGTATGTGATAAATGGCAAGTTAGGTGGAGCTCCCATGGAAAGGTTTCCAGTGAACATGCAAAATCATCTCGAACTCTTTGTTTCACTGGAACAAGTATTGGATAGGAGATTTCTGGCTGTTGACAAGTGATGAGCCAGAAGCTGCAAGCTCCTTGTACAAGAACTGTTGCGCTGCTGCTCTTAGCTTGCTTATGCGATCTTCTAAAGGAGATTCGCTGCTGCAGTATATCAACATGCCCTTAAATACTTCCTCTGCTTGGGGTTGAAACTCAACTTTTCCAATTTATCATGATTCCCAGATCTCAACAAAAGGATTCCAATTTATCATGATTCCCAGATCTCAACAAAAGGAGAGTAACCTATCTTAATCCTGATGTATATGCCTCTCTGAGGAGGCCATAAACAGCCACTCGTCGAGGTACAGTACCTCCACAGATATATCATATGAAACTAGATCCAAGGTGAATGAGTGAACCCAAGTAGCAGCGGACAGTCCAAAAAAAGGAGTTTTGATCTGATACACTGCTCTATAGAGACAGAAGCAGAGGTACTTTCTGGAGGAATGATAGCTTGGCATTTGGAAATATAAATACTGTAAGCATCTTTCAGGTCCACTGAAAGCTTGACGACTGGTCTCGATTCAAGCTCTCATTTGACAACTCCATCAGAAAAAATAAACTAGAAACGCGGAGAACCACCTCGAATGACTTGAAGCTCATTCTTCTCCACCATCACTCACAAATTAGGAGATTTCTGTGATTTCAGAGAGTATGAGATGAAAAACTTCAGAGTGTAAGTCACAGGTAACCATTAGTCCTCAAAGTATTTCCTACCCAAAACTTGACCCCATGTTGCTGATAGTATGACCAGTATCCTCCCATTTGCAGCAGCTGCAGGAGACTGCCCTTCTAAATGTCCCCTACCTCCTCCCTTCCCCTTGCCACCCATCCTGGACTGATCCAACTAAAGGCCACAAAAAGGTGTACCATCCAGTCCTTTTCCAGCAGAAGAGGTAAAAAAAGCAGGAGCTTTGATCATCTCGATCGATCCTAGGCATGGCATCCCTTAAAAGTTTAGCCATAGGTCTTTGCTGGGCCATGACCCTTGAAGATTACTGTGTGGGGTGACAAGAAGAGATAAGATATTCCGTGAGGTAATTAGGGGTACCACAGGAGTTTGAGAACTATCAGATAAGATCCAGGAAATTAGACTGAGGTGGTATGGTCATGTCATAAGAAGAGATGAACAGTATATTGGGAGGAGAGCAATGGAAACAGAGGTACAGGGAAGGAGAGGGAGACCAAAGAGAAGGTGGATGGACTGTATCAAGGATGACCCTCGATCAAAGGGATTAACCGGTGATGAAGTGTGGGACAGAGTAGATGGAGAACACTGGCCAGAAACATCGACCCCACATAAAAGTGGGAAAAGATGCAGACAAAGAAGAAGTAGAAGAAGACCCTTGAAGATTACTGCTGGGTTGATTGGAGATTCATGACTATCAGACCCCCTTCACCTCTGATCCAAGTTAGCCCATTGATTGGATATGAGAGTGCTAGAAAGGATTAACGACTTCCCACCAGACAGTATCAGCTTCCTGTTCTGGACAGGGCAAAGGATGCCACCACTCCTTACCATTAGTTAACCTTATAGGCAGTCTGGAGATTGGCCTTATAAAAGACTTCTATGGCCAACGATCAGAGTCTAGAACAACGAGTCTTCTGCTATGAAGTGCAGAGGTGGTCAAGATCAATGGGTAGGTAGAATGTCCTATGCTGAGAGTGCAGGAGGCAGAATGTTGCTTGATCATCCCAAAGGAGAGAGCTCTCGACTTACAAATGTCATCGTTGAACCTGTCTAGTGACACACAAGCTAGATCAACCATGGCAGCTCCAAGAAGGAACTTAAACCTTGAAGGGTGCCAATGATCCCTCTTTAACAGGTACCACGGTCACTTTCCCCAGATCACTATACTGTAATCACAAATGACTGTAATGACATCCACAAAGGAACACTGACTCAGGATTCTTTACTCCGCTAGTACCAAACCAAATTCATGCAATTTTAGAGGCATTGCTCCCTGAGCTGCTATCTACTTCCAAAAGGTGGAGGGCTTCAGAGACCATTTGAGAGATTGTTTCTTCCTCCTTGAGCATATACACTCTGGGCCAAGAATGGAATGAAAATTGCACACAAGATAATGATGTTTCTTCTTCCTTGAGCATACAGTATACACTCTGGGCCAAGAATGGAATGAAAGAACGAAAATTGCACACAAGACAATGAAAGACCTTGCATGACTGGTTACAATCCAAATCTAAATGAAAAAACCTCTGGTACAGTGAACCCTCGTTTATCGCGGTAGATAGGTTCCAAACCCGACCGCAATAGCAGAAAATCCGCGAAGTAGGGACACCATATTTACGTATTTATTTAACATGTATATTCAGACTTTTAAAACCTTCCCTTTACGTAGTACTGTTAACAAACTACCCTTTAATGTAAAGAACACTTAATGCATGTACTACAATACCCTAAACTAAAACATGCACAAATATTAAAGGCACGATAAAAATGACAACCAATGTTTTGTTTACGTTTATCTCTGATCATAATGAAGAAACAAACGCATTTACACATCTGTGTATAGGTTAGTTTTTGCATCGATTATATTGATTATATGTTGATTTTGTTATTACCAATGTTTTACTTAATTTTTCTTAGGACTTCCAAATAAATTAAATGAATGCCATTTATATACTGTAATGTTTTTCTTTATGACGCCGCCTGAAACGGAAACCTTCCATTTGTTTACTGTACGCTCCATCTTCAATCGTAATAAACAAACAAAGGCATTAAACGCGCATGATGAACGTGATAAATAATTATATTAAAAGCTTTTAGTAAATATGCTATTACAAATATTATTTACTGTATCTATATAAAATCCTACATACGTAGCAAAGCAGGAAAACATTTTTTTTTTTTTTTTTTTTTTTGCGTTTAATCAACAATAACAAACTGCCGCTAATGACCAAATGATAATTTACGAGAGAGAGAGAGAGAGAGAGATATTTGCTTTTCATGTTCGATTTAACTTTACTACGTATACTGAATTATCGTATGATCACATTCTCTTTTCGTGTTTTATTTCTTTCTGTACTGAATTATATGTCATATGTAATGCAATGAACCATCAGTAAGAGCAGATATTACTAATTATTAATGGAATTAACGAAATATTTGGGGTCTTTATATATTGCGGCTATTTTTGAAATTTCCGGAAAATCCGCGATATATGTATTTACATGCATTATGAAAAAAATCTGCGGTCATGAATCCGCGATAGTCGAACCGTGAAGTAGCGAGGGCTCACTGTAATCCATACCCTAAGAGTCGAGCGTGGTCTAGGGCGGTGAGCGTACGTTCTCTATTGGGGCAGGTCACTAGGCCATCGGGCGGAAGGCAAGTGGCATATCGAGTAATTCCCATTCGATTCATTACTGAGTAATCTTATTATTCCCATCATCGAAACATTGAGTATTTATACAGAGTATTTCAGTGGTCTGCATCGGTTATTTTGAGTAGCCTACAGTACTATTTACAGTAAATTTTATAAAACAAGTACTGTCAACTGACGTATTTCTGACGGAAAACGAACCAGCAAATGGAGTAAATTACTTTTGATATTTTGCCGAGTCATATTAGTATTTTCATTATCGAAACATCGTATACCTAATAATGTCAAGAAACATCCTCTACAGAGTTTGAGAGAGAGAAACTAACGTATTCATATAACTAATTAACGGTTACAAATGAACTGTATGAACACTATGCTATCCCATAATATATTTTAGCAGATGAAATATTCATTTTGAAGATATTTATCTAAAGTTAAAAAATTATATAAACGATACAGTAGCATGATCTTGAGATCAGCTGATGACTACCAAAAGTACAGTAATACAAAAGTAATTATTGATTATTGAAATGGTCCCCAATTTGAAAAGTAGAATACAATCATGCTTTAATAAATCACAGACTGTCTAAAGAAATATGAAGGCTTAAAAATTAACTAAAATTGAAATACTTTATGAAGCATTAAAAGTGAACTAACCGACACACCCGTACATACACACAACCTATTCTTATAATAGCTAATAATGATGGCTATAAACGAACTGTATGAAAACTCTGATATCCTATAATATATTGGTGTGGGTGTAATATTCATCACAAAGTTATTTTGAATAAGTTAAAAAATTATATAAACGATACACCTTGTTATTTTCTTGATAAAGTAGCGGGACCTTAAGATCAGCTCATCACAACCAAAGGTAAACAAAAACTGGTCAGTAATTGTTAATTGCTAAAATGCTTCCAAATTTAACAATAGATTACAAAAATCTTTTAATAAAGTAAATGATATCCTATAAACCAAGAAAATTACGGTAAATAATATACAATATTGATAAAAATTTAGATTACCAGTACAGTAACATGACGCAGCATCATAATCTACGAAAGTTTGCCATACATCCAGATCGAATTAAAATGCATTTTTAGGTCCCTATCACAGTTGTAAGTCGAGTACTATTGGTATAAATGCGACTTCTGACACGACGTAGGAACAGATCCCTTGTCATAACCCAAAGAGTCGTATTCTGCCACTTCCATATTTCCTCTCATCTCTTGGTATTTTGGAATAATAGGGGGAGAACAGTGGTCCGTTAAATTGAATTGACCAATATAATAGCAGAGGCTACCACGAAAAATATATCTCCAAAATTAGACGAAAAATCCATAACCATATTACACTCGACCGTGAAAAGTCAATTTACAAGCCGCAATAAAAGGAAATCATTGCAAAGAATTAAAGTAATCAACAGAAATGTGTATTGTGTGACAAAGGGTAGTTTTGGTCCTCCAAATGCCTGTTTTCTCTGCTGGAAATAACTACCTCTAAGGATAAATTGTTAGTTTTTCAATTTAATGACAGCTGGCTCTCAAATTTCAGTATCATAGTGTAAAGGTTAGGTATGGCCCATCAATGCCGTCATGTAAATCAGGCCTAAAGAATAGAATAAAACATTTTTGGGCTTAATCCCCGAAAAGCAATAATTTTCTTGGCTAAAACATCATTTGGCACCTAGCAATGTATTTTAATTATAAAGCTAAAACATGAACTGTAACTAACAATATATAATAACAATCATGAGTACTTTCCAGCAAACTCACCTAGTCTCATCTTTTCAACCATTTCCAAGTCTACAAAGGAACGAAGTGCCATAGCTATAGCGTAGCGGATAGCTCCAGACTGACCCGTAGTTCCTCCGCCTTCAACCTCAGCAACAACATCAACTGTACCCAGGACACCACAGAATTGTAATGGGAACAAAATCTGCCAAGAAAGAAATATGATATTTTAATTATAAAATAAATTTTTGAATATACTTACCCGGTGAATATATATAGCTGCAACTCTGTTGCTCGACAGACAAAAAACAGTAAAACTCGCCAGCGATCGCTATACAGGTTGCGGGTGTGCCCACCAGCGCCAACTGTCGGCCAGATACCATACTCGATGTAAACAAAGACTCAATTTCTTCTCTGTCGACGTGTCGACAAGACGTACTTTACTCGCTGTTGAAACCTGGAGTTTTTCCCATCATATTTGGTGAAGTACTTTATTTTGGTTATGAGCTTTCGCAGTACAGGGTTTTTCTTCAAATAAATCCTTGAACTCTTTTTTTGTATCGGATTCATTGTTGATGACTTAGATCGTTTTTTGGAATTTTCCCTTGACCAATTCAAAATGGCTGACCTTTCACAAGTTCCCGATTAACTCTATGAAGCACATTAGCATATGGCAGAAAATATTAACACCTAACTTTACGAAAAACAAATTATTTTTTTCCTTTTATGCCTTTTTCTAATTTACATTTTTTTTTTTACTGTACGTTTTGTATTTTCTAAATTTAATAATTTTCTTCATCACTTCCACTTTTCTGTTTTTTTTTTATCACTTTGAGCTTTCTCTTGGCCTATTAGTATCGAAGGCCTCTTATTAATATTCAAGGAAGCTTATTTCTGCCTGCTTCTTAAAATGGTTCGAAATGACACGCAAACATCATTTATATACTCAAGAGCACGACATGTGTGAACCTTTTCTGGGTGTCACTTTTCTACTGCTAGAGAACTGTTCCTGAATGACGTTCACTTGCATAGCCTCCAACTCCTTCTGGTCGTCCATCGTAAGCTCCTCAAGAAGCTAATTAATGTCATCCTCATCAACTTCCATTTTCTTCCCAAAAAAAAAAAGCCAAGTTTTGTCACAGTTGAAGACTTGCTGGGGACTGTAGCCTTCCTTGATAGTTAACTCGTCGAACGTCTTAACAAAGGCTTCTGCCGTTTTCGTGACAGAGCTGGCAGTCTCCCCATGCTTCACCACTGAATGAACGTCAGACCATCTCTTGAATTTTTCATACCACCCCCATAAAGCCTTGAACTCTGGTGGTTCCTGCTTCAATGTCCCTTCTCCTACGTCGTCTTCCGCCTGAGCACGCACGAGATCTCCGAAAATGACGCTGACTTTCTGGCAGATTATCGTCTTGGTGATTGTGTCCCCAGCGATATCCTTATCCTCAATTCAAAATAGAAGCAGTCTTTCCATCTCATCATGGACGTGGCTACTATTGCTCGAGAAAACAGTCACGCCCTTAGGTGTTGCTTTGATGGCTTTCTTCTGTTTAAGGATGGTGCCTATCATCAACGGATTTTGGCCATATTCCTTGACGATCACACAACCACGTGCCAGCCACATACTTCTTGATTATCTCAAGCTTCACCTCCATAGAAAGCATCCTCTTCTTTCCCTGTACAGCAGCAACATTCTTAGGACTCACAGCTAACAACGTGCAAGTTGAATAACACAGCACGATACAATACAGTAAATAAAAGCACGAAAGCAAAATCAATGACATGAATTCAATGTGAACAATAGTGCTGCCAATGCAAAATGGTTAAGGAACGCCGATACGTAGATGCATGATGGGATAGATGCTGACCAATAAGAGTGCAGGATCTTATGGCGGTAACTAGCATCAGAGAAGGGAGACAACCAATGTAAGCGCATGAAGATGGTGGTAAATTTTCAGCTGGCAGCATGCAAATTATAAAATTTGTGAGCAGAAACACTATTCTCTTCTTTTTTCTTATGCTTACTATCTCTCTCACATTTTCTTAGCAACCAATCTGATATACAACATGTAATTTTTTATCAGAACAACTGATGCCTTCTGCAGATCTACTGTATAATTTATTTATCCCTTACACAGTATTATTATTATTACTAGCCAAGCTACAACCCTAGTTGGAAAAGCAAAATGCTACAAGCCCAAGGGCTCCAATAGGGGAAAATAGCCCAATGAGGAAAGGAAATAAGGAAATAAATAAATGATGAGAACAAATTAACAATAAATCATTCTAAAAACAGTAACAACGTCAAATTAGATATGTCATATATAAACTATTAACTAAGTCAAAAACAGATATGTCATATATAAACTATAAAAAGACTCATGTCAGCCTGGTCAACATAAAAACCTTTGCTCCAACTTTGAACTTTTGAAGTTCTACCGATTCAACTACTCGATTAGGAAGATCATTCCACAACTTGGTAACAGCTGGAATAAAACTTCTAGAATACTGTACTGTGTAGTAGAATACTGTGTAGTATTGAGCTTCATGATGGAGAAGGCCTGGCTATTAGAATTAACTGCCTGCCTAGTATTACGAACAGGAAAGAATTATCCAGGGAGATCTGAATGTAAAGGATGGTCAGAGTTATGAAAAATCTCATGCAACATGCATAATGAACTAATTGAATGACGGTGCCAAAGATTAATATCTAGATCAGGAATAAGAAATTTAATAGACAGTACGTTTCTGTCCAACAAATTAAGATGAGAATCAGCAGCTGAACACCAGACAGGAGAACAATACTCAAAACAAGGTAGAATGAAAGAATTAAAAAATTTCTTCAGAATAGATTGATCACCGAAAATCTTAAAAGACTTTCTTAATAAGCCAATTTTTTGTGCAATTGAAGAAGACACAGACCTAAAGTGTTTCTCAAAAGTAAATTTGCTGTTGAGAATCACACCTAAAGTTTTAAAAGTCATACAAATTTAAAGAAACTTTATCAATACTGAGATCCGGATGTTGAGGAGCCACCATCCTTGACCTACTTACAACCACACTTTGAGTTTTGTTAGGATTCAACTTCATACCCCATAATTTGCACCATGCACTAATTTGAGCTAAATCTCTATTAAGGGATTCACCAACCCCAGATCTACGTTCAGGGGATGGAATTGATGCAAAGAGAGTAGCATCGTCTGCATATGCAATAAGCTTGTTTTCTAGGCCAAACCACATGTCATGTGTATATAGTATGAAAAGTAATGGGACAAGAACACTACCCTCTGGAACACTGGATATCACATTCCTATACATGAACTCACTATGGTGCCATCAACAACAACTCTTTGAGATCTATTACTTAAAAATTCAATAATAATGCTAAGAAACGACCCACCTAATCCCAACTGTTTGAGTTTGAAAATAATTGCCTCATGATTAACATGGTCAAAGGCAGCACTAAAATCAAGGCCAGTCATCTGAACTTCCTGACCACAATCAAGAGATTTCTGTACAGCATTGGATATTGTAAGAAGGGCATCACATGCTCCAAGGCCTTAACGAAAACCAAATTGCAAACTAGGGAATAGATGATTACCTTCAGCAAACCTAAAAGACGTTTTGCCAGACTTTCAAAAACTTTAGATAATATAGGAATTATGGAAATTGGGTGGTAATCAGTTGAACTTGAGCTACCACAAACACATTTACATAGAGGAGTAACATTACCAATTCTCCAACAAGTGCTAAAAGCTCCTCTTCTTGCTAACTTACACAAAATAACAGATAACTTTGGAGCTAAGAAATCTGCAGTCTTTATAAAAAAGAAAGGAAAAATACTGTTTGGGTCTACACCTCCATAAGCATAAAGGTCCATCAACAGAGCTTTAATTTCACGAGGTCAAAAAGCTAAACTACTTAGTTTAACCTCAGGAAAAAAGGAATGAGGAAGTTCAAGTTTTTCATCATTGTGTTTACTGTCAAAAACATCAGCCAAAAGGGTTGCCTTTTCCTTTGGACAGTGAGTGACTGAGCCATCTGGTTTAAATAAAGGAGGAACTGTTGCATCTACACCAAAGAGTGCAGATTTAAGGGTAGACCACCATTTATGTTCCTGAGTTGTACCAGAAAGGGTTCCTTTTATGGTTAAATTGCATTCCTTTTCAGATAAAGCATAAACTCTCTGAGCAAAAGCTCTAAGCTGAGTATAGTTATTCCACGTCAAATCTGATCTGTTACCCTTCCAAAGATGATAGGCCTCCTGCTTCTCCAAATAAGCACGTCTACAATCATCATTGAACCACGGTTTGTCCTTCACTCAGTACCTTAGCACATGAGAAGGGATACGGCTATCAATTATGTTCACTTGATTCTCATTCAAAGGGACAACAGGATCAACACTACTATATGATTGTGACCAATTCAAGCACAAAAGATCATGCAAAATCCCATTCCAGTTTGCTTGAGATTTCATATAAATTTGACAAGAATATGATACATCAGGGACAGGCTGCTCAGTCTTCACTACTAATGAAATCAAGGCATGATCAGATGTCCCGACTAGAGAACCAACCTGACTTGTTATAACGCTAGGGGAGTCAATGTATACGAGGTCCAAGCAATTACCAAACCTGTGAGTAGCTTCATTTATGATTTGCTCACAGCCTGATTCAGAGGCAAAGTCTAAAGCTCTTAAGCCATGGCGATCGGTACGAGAGATAGAACTTAACCACTCCCTATGGTGAGCATTGAAATCACCAACAAAGACTAAAGAAGCTTTTCTATCATCTTCTTGTATCTTAGCCATAATAATAAGAAGACAATCGAAGATAGAATCATCCATGTCTGGATTCCGGTAGATCGAACACAAATAAAAGTTATGCCGGCCACAAACTTTTATTACCTGAATCTCATGACATCCACATTCATAGCAGGACTTATGAGAAGCAGGGTACTCAGTCCTAATATACACCGCCATTACCCTGGCCCTAAGAATGGCATCACGTTTCAACATTATTGGCTTCTTAAAACCAGTTATAAGGAGCTCAGATGAGTGCCTTATTTTAGAAACCAAAGTTTCTGAGCACAAAAGAATATCATAATATCTGGACGCAACTGTAAGGTCTTAAATATTTGCATGAAGACCACGAATATTGCAATACAGTAGATGACATTGACGAAATCTAGGACATACTGGTCCCGGATTTCGCTCAATGTCTCCAGACAGCATAAGAATTAATGGTAATAAAAAGAGACATCATACTTAAAAACTAGATTAACAAGAATGAAAACAAAAATAATATTTACATAAATATATATAAAGTGATTGATCAAACCCGTAGACTATAGAAAAAAAGTAAGAAAACTAGTCAACATAAAGGAGCCGATGCACCAAGCAAGGCTAAATACCCTCCAGGATAGCCACTTCAACAGAAGGAAGGACAGTAAGGATGGTTTTGAGAATAAAAAGAATCAGATAAGGAAAAGACATCTTGATAAACCACCAGGCATCCATGGCCCTTCTATTAAGCCTGCCCAACACACCTTTTCAAAAAACAAGAGGAAGAGAAAAAAAATAAGATAGCATAGTGTGCCCGAGTGTACCCTCAAGTAAGAGAACTCTAACCCAAGACAGTGGAAGACCATGGTACAGAGGCAATGGCACTACCCAAGACTTGAGAACAATGGTTTAATTTTTGAGTGTCCTTCTCCAAGAAGAGCTGCTTACCATAGCTAAAGAGTCTCTCCTACCCTTAGCAAGAGGAAAGTATACTGAACAATTACAGTACAGTAATTAAACCCTTGGGTGAAGAAGTGTTTGGTAATCTCATTGTTGTCAGGTGTATGAGGCAAGACAAGAATCTGTAAAGAATAGGCCAGACTATTCAGTATATGTTTTGGCAAAGAAAAATAAGCCGTAACCAGAGAGAGGGATCCAATGCATTACTGTCTGACCAGTCAAAGGATCCAATAACTCTCTAGTGGTAGTATCTCAACGGGCGGCTGGTGCCCTGGCCAACTTACTACCTATGCAATATAGTAGGAGAGAGAGAGAAAAATCTGGGGTTTTTTACCTTTAAGGTCGAGGAGCTTGTTTTGTACATATCAGCTATGTAACTTGAAGGTAAGGTTTTTACATATCAGCTATGTAACTTGAAGGTAAGGTTTTTACATATCAGCTATGTAACTTGAAGGTAAGGTTTTTACATATCAGCTATGTAACTTGAAGGTAAGGTTTGTACATATCAGCCATGTAACGAAGGCAACGGTCAATGAGATACTGTAAAATCCATTTTTCATATAAGCATTTATGTTTCAGAGATACTAAGAAACATCCATACCTGCTCTCTATCTTGAAGGTTACTGAAATAAAGTATATCTTTATCATTAATTGTCACCTTCCCTGAACCCCGTCCATATACTGTGACAGTGGCGGTGGCTGTTTTTCTTCTTCCAGTTTCTGTCATGTATGGAACACCTTCAGCAGTGTACATAACCTTTAGAGAGAAAATGTCAAAAGTGTATTTTTTTTTTCATCAACTGTTAACTTCCCATCCTCACAAAAATCTAAGGTTACATCTCTACATATTTTGTGGAAAACATTTGCCCACACTGGCCAACTTCAAACTGTCACCTTTCCCAACAATCAAAATTTATGCATATGCTCACACTTAATCCAAGTTAATGATTACTTTGCACACGAAAAATTACGTCAAAAAATCAGTTCTTCTACAGGCTACTCAGAAAATAAATTCATATAGTACTACAACCTTATTTTTTGGATGAGCAATGGCAGAAAAAAGTATACTAGCAATATTCTTTAGCAGTATCTTTATAGATTTATTCAAGTCATCTCTCAATAATTATTATTGTACTGTATTTCCGAGTAATTATTAATATTACTAGCCAAGCTACAATCCTAGTTGGAAAAACAGGATACTATAAGCCAAAAGGCTCCAATATTGCAAAATACCTGTGAGGAAAGGAAACAAGGACTGCAGTACATAAACACTAGGTACAAAAAAGAAACTTTAAAATCATTAAATAATTTTCTCCAATAACACTTCATTGTTGAAGTTTTCCATTCAAAATGTTAGTCTCATTACTCAGGTTTTTTTACCATTTGATCAACAGTACTACACTTTATGCCAAGCTAATCATATGATTCTTTATCAAATCTATACTCCATCTACATATCTTGCTATTGTTCTGCATTCAAATTTTTGTTTAATTGCTGGCATTATTTCTCCACATAAGATTATTCTTTTCTTCTCTGTTTTCCACACTGGGATGCTTTCTCTATTGGCTCATAACATTCTGCATTTCCAACTAGGGTTGCAGTTTATTTATCATAATAATAAATGCATTTTCTCTTCAAGCATGGAAAATTTTAAGTAATGTACTAGAAAGTAACTAAACATGTACTGGATGGTAAGACTTAATCAGAATATGGAATCCCTTACCTTTGGAATCTCCTGCAATAACTTTACTATGGGTTTATTCTTTCTGAAATCCATGATGAAATCTTTAGCTCTATACGAAAGAGGATGTGCAGCTAGACGATTCATTGACTTGATGAAAAATTCATACTGAAATGAAAATACATAATAGTTTATTGTAAAACATTCATCAGCATATCAGTTTGGAATACCCACTTTTTCTTTATGCAATAATAGAATACCTGACACCTTGAAATCCTAAGATGGTTTAATTAATGAAGTATGGATAAAAATCTCAAAACAGGAAAACCAAAGATATGTTCATTGGAAAGATATTTAAACTTTAAAAATAATGCAAAAGCTATAATCAGTGTCATACAAATTGGTATATAGTTTCAAATGCGGAGAATAAATTCATGCAGCAACAATTATGAAATGTGTCTACAGTGAACCCTCGCTACTTCGCGGTTCGACAATCGCGGATTCACCACTTCGCGGGGTTTTTCCATAACCCATATATATATATACATATCACGGATTTTCCGGAAAATTCGAAAATACCGCGAAATCTGAAGACCCCCAAATACGATATTTTGTTACCTGTAATTCCATTAATACTGTAATTAGTAATATCTGCTCTTACTGATTGTTCATTGCATTACATATGATATATAATTCAGCACAGAAAGAAATAAAACACGAAAAGAGAATGTGATCATACGATAATTCAGTACGTAGTAAAATTAAATCGAACATGAAACGCAAATCAGATGCAGTCATACCATATTAGAATGGTGTGTACTGTAATGGATGTGCTTCTTTTCCATGAATCTTTTGTATGTATACGTACGTAGTACAGTACTGCATCCAATAATATTCTTTGTTGCAAAAATCACATTTCGAATAAGCGTACGAGAGAGAGAGAGAGAGAGAGAGAGAGAGAGAGAGAGAGAGAGAGAGAGAGAGAGAGAGAGAGAGCGTAAAATAGCGTACGTAAATTTTTATTATTATTGTTATCATTATTATTATTGTTGTTGTTGTTAATAAAATTATTATTGTTATTATTATTATCATTATTATTATTATTATTACTGTACAGTATTATTATCATTATTTATTATTATTACGGTATTGTACTTAATCTACGTACGTTCAGTATGCGCGGGGCATCTTCTATGAGTAACCAACGCATCATAGTACTGTAAGACGGGTTGTGATTGGTTCAAGCGCTGATAGATGACGAATCAGAACTCAAGTTTTGTTATCTAGCCTGTGATTGGTGTTTTGCCCGCATCTTCTACCCGCAGCATCAAAGTTCTCGCGGGGCTTAGATCTTTATTGTTGGAAAGATCTAAGCCTCTGTGACGGAAGACTGATGCCAACATGCTTCTGTAACCCTTGATAGTGGGAGCTGAAAGTGATCGTTCTTTCCTCAGGTATAAGAGGAAGTCAGCTATTTGAGTTACAGAGGTACTGGTCGAGGATACAGATACTGACTTGCACCAGTTTCGGAAGACTTCCCACTTCGATTGGTAGACTCTAAGGGTGGATGTTCTCCTTGCTCTAGCAATCGCCCTGGCTGCCTCCTTCGAAAAGCCTCTAGCTCTCGAGAGTCTTTCGATAGTCTGAAGGCAGTCAGACGAAGAGCGTGGAGGCTTTGGTGTACCTTCTTTACGTGTGGCTGACGTAGAAGGTCCACCCTTAGAGGAAGAGTTCTGGGAACGTCTACTAGCCATCGAAGTACCTCGGTGAACCATTCTCTCGCGGGCCAGAGGGGAGCAACTAGCGTCAACCTTGTCCCTTCGTGAGAGGTGAACTTCTGCAGTACCTTGTTGACAATCTTGAACGGTGGGAATGCATATAGATCTAGATGTGACCAATCTAGGAGAAAGGCATCTATATGAACTGCTGCTGGGTCCGGGATTGGTGAGCAATATATTGGGAGCCTCTTGGTCATCGAGGTTGCAAAGAGATCTATGGTTGGCTGGCCCCAAGTGGCCCAAAGTCTCTTGCATACATCCTTGTGGAGGGTCCATTCTGTTGGAATTACTTGTCCCTTCCGACTGAGACAATCTGCCATGACATTCAAGTTGCCTTGGATGAACCTCGTTACTAGCGATATGTTTAGACCTTTTGACCAGGTGAGCAGGTCCCTTGCGATCTCGTACAACGTCAGTGAGTGGGTCCCTCCTTGCTTGGAGATGTACGCCAAAGCCATGGTGTTGTCCGAGTTCACCTCCACCACTTTGCCTTGAAGGAGAGACCTGAAGCTTTTCAAGGCCAGATGTACTGCCAGTAGCTCCTTGCAGTTGATATGCATTGTCCTTTGACTCGAGTTCCATATTCCCGAGCATTCCCGACCGTCTAATGTCGCGCCCCAGCCTACGTCCGATGCGTCCGAGAAGAGAACGTGGTTGGGAGTCTGAACAGCCAGGGGCAGACCCTCTCTGAGGCTGATACTGTCCTTCCACCACGTCAGGCAAGACTTCATCTTCTCGGAAATGGGGATCGAGACCGCTTCTAGCGTCTTGTCCTTTTTCCAGTGAAATGCTAGGTGATATTGAAGAGGACGGAGGTGTAGTCTTCCTAATGACACAAACTGTTCCAGGGATGATAGCGTCCCTATCAGACTCATCCACTTCCTGACTGAACATCGTTCCTTCTTCAGCATGTTCTGGATGCATAACTGGGCTTGGCTTGTTCTGGGGGCCGACGGAAAAGCCCGAAAAGCTAGACTGTGAATCTCCATCCCTAAATATACAATAGTTTGGGATGGGACCACTTGTGACTTTTCCATATTGACAAGGAGACCCAATTCCTTGGTCAGATCTAGAGTCCACTTTAGATCCTTCAGACAGCGACGACTGGAAGAAGCTCTGAGAAGCCAGTCGTCCAAATAGAGGGAGGCTCGGATGTCCGCTAAATGAAGGAATTTGGCTACATTCCTCATCAGCCTCGTAAACACAAGAGGAGCTGTGCTTAGGCCAAAGCACAGGGCTTGAAACTGGTAGACAACCTTTTCGAAAACGAATCTCAGAAAAGGTTGGGAGTCCGGGTGGATGGGGACGTGGAAGTAGGCGTCCCTTAGGTCTAAAGAGACCATCCAGTCTTCCCTTCTGACCGCTGCTAGAACCGACTTTGTGGTCTCCATGGAGAACGTCTGCTTTGTGACAAAGACATTCAGCGCACTGACGTCTAGCACCGGCCTCCACCCTCCTGTCTTCTTTGACACCAAGAAGAGGCGGTTGTAGAATCCCAGGGTTTGATGGTCCAAGACTTTGACTACCGCTCCCTTCTCAGGTAAGAGAGACACTTCCTGTTTCAATGCTCGTCTCTTGTCTTCCTCTCTGTACCTGGGAGAGAGATCGATGGGAGACGTTGCTAGAGGGGGTTTTCGGACAAACGGGATCTTGTACCCCTCTCTGAGCAACTTCACAGATTGTGCATCTGCGCCTCTCTTTTCCCAGGTCTGCCAGAAGTTCTTGAGTCTGGCTCCCACTGCTGTCTGAAGAAGCTGGCAGTCAGACTCTGCCCTTAAAGGACTTGGTTCCTTTCTTCTTTCCTCGTTTCCCTTCGGCACGAGCACCTCCTCTGCTGGAGGCTCTGCCACGAAAGGGCGGAATAAAACGGGACGCTGGAGTGTCCATCCTTGGTCTAGCTGACAAGGTAGGCAAAGGGGTGGCTTTGCGAGCTGAGGACGCAACAAGATCGTGAGTATCCTTCTGTATCAAAGAAGCGGCAATTTCCTTAATCAGGTCTTCTGGAAAAAGGCACTTGGAAAGCGGAGCAAACAGAAGTTCGGATCTCTGGCATGGTGTAACTCCAGCTGAAAGGAATGAGCATAGGTTTTCACGCTTCTTAAGGACTCCGGACACAAATGATGCAGCAAGCTCATTAGACCCATCACGTACGGCCTTGTCCATGCAGGACATAATGAGCAAGGAAGTCTCCTTCTCTGTCGGAGAGATCTTTCTGCTTAGAGCTCCTAGACACCAGTCTAAGAAGTTAAAAACTTCGAAGGCTCTAAAGATACCTTTCAGCAGGTGGTCCAGGTCCGAAGATGACCAACATATCTTTGAGCGTCTCATGGCAAGGCGGCGGGGAGAGTCTACTAGGCTTGAGAAGTCGCCCTGGGCAGAGGCAGGAACTCCAAAGCCGAGAACTTCTCCCGTGGCATACCAGACGCTCGATCTAGAAGAGAGTCTAGCAGGGGGAAACGTAAAAGCTGTCTTCCCTAAACTCTTCTTGGACTGCAGCCATTCTCCTATCACACGCAAAGCTCTCTTGGACGAGCGTGCGAGGACGAGTCTAGTAAAGGCAGGAGTGGATGACGGCATGCCTAACACAAACTCTGACGGAGGAGAACGCGGAGCCACAGAAACAAACTGGTCCGGAAACATCTCTTTGAACAGGGCCAAAACTTTCCTAAAGTCCAAAGAGGGTTGCGTAAACTTAGGCTCGTCCAGTTCTGAATGCGGTTCATCTACGTGTGCAGCAACATCATCATCAGAAAGTCCCTCATCCGATAACTGATGAGGGAACGGCAACGGAGTAGGTAACGGCTGGTAAGCTGAGTCCGGTCGCACGGGTGCATGCGTGACTGAGCCGGACGCAACGTCATGGAACTGTTGCCCAGTCTGTGAGCTGGCAACAACCATAGCAGCGCGGGGACGCACAGCGTCTACTCCAGACTGTCTGGACTGATGTGGGTGAGCAGTGGCAACCACACTGGGTTGCGGAGGTTGACGCACCGCGTCAAAACAAAACAACTCTGACGGTTGTTGAACCTCACGAACGTCAACGGAGACCTCCGTGCGTCGCTGAACGTCAACATGCGGCTGGCAGATCACACTGGAACGCATGGGTGGCGGAACTCTCTCAACTGGTGTGCGTGAGAAGGTTACCTCAGCGTCCACCGGACGCACAACCGATCGTGTGGGCGGTTGTAGGCAAGGAGCTGCACTAGCTGGTGCGGCAGCAACCTTCTCCGCACGAAAGTCCTGCATAAGAGACGTTAGCTGAGACTGCATGTCTTGCAGTAGAGACCACTTAGGGTCTACAGGAGCAGGTGCGGCGACAGACGGTGTAACTGTCTGAAGCGGTACCGCTTTGCCTCTCTTAGGAGGAGAGCAGTCATCGGATGACTGCAGCGAGTCCGAACTGACCCAGTGGCTACAACTGGGCCGTTGGACTTGTGCGGAAGGGACCGACTTGCGCTTTAACGGTCGTGAGACCTTGGTCCAGGGTTTCTTGCGAGAAACACCTTCCGAAGACGAGGTATATATGGGCTCTCTCGTCTTAGTTAGGCAGGGGCGATCTTGGGTAGATACGCCCGATACCACGGAGGGAACGTCTGTTCGCTGATTAAAGCCTCTCGAACCCATTTGTCGTACGACATTGCTTCTCCCCTTGACTTGGGAGCTTGCAAGAGGTCCCGGACTAGGAGGACGACAGGCACGAACAGACGAACCCTCAAGCGCAACACTATCCACAACACTATCACTCACTTTAACACTTCCCACTGCACTTTTGCACTTCAGCTCCTTCACATCCGCCATAAGTTGATTACGGTCACTAGCAAGGGACTCAACTCTCTCACCCAGAGCTTGGATGGCACGCATCATATCAGCCATCGAAGGTTCCTGAGTGCCAGGAGGGGGATTAGGAGCAACCACTACAGGGGAAGGAATAGGTTGTGGGGCATGAGGAGAGGAAATATCGATAGAACGAGAGGAACTTCTCCTAACTCTATCTCTCTCTAGCCTACGTGTATACTTTTGGAATTCAATAAAATCGAATTCCGAAAGCCCAACGCACTCCTCACACCGATCTTCCAATTGACAGGTTTTATCCCGACAATTGGAACAAACAGTGTGAGGGTCGATAGAAGCCTTCGGAAGACGCCTTGAACAGTCCCTAGCATTGCACTTCCTAAATTTTGGGACTTGTGAAGGGTCAGCCATTTTGAATTGGTCAAAGGGGAATTCAAAAAACTATCAAAAAGTCATCAACAAAGAATCCGTTATCAAAAAGAGTTCAAGGATTTGTGAAGAGAAACCTTGCACAGCGAAAGCTCAAAACTAGAATAATGTACTTCACCAAATAGTTGTGAAAAAACTCCAGTTTAGCAACAGCGAGTAAGTACGTCTTGTCGTTAGCACGACAGAGAGAAAATTGAGTCTTTGTTTACATTGAGTACTGGGTATCTGGACGACAGATGGCGCTGTTGGGCACACCCGCAACCTGTGTAGCGATCGCTGGCGAGTTTTACCTTAGAGTTTTCTGTCGAGCAACAGAGTTGCAGCTATTATAATCACCGGCTAAGTTAAATATTGAAAAAGAAAGAATAAAACTAACAATAAAAACAAAAGCAGAAACCAATGCATCGGGGGGCTAGTGGGGGTCTAAAATTACTCGTACCACCTACTAATTGCTGCCAAGACACTGTAGATGATAGCATACACCATACACACTGAGAAATCTACACATCTATCCATGTTTTGGTTATTTTTTTCTAGCCATGTCACCCTCTCTGATTACTTAAACAGACCAACGAAACTAACAACTACCAATCAATGACATCCTCCCACTAGATAAGATGGGGTAGACCAAAGTGTTGCAGTCAATTACACTTCAGACGAAAGATGAAATTTGGCTGCTCCTTATTCAAATTCACGGGTGTCTTTGAAAGCTCTTGAGTTTATGCACAACTCCTCTTCAATATTGAAGAATAACTCAAACAGAAGAAGCATATTCCTTGATAGATACTACTGTACTGTACTTCACTCAAGCGGTTGGATCTTGGCTTGACTCCTTAATGTTGCAAACAAGAGCTGTAAGTCTGCTGAAGCAGCAAC
Source organism: Palaemon carinicauda (assembly GCF_036898095.1). Taxonomy (NCBI): domain Eukaryota; kingdom Metazoa; phylum Arthropoda; class Malacostraca; order Decapoda; family Palaemonidae; genus Palaemon; species Palaemon carinicauda. Next base: position 69,394,964 of record NC_090741.1, on the reverse strand, counting down.
ATTAGGCTCGCTGATTATCATGTTTCCCTATAATGAAACCCAGTTTTGTTTCTGCATAGTACATAGTACAGTTAATTATTGTTATCCATGTGTTTGGTGTTCGCTAAACTTGACGACAAATTTCTAAACCACGAAAAATCGCCAAAAAACGAGTCAATAGAAAAAATTTAGAGTTAGAAGTCACCAAATACAGCATAATATTAAAAAAGGACAGTCAAAACATGACTTTAGCACTAAAAATTGGCAAATGATATTGTACTTTACAGTATCAAAAATCACGAAAGGAGAGTCAAAATGTGAAATTTAGTTATAAATAAAAAAACACAGTACAGCCTAATGTTTACAATTAAAATTAGCAAATAATACTGTATAAGTTAGGACATTTTATAAAAAGATATATGGTTAATTAAATGTAAGCATATTCACAATAACGTCACCTTGAGATCAGCTGACAACAAACCAAAATAGAAGGAACAATTAAAATGCACCGTAAATTTATAATAGAAGAGCACCAAAATGCTTAAATAAAGCTCGGTTAACATAAAAAACTGTAACTTTTTTAAACTTCTTTCTGTATGTATGTTATTTTGTCGGCTGAAACTAAAGATCAGCTGATGAAATTGAATGCTGTAACCCCAGCCTACTATCAAACATAGATTTAAACAAAGTATGAATTTATTTTGTGTGTGGTATTTAATTGACACTTTTTAAGGAATTTTTGCTTCTTCTATATGTAAGTATTGTATGGGACCTGAGAGAGAGAGAGAGAGAGAGAGAGAGAGAGAGAGAGAGAGAGAGAGAGAGAGAGAGAGAGAGAGAGAGAGAGAGAGATATTCATGTCTAAGTGATAACTAATAATAATAACTAATAAACAAACTATGAAAACTATGGTTGGCTATAACATATTGATGTTGATGTAATATTCATTATGAAGATGTTTTGAATAATTTAAGAAATAATATAAACGAAACTCTGTTGCTTAAATGTTCACATATTCTCGATAGCTGCAGTTTGAGATCAGAAGATTATAACCAAGAGTAAAAAAAAATAGGCAGTAATTGTTGATTGTTAAAATGTACACAAAATTGGAAGCAAAAGTACATAAATGTTTTAATGAAGCACAATTAACTTTTTAAAAATAATTATCTTTTAGCATGTGATAATGTTGTATGCTAAAACTAGAGATCAGCTGACAAAATGAAATGCCTTGTTTTAAACCTTCCACTATCATTGAAAATAGATTTAAGTATTGTAAAGATTCATTTTGTGTTGTATTTAATTGACACTTTTCTAAGAAACAAATATTGTTATTTCTTCTTCTATACAGTATATGTATTGTATGGAATGCGAGTGAGAGAGAAAGAGAAGAGAAAGAGATATGCTGATGAAATTGAACCGTTTGTGTTAGATTGTTTCTTTCACAAGCATGACCACAAATTCCTCACCACAATTCATAATATATTGATGTTAATTTCATTCTTATACTCAGGGTTATTAAATATAATAGGGCATAGTTAATACTACAAATTTTAAAAACAATTTGTATTTTTCCTAGCTATATAAACCCAAGACATTTAAATGGGTTATTCCTCATTCCATTTTCTACGACCAGTCAAGAATAAAAGAACAAGGGTTGGGTTGCATCAAGAATGGTTACCTAGCAACTCCACTGCTGGGCAGTGTTGTGTATTGTTAAGCAGTAGGCCTTACTCTATTCTGGTGGGGGGGGGGGGGTTTGACCAGTGTTGTGTGTTGTTATGCAGTAGGCCTTACTCTATTCTGGTGTGTGTGTGGGGGGGGGTTGACCAGTGTTGTGTGTTGTTATGCAGTAGGCCTTACTCTATTCTGGTGGGGGGGGGGTTGACCAGTGTTGTGAGTCGTTATGCAGTAGGGGTTGAGGCTGGACCTTTGCTTAAATGACTCAGGTTTGTATAGCTAGGAAAAATAAAAAAAATAAAAATAAATTTCTAGTCTATTCCTAATTGGATACAAACTTCTGAGTCATCTAAATGGGTATCTTCCTTAGGTGGATAAGTCTCCATTGAGTGGCATTCACTCTCTCTTTCACAGCTACAAGTACATATATCTATTTGCAGGCGAGGAGGCTCATCTAGGCCATCCAAGTGACAGAATAGGCTTATGATCTTGATGAAATGTGATGCTCCAAACCAGACATCGAAACCTCAAGGTGGCTAAATCAGCTGAACTTGTGCCTGCTTGCACAGTGAGGTTTTCTGGAGTCATTAATAGTAATAATAGTCTTATCATAAGATAGTTCCACTTTAAGGATAACTGGTGGTTCTACCTAGATAGGCACATTAGAAGACTTAGTGTCTCCTCGAACGTCCTTCCTCTCCCTTACAACACTCACTGAATGGAGAGAATAGGAGGCAGAGAAAGAACAGGGGGGGGGGGGGAAGAGTCATGCTCACTCCTGGCATACAAGTTTCTACCTCAAGCAATTTACAAGGGAATAACAGTTTTCTTTCCAAACTCAACCTGTGAGAGGAAAAAGATTTCTCTGAGGTAGGTGACTTCAGGCGCCTCCTATGAGGACCATGACTACAGTGTCTAATTACTCTAACCCATCTCTTGTAGATGGGGGTGTCACTCAAGGAAAAGTGGGGAAATGATTCCAGTGCCCTTTTCCTATCCTGACCCTGAAAAGAATATTCACAGGAAAGATAATGTTTCTGTTGTCCCAAGGAAAGTGTGAAATTTGTAGCATTATGAACATTAGGCAAGGTACTTATTTAAGTACGGTGTGGTAAAGCAACAGGTTGTCCTTCAAATAACCAATGGTTGTTGGGGATTGTAAGCCAAAGCTACCCGATACTGAGCCGAAGCTGATGATGGAACACTACCACAACAGGTTTCCATTCATATAAGAGTTTGGGTCGTGGCAGTACGATCAGAAAATGCATTATCATGTGACATGGTATCATAGCAATCATGCAGAGAAATATCATCATGCATGGAAATGGTGGCGCGTTCAGTGAAGTCATCAGGCTTGGTCACAGTGACGTATACAGATTTGTTTGCCTGGGAACACGTCGGGGCTGTGTCACATACGGTTAATAGGCGAGGGATTATCATTTGTGTTGTAGTTACAATCGACTACTGAGCAGTTTGCTCAATACATTGTAATGGGGAGTTCTGGGACAAGTCTAGAGAACTCATAAGAGGAGAGCGGTGACGAAGACCCTGGAGGTACAGGCAAGCCCAGTTTCTGTGTACGAGTGGGAAAGGGACAAAATGGATCCTCCAACAGGGCTGCCTGTGTATGGGGAAAAATGGCAGTCTTAACTCTATGGTTTCATGTATGGGAATGGGGGGAGGGCATTTGCAATGCCTTGATTGGAGATAATCCCAGAAGTGAAAAGTCATCTCAGATAAAACCAGCTATACAGTACAGTATAGGGCTTACCACTCAATACACTAGTGGGAGGCGAGGGAGATCTATGCATTTCTGAATAACCAGGGACCAAAGATACTGGTACTGGATCCTGCTCAGGGAGGGCAGCAGCCATAGCCAAGGGATTTGTCACAAGCCTCGACTGTGGCACATGTTCTATATTAGGTGATAATACTGTACATTTATAAAATTATGCTCATCCATAATTATCATTATAGCCACTGTCCTCCGTAACTTCAGCCTCAGAAGCCTCAGGAAATTAAGGAACACGGTGGGGGATAACTTTTGATGCAGAAAAGACCTTACACTTCTTACCATTACTGGAAGAGGAGGAAGAACAATCTCTCTTAGTTAGTTTCTTATACTGGGAATAATATCTCTCCCACTAGGAAAGCCAATCCCTACATTACTCGTATGGAGATTCCACAGATCATCATTTGTCATGGCATGAGGAGCAGAAAGGGTGAGGATCGACATCAACCCGACTGAAAACGCAACAAGAGCGACCATTAAGGCCAAGGCAAGATCACACAAGATTGCATGACACTAGAGACACTAGCCATTGACAAACATAATCGTAGCAAAGATAGCGATGAGCACAATTAGTGACAATAAAAAAAAAAACCTATAACAGCAACCAGGATAGAAGTGAGGCTTACTGCGCAACAACACACAACACTGCCCAGCAGTGGAGTTGCTAGGTAACCAATTATTATACAACCGAACCCTTTTTCTTATTGCCTGGTTGTAGAAAATGGAATTTATTCAAATAACTCAGAAGTTTGTATCCACATAGGAACAAACAGTTAAGAGTATCTATATCAGGTAAAATACAGTTTATCTAGTTAAAATATGAAGAGAGTTGGGGATTTGGGGTCTACATTAGACAGATTTACCATGTACTCTTATGAGAAAAATTAGTTTCCTATCTGCGATTTTGACATACATGGCCGTTTTTATAAATTAATCACGAATAGCAAGAGTTCACTGTACTGGGGTGGGAGCCTTTCTTACATGACACTCATTGGCAGTGGTCTACATGGCAATTGGAGAGCTTTCAGTACATGCTGACATGCAGTGATCATTGGCGGAATTCCACTCTCCACCAAATACTGAAAAACTTTCCAATGCAGATCTGAGTTCTCCCAAGGGACCAAGCCAGTAGCATATACAGTACTTAGGAGTTTCATTGATTAACAAATTCAATGAGGAGAGAAAAGTCCCATACAGTCTCTTCAGCATCATCTTGGACCTTGTTAAGAATGACGATGGAGAAGACTTAGTCTTCCTTTTCCTTCTCAAAGAATACGCCCGCTACTGAATGGGAGGTCATGAGCTGTCTCTGGCACATGGGGATGACTGCAAACAATAATGCTCCCTACAAGAAGTGCATAGTGAGCAAAACTGATCTTACCATGAACAGATGTCAGCCTCCACCTTCTCCCCTGCATTCACAAGATTCCTGCTTCACTTCCATAATTGACATGAAGCCAACATATAACCATTAACTTTGTAAAGAAAGAGAAAAAGATCAAACAACCTTTGGATAAGACACAACAGTGTGTCTTAGACAAGAAAGTAGGCAGGATTACTCTCCTTGATCATCACCTGTTACTAACTACCTCATGAAATAATTCAATGGCTACTAAAGTTATGCTGAAATCATTCCCTATTTTACAAGAAGAAAAGTTTGTATGCATGTCATCATCATCATCATCTCCTCCTATGCCTATTGACACAAATGGCCTCAGATTTTGCAACTAGTCTCATATTTTGAGCTTTTAAATCAATACTTCTCCATTCATCATCTCCTACTTCACGCTTCATATTCCTTAGCCATGTAGACCTGGGTCTTCCAACTCTTCTAGTGCCTTGTGGAGCCCAGTTGAAAGTTTGGTGAACTAATCTCTCTTGGGGAGTGCGAAGTGCATGCCCAAACCATCTCAATCTACTCCTCACCATGAATTCATCCACATATGGCACTAGAGTAATCGCACTTATGGTTTCATTTCTAATCTTGTCCTGTCATTTAACTCCCAATATTCTTCTGAGGGCTTTGTTCTCAAATCTACAAAATCTGTTGGATATTGTTTTATTATCATACTACGACTCATGTCCATACAGTAAAACTGATCTCACTCAACTGATATACACCCTGATATTTATATGTAATTTCAGGCGATTTGATTTCCAAATTTTACTCAACCTAGCCATTGTCTTATTTGCTTTTTTCAATCTTTCATTAAACTCAATTTCAAAAGATCCTGTATTAGCAATCACAGTCCCTAAATATTTAAATGATTCCACTTCATTCATTGGAAATTGGTTTGATAGGACTCCATTAACATTAACTTTGCACTTGGTATGCTCATGAACAGACTTAACTAAATATGTTATTTTGATAATAAAATAAATTTTTTAATATACTTACCCGGTGATTATATAGCTGCAACTCTGTTGCCTGACAGACAACTCTACGGTAAAAACTCGCCAGCGATCGCTACACAGGTTGCGGGTGTGCCCAACAGCGCCATCTGTCGTCCAGATACCCAGTACTCAATGTAAACAAAGACCCAATTTTCTCCTCGTCCCACTGCGTCTCTATTGGGGAGGAAGGGAGGGTCCTTTAATTTATAATCACCGGGTAAGTATATTCAAAAATTTATTTTATTATCAAAATAACATTTTTCAATATTTAACTTAGCCGGTGATTATATAGCTGATTCACACCCAGGGGGGTGGGTAGAGACCAGCAATATATGTTTACACTTTTATGAGCTAAGAGTTTTTATTTCATTTTAGAAGTTATCAAAATAACAAAAACAAAATAAATAGGTACCTGGTAAGGAAGTCGACTTGAACAATTTCTCTGCCTTTTAAGTACGTCTTCCTTACGGAGCCTCGCGATCCTCTTAGGATGCTGATCGACCCCTAGGATCTGAAGTATCAACGGTTGCAACCCATACAACAGGACCTCATCAAAACCCCTAATCTAGGCGCTCTCAAGAAATGACTTTGACCACCCGCCAAATCAACCAGGATGCGAAAGGCTTCTTAGCCTTCCGGACAACCCAAAAAACAACAATAAAAACATTTCAAGAGAAAGATTAAAAGGGTATGGAATTAGGGAATTGTAGTGGTTGAGCCCTCACCCACTACTGCACTCGCTGCTACGAATGGTCCCAGTGTGTAGCAGTTCTTGTAAAGAGACTGGACATCTTTCAAGTAAAATGGCGCGAACACTGACTTGCTTCTCCAATAGGTTGCGTCCATTATACTTTGCAGAGATATATTTTGCTTAAAGGCCACGGAAGTTGTTACAGCTCTAACTTCGTGCGTCTTCACCTTAAGCAAAGTTCGGTCTTCCTCACTCAGATGTGAATGAGCTTCTCGTATTAACAATCTGATAAAGTCTGACCAAGCATTCTTTGACAAAGGCAAGGATGGTTTCTTAACCGAACACCATAAAGCTTCAGATTGGCCTTGTAAAGGTTTAGTACGCTTTAAATAGAACTTAAGAGCTCTAACAGGGCATAAGACTCTTTCTAGTTCATTGCCTACGATCTCCGATAAGCTGGGGACATCGAAAGATTTAGGCCAAGGCCGAGAAGGCAGCTCATTTTTGGCTAGAAAACCAAGTTGTAGCGAACAAGTGGCTTTTTCTGACGAAAATCCTATGTTCTTGCTGAAGGCATGAATCTCACTGACTCTTTTAGCCGAGGCTAAGCATACCAGGAAAAGAGTCTTAAGAGTGAGATCTTTCAGGGAGGCTGATTGTAACGGCTCCAACCTGTCTGATATGAAGAATCTTAGTACCACGTCTAAATTCCATCCAGGGGTAGCCAAACGACGCTCCTTGGTGGTCTCAAAAGACTTAAGGAGGTCTTGCAGATCTTTATGTTTGGAAAGATCTAAGCCTCTATGCCGGAAGACCGATGCCAACATGCTTCTGTAGCCCTTGATAGTGGGAGCTGAAAGGGATCGTCCTTTTCTCAGGTATAAGAGAAAAACAGCTATTTGAGCTACAGAGGTACTGGTCGAGGATACAGAAACTGACTTGCACCAGTCTCGGAAGACTTCCCACTTCGATTGGTAGACTCTAATGGAAGAAGCTCTCCTTGCTCTAGTAATCGCACTGGCTGCTTCCTTCGAAAAGACTCTAGCTCTCGAGTGTCTTTCGATAGTCTGAAGGCAGTCAGACGAAGAGCGTGGAGGCTTTGGAGTACCTTCTTTACGTGTGGCTGACGTAGAAGGTCTACCCTTAGAGGAAGACTACTGGGAACGTCTACTAACCATCGAAGTATCTCGGTGAACCATTCTCTCGCGGGCCAGAGGGAAGCAACTAACGTCAACCTTGTCCCTTCGTGAGAGGCGAACTTCTGCAGTACCTTGTTGACAATCTTGAACGGTGGGAATGCGTAGAGATCCAGATGTGACCAATCTAGGAGGAAAGCATCTATATGTATTGCTGCTGGGTCCGGGACTGGAAGCCTCTTGGTCAGCAAGGTTGCAAAGAGATCTATGGATGGTTTTACCCCAAGTAGCCCAAAGTCTCTTGCACACATCCTTGTGGAGGGTCCATTCGGTTGGAATTACTTGCCCTTTCCGACTGAGACAATCTGCTATGACGTTCAAGTCGCCTTGGATGAACCTCGTTACTAGGGAGATGTCTTGACCTTTTGACCAGATGAGCAGGTCCCTTGTGATCTCGTACAACGTCAGTGAGTGGGTACCTCCTTGTTTGGAGATGTACGCCAAGGCCGTGGTGATGTCCGAGTTAACTTCCACCACTTTGCCTCGAAGGAGAGACTTGAAGCTTTTCAAGGCCAGATGTACTGCCAACAGCTCCTTGCAGTTGATATGCATGCTCCTCTGACTCGAGTTCCACAGTCCTGAGCATTCCCGACCGTCTAGTGTCGCGCCCCAGCCCACGTCCGATGCGTCCGAGAAGAGAACGTGGTTGGGAGTCTGAACAGCCAGGGGAAGACCCTCTCTTAGGTTGATATTGTCCTTCCACCAAGTCAGACAAGACTTTATCTTTTCGGAAACCGGGATCGAGACCGCTTCTAGCGTCTTGTCCTTTTTCCAGTGAAAAGCTAGATGGTATTGAAGAGGACGGAGGTGTAGTCTTCCTAGTGACACAAATTGTTCCACGGATGACAGCGTCCCTACCAGACTCATCCACAGCCTGACTGAGCAGCGTTCCTTCTTCAGCATCTTCTGGATGGATAGCAGGGCTTGATCTATTCTGGGGGCTGATCGTCTTGTTGTTCAGCAACGTCCTCATCAGAGGGTTCCTCATCCGAAAACTGATGAGAAAACGGCAACGGAGTGGGCAACGTCTGGCTCGCTGAGTCCGGTCGCACTGGTGGATGCGTGACGGAGCCGGACGCAATATCATGGAACTGCTGCACAGTCTGTGAACTGTCAACAACCATGGGTGCGCGAGGAAGCACAGCGTCAACCCGAGACTGTCTAGACCGTCTGGGTTGTGCAGTCAACACCCTACCGGGTTGCTGAGGTTGACGCACTGCGTCAAAACAAGTCACCTCTGCTGGTTGTTGAACGTCCTGAACGTCAACAACCACCTCCGAGCGTCGCTTAACGTCAACGTGCGGCTGGCAACCCACACTGGGTCGCATCGGTGGAGGAACCACCTCAACTGGCAGACGCGAGTAGGTTACCTCAGCGTCAACAGGGCGCACAACCGACCGGTTGGAAGGTTGTTGGCCAGAAGGTTCGGTAGCAACCTTCTCCGCATTAAAGTCCTCTATCAAGGACGCAAGCTTGGACTGCATGTCTTGCAGCAAAGCCCATTTAGGGTCTACGGGAGCAGGTGTGGCAACAGACGGGGTTAGCAACTGAGGCGGTACCGTTTACCATCCCTGAAAGCCTTGTTATGCGTGACATAATTGTACAGCAAAACTTCAAAGGCTCGAAAACAGCTGTGAAGTTGACCTGTAAACAACTTGGAGCGTCTCCTGGCCAGGCGCCAGGGAGAGTCTACGAGAATTGAGAAGTCAATCTGGGCAGAGGCATGAACTCCCAAGCCGAGAACTTCTCTCGTGTCATATCAGACTCTCGCTCTATAAACCAGTTTAAAAGAAGGGAAAGCAAAGGCTGTATCCCCCAAACTCCTCCTGGTGAAAAACCAGTCGCCTAGCCAACGTAAAGCTCTCTAGGAAAGCGAGAGAGCACTAGCTTAAAAACAACGGCTTCGAAGTAGCTAGGCCTAGTGTAAGCTCTGACGTTTAGGCGAACGAGGAGCAGCAGTTACAAAAAGATCCGGACAAAGATCCTTAAAAAAAATCATCATGATTTAATTAAAGTCCATAGGAGGCTAAGCAGCTTTAGGCTCCTCTCCATCTGACAGAGTCCTCAAGGGAATATCAGTAGGAGGGGGAACAGCAACTTCCTCATCTACAGGAACCTTGTCCGATAAAAGCTGAGTCTCAAGCAAGGGAGAGACCTACCGTGGTGGCAATGCTTTACAAGCAGAGTCCACACTCACTGGTGCATTAGTAGCGGACCAGAACGCAACGTCATGTAACTGCTTGACAGTCTGTGAACTGTCAACAACTGAACTGTCAACCACAACAGGTGCGTGAGGACGCACAGCGTCCACTCGAGACTGCTTTGACTGCCTAGACTGAGCAGTCAAAACAACTCTAGAATGCGGAGGTTGACGCACAGCGTCAAAACAAGTCAACTCCGATTGTTAGTGAACGTCTTGAACGTCAACAGGAGCATCAGCAAGTGGCCTAACGTCCAAATGCGGCTGAAAAACCACACGAGACCGCATAGAGTGTGGTTCTAAACAACCTGACTGACGTGACTAAGCTACGCCAACGTCAACAGTAAGCACAAAGGAACGTTAGGTTGGCTGAAAGCCAGGATATCGATGAGATAAACGGCTAGACTCAACGGACTAATCGGCAGAATAGTCTTCCATAAGGGAGGCAAGCATATACTGCATGTCTTGCCATACAACCCATTAAGGATCAACGGAAATGGTTGTGGTAAGAGACGAGGGTAACGTCTGTGACCGCAACACTTTGCCTACAAAAAAAGACTCTCGGAGTCTGTGTTACGCTTTTGTTAGGCGGCGAGCAGTTATCCGATGACTGCATAGGGTCAGAGCTGTCCTAATGGTTGTAACCAGGACGCTGGACCTGTCCTGAAAGAACTGACTTTCGCTTAAGGGCTTCGAAACCTTGTGACAGGTTTCTTATGCGAAAAGCCTTCGGATGACGAGGAGAAACAACGTCTCTCTCGTCTTATGGTAGGGGAGATCTTGGTAAGATACACCCGATACCATAGAGGGAAAACGTCTGTTCGTTGGTCAAGGCCTCTCGAACCCATAAGTCGTTTGACATTACTTCTCCCCTGGGCTTGGGAGCATGTAAGAGGTCCCGGACTAGGTGAACGACAGGCACGAACAGACGAACCCTCGGACGCAACACTGTAACACTTTGCGCATATCACTTTATCACTTCGATTTTCTGTTTTGCACTTATTTCACTGAAATCGAAACTTTTACTGATTTCTACCTGAAACACGCAATTCTACCCTTCATTAAAAGGTAGTAATTGCGAAATCAGTCGTATAATGCAAGCTCATTAATACCAGCAAAAAACAGAAAACATATTTTAAGATAAAAAAATCAGTGGCTGGGAAAGAGACTAAACACTAGTTCATATAACTACGTTTTCAATCTCTCACCGCACATAGCCTGGGGATGAGAATAAAAAACTAAAACATTTTATCCTTCCTCCCCGTACAGCGACTAGGGACGAGAGTAACTCGAGAATAACGTTACCCGCTTGAATGGAACGTTTTCTCTCCTCTCTCTCCCTCCGACTCTATCTCTCTCTCTCTTTCTCTCTTGATTTCGCACCTAAGAGAAGAGCCCAATTATATTTCGTCAAAAAAAACATGTTATTTGACTAAAGGAAAAAAACTGAAAGGTTTTTCAAATAAAAAGTTCCTTTAAAATAGAATTTAAAACATTTAAGCTAAGAAAGAATGAACAAAACGTCAGAATCGATTTACTCTTACTGCAAAGTGAAACCGTGATACACTCTCTCTCTATCGTAACGATAGAGCGCATGTTGAACGTCCTGAACGTCAACAACTTCGTAGCATAAATAAACTAAACGTTAGTTCATCTTTGAAAACAGTACGAAGACTATCAAAGAAATTCTTTCATAAAATATTACATTTAAAAAGTTTTAAATCCTTAGCTCTTTAAAAGCTAATTACGATATAAAGGGCTCAACGTTGATTAACTTCGGTTTCCAAGTTAGGACCGCCTACTCTCAGGAAAGGTCTATATAAACAAAACATTAAAATTATTTTTATATGTTTATAATAAATGGAAAGTTAATCGAAGAGGCCTAATAAAGGCGGAGAGATATAAAATATATAGAGGAAAATCTATAACGTGATATAATCACTAAAAGCCTAAACACACTTCCGTCTAAGGGAAGGGTCGGCCATTTAAAAGTGAAAGAAAGTCCATACTCTCTTTGTCACCATAATAAAATCTATCCAAAACGAGTTCAAGATTTAAGATGAAGATAAAACACCTGCATAGCGAAAGCTCAAAACTAGAATAAAGTACTTCACCAATTAGTTGTGAAAAAACTCCAGTTTAGCAACAGCGAGTAAGTACGTCTTGTCGATAGCTCGACAGAGAGAAAATTGAGTCTTTGTTTACATTGAGTACTGGGTATCTGGACGACAGATGGCGCTGTTGGGCACACCCGCAACCTGTGTAGCGATCGCTGGCGAGTTTTTACCGTAGAGTTGTCTGTCGGGCAACAGAGTTGCAGCTATATAATCACCGGCTAAGTTAAATATTGAAAATTACATATTTACGAGGAACTCCATAATAACGCTGGACTCTCCACAAAATTGTCCGGTGCACATTATAAAAGGCTTTTTCATAATCCACAAATGCCATCAAAAGTGGATTTCTATATTCTACACATTGATGTACAATGTCTTAAAATGAAAATTTGGTCAGTACAACTTCTACCTTTTTGAAATCCTGCTTGTTTATCTCTCATTTTTTCATCAATCTAGTCTCTTTAGAATGAGCATACTAAATATTTTCATGACAACTGACGTAAGTGTGATGCCTCTGTAACTATTGCAATCTCTCAGATCTTTTTTTGCCATCTACACCAACACTCCTAATTTCCATTCATCAGGTTTGCCTCTTCATACCACATTCTACAAAATAATCTTGTAAGTATTCTGGAAGTCACTTCATTTTGAGCCAGTATCATCTCATCAGTTATTCCATCGTATCCAGGGGCTTTCCATCTCTTGAATTTTTTAATAATAACTTTGACTTCAAACACACTGAATTTATTCATGGGTATATCAAGGTCTTCCTCAGCTACAGGTATATCAATCAAATTATTCCCTTCATATTTCCTATTCATGACCTCACTAAAGTCTTCCATCCAATGTTGCCTTTCTTCATCTTCTGTTGTTATGATAGATCCACCTCTCTTTTTGATAGGTATATGCTTCTTCATCATTAATAATTCTATGAGTAATTCTTACACCATAGCCAATCCTGAATTCGTAGCTTTGTCAGCCTCATCTGCTTTCTTGTCTAAATATTCTCTCCAGTCATTCCTGGCTTTTCTTTTGACCTTACTATCAATACTGGAATACTTAGCATGCTCTACCTTGTAATTTTCATTACTTCCTCGTAAACTTTCAACAATCAATTTCTGTCCTTGTCTCCTTTTTATAGTATCCCAAGTATCATTTGATATCCATGTTTTTCTCCTTGTAACTGCATGTCCCAAAAACTTCACCCAACTGACTGATATATGTTCTTAATTTCACACCATTCATCATTAATTATTTGTTCTTCATCTCTTAAAGTCTCTAAGACTGCAAATCGATTCCTACATTCAATAGCAAATGTTTCTCTGTGCTCATCTTCTAGAAGATTAGTGGCATCAAACCTAAGTATTCTATCTACATTTCTGTTGGGTGCTCTTCAGTTTTAATTTCAGTGCGGCAATGAGGAGCTGGTGATCACTACCAATATCTGCATTTCTGTTGGGTGCTTTCAGTGCGGCAATGAGGAGCTAGTGATCACTACCAATATCTGCACCTCTATAGCTTCTTACATTGCTCAGAGTCCTCCTTCTTTCTTTATTAATGGCTATGTGATCTATTTGATTTTTGTAATTGCCACATGGTGAAGTCCATGTATATTTGTGGATGTCCTTTTGCTAGATAAGAGTACCTCCAATAACAAGACTTTTTTGTTGAACAGAAACTTATAAAATGTGCTCCATTTTCATTGATAATTTTGCCGAGACCCTGAACACCCATCACATTCTCTATACCTTGATTACGCCTTCCAACTTTAACATCGAAATAACCAATTACAATTTTCATATATCTCTCTGGGATCCCATCTATTAAACTGCAGTTCTTCATAGTATTAATCTTTTCTTTCTTTAAGGGAATCATTTGTTGGTGCACAGAAAACTATTATAATACTCATATTGCACTGCTTTGATTTAAACTTTGCAAATAACAATCTACTATGTACAGCTCTCCATTCCATTAATGCCTTTTCTGCTCTTGGTGTCATTATCATTCCTACTCCTCTTCCAACTCTATCTATTCTTCCTGAGTAGATATATATATATACAGTATAAATATATATATATATATATATATATATATATATATATATATATATATATATATATATACAGTATAAATATATATATAAATATATATATATATATATATATATATATATATATATTGCTTTGGTCTAAGATTTTACCAACCCCCTTACAATATGTTTCACTTAGGGGCAAGAAATCCAAACTATATTTCATAAATTCTCCCTCCACTTTCTGTAACTTCCCCATCTGATTTATGGTTCTAACATTCCAATTACCAATTTTCAATTTTTCTTTAGTATTCATAACCAAGGAGATTCTTGGCACCCAGGTACGCCGGGACTGGGAGCCATTCTGTCATTTTCTCTTTCCACAGACTGACTAAATCCATAGAGGATTCATTGGCTAAATTCATCAAAGGATAGCCAGTTCCTTGTAATGCACAGTGCCTATCTAGCTAAGGCAAGTGACCCTACCGGTCCATAGTGATTCCAGTAAGATCATCCGCCAGGAATCGAAAATAGGAACAAACTATTTATTGGTTGATGAAATATACTATACTAAAAATTAATGAATGTGCTTGTGTATATAATATATAACGTAACATGTATTAGGAGAGGAGCCAAGGGAAAGGTGCGCGGAATATTTTGAAAGTTTACTGAATGTTGAGGATAATAGGGAGGCAGATATAATTGCTGTTTAGGTGTTGAGGTGCCGGTGATGGGAGATAGATGAGAATGAGAGAGAGATTACAAGAGAGGAGGAAGTGAGGAGAGCACTAGATGAAACGAGAGTAGGAAAAGCATCTGGTATGGATGGTGTGAGAGCTGAGATGTTGAAGGAAGAGGGTGTGACTGTACTTGAATGGTTGGTGAGATTGTTTAATATGTGTTTGAGTTGTCAATGGTACCAGTAGATTGGGTTTGTGCATGTATTGTACCACTATATAAGGGTAAGGGAGATGTGCATGAGTGTTGTAATTCAAGGGGTATTAATTTGTTGAGTGTGGTGGGAAAAGTGTATGGTAGAGTACAGATTAATAGGATTAAGGATAAAACAGAGAATGCAATATTAGAAGTACAGGGTGGTTTTAGAAGAGGTAGGGGTTGAATGAATCATATTTTTACAGTTAGGCAGATATGCGAGAAATATTTAGCAAAAGGTAAGGAGGTGTATGTTGCGTTTATGGATTTGGAGAAAGCGTATGATAGAGTTGATAGGGAAGCAATGTGGAATGTGATAAGGTTATATGGAGTTGGTGGAAGGTTGTTGCAAGCAGTGAAAAGTTTCTACAAAGGTAGTAAAACGTGTGTTAGGATAGGAAATAAAGTGAGCGATTGGTTTCCGGTGAGAGTGGGGCTGAGACAGGGATGTGTGATGTCGCCGTGGATGTTTAACTTGTATGTTGATGGAGTGGTGAGAGAGGTGACTGCTCAAGTGCTTGGACAAGGATTGAAAATGGTAGAAGAGAATGACCATGAATGGTAGGTAAATCAGTTGTTGTTTGCGGATGATACTGTACTGGTTACAGACGCGGAGGAGAAGCTTGGCCAATTAGTGACAGAATTTGGAAGGGTATGTGAGAGTAGGAAGTCGAGAGTTAATGTGGGTAAGAGTAAGGTTATGAGATGTACGAGAAGGGAAGGTGGTGCAAGGTTGAATGTCATGTTGAATGGAGAGTTACTTGAGGAGGTGGATCAGTTTAAATACTTGGGGTCTTGTTGCAGCAAATGGTGGAGTGGAAGCAGATGTGCGTCAGAAAGTGAATGAAGGATGCAAAGTGTTGGGGGCAGTTAAGGGAGTAGTAAAAAATAGAGGGTTGGGCACGAGTGTAAAGAGAGTTCTGTATGAGAAAGTGATTGTACCAACTGTGATGTATGGATCGGAGTTGTGGGGAATGAAAGTGATGGAGAGACTGAAATTGAATGTGTTTGAGATGAAATGTCTAAGGAGTATGGCTGGTGTATCTCGAGTAGATAGGGTTAGGAATGAAGTAGTGAGAGTGAGAACGGGTGTAAGAAATGAGTTAGCAGCTAGAGTGGATATGAATGTGTTGAGGTGGTTTGGCCATGATGAGAGAATGGAAAATAGCTGTCTGCTAAAGAAGGTGATGAATGCAAGAGTTGATGGGAGAAGTACAAGAGGAAGGCCAAGGTTTGGGTGGATGGATGGAGTGAAGGAAGCTCTGGGTGATAGGAGGATAGATGTGAGAGAGGCAAGAGAGCGTGCTAGAAATAGGAATGAATGGCGAGCAATTGTGACATAGTTCCGGTAGGCCCTGCTGCTTCCTCCGGTGCCTTGGATGACCGCGGAGGTAGCAGCAGTAGGGGATTCACTGTTATAAAGCTTCATCTGTGGTGGATAACGGGGGAGGGTGGGCTGTGGCACCCCTGGCAGTACCAGTCGAACTCGGATGAGTCCCTTGTCAGGCTGGGAGGAACGTAGAGAGGAGTGTTCCCTTTTCCGTTTCATTTGTTTGATGTCGGCTAACCCCCAAAATTGGGGGAAGTGCCTTGGTATATGTATGTATGTATGTTTTAAGATAAAGCCATGAATAAGTAAGAAATAATAAAGCACTTTAATAAAGTTTCTTTGCTGTTCATTAACTTGCACTATGGTAAAGCTGTGTTGGAGACAGTGGTGGAGATTTAGCAACAGCCAAAGTAGTAAACACTTTTTCACACACTACCATTTCTAAATAAATCTACATAAATTTTATTAGTATTTTAATATCTCCTAGAACACCACATGTATTTATGTATTAATGACTTTGAAAATGATTTACCAAAAGATAAGTCTCAAAATTGGCGAGACAGGATTCGGTATCTTGAATGGTCGACACCTAAAACGTTGACAGCAATATAAATTTTTTGTTTGTAACCCTTACAAAATGCTCCACCTAAGTCTCATAATTAGATGATGTCATTCTCTTTTTACTGCTTTTAAAATCCATGGGATTTGACATACATCTACCGTACTGTTGAATTTCATCTTTTTACTTTTTAATATCAAAGTAACTAGAACTTTTGATGTCAAAGTCTTCAAACACCATATACATAGACAAAGCCTTACCATTACCTTCAACCTTTCCGTGATAGGAATCTATTTCAGTTTTATATTCTTACAGCTAGATATACTACTGTAAACCTGAAACTGTTCCTCTTTCCAGATTCCATAACTTAAAAAAAAAACACAGAAAATAATGAGTTAAATCACAGAGCAATGTGTTGTAGGTCCTCATACCTCAGCATTTGCAAGGTAACTGACTAGGAATGACCAGGTATGCTCACTCAGCGTATCCAGCCAATCCCTCTTACCATAAATAATTAAGTGGAAAAAGCAGATTTACGAAAATTTTCCTATAGTAACATTAACAGAGATATGGCCATTAGCTGGGCAAACGCAACAAATAATACTAAAATCCCTTCACCTTTTTTTCATTGCTCCTGTCTGATCTTATTTTTAGTAAAACCTAATACTATCAAATCCATCCTGAACTACACACATACTGCCTTGACAGACAATGTATATCTTGAGCATTTTAACTTGAACCTGTACATACAAGTCTTTTTACAGATTAAACAACATCTGTGAGATGACATACCCTGAACATTGGGTTGAAATTTTTATACAACCACACTACTATCAAAAGCCTCCTGATAAAGGGCACAAAAAATCCTACTAAGTAGGACTACCAAAGAGACATTACCTGAACATTTGACAAAGTGACAATGAGTTGTCCAACATAGCTGTAGCCGGCCATGCACAGTAGCACAATAGTAATTGTTGAGATATAAGAAGGCTTGTCATACAAACCCTCTACTAATCCTCTAATTTCTCCTTTTGTCAACCATATTGTATTTTCCAATACAGTACGTATAGTACAATGAATGTTGGATAACACATTGAAATAATAATAATTGGTATTATGACAACAGCCAAAATCTTTATTTAGTTTTTCTTTAATATTTTTAGGACAATTCAAAAACCTCTTCATCAAACAGGAAAGAAAAATACTTATCTTAATGAAAAATAATTACAGTAAATACTTACATGATAATCCTTCATGGCTTCAATAATCTTTATTTCAAACTCTTCCTTTGTCAACCACTCCGAACTGCTCAAGTTCCTTAAAATGTTATTTTTATTAATAAAATAAACTTTTGAATATACTTACCCGGTGATCATATAAGCTGCAACTCTGTTGCTCGACAGAAAAACCTACGGTCAAAATACGCCAGCGATCGCTATGCAGGTGGGGGTGTACATCAACAGCGCCATCTGTCGAGCAGGTACTTAGTACTCCAAGTAAACAAAGAACCAATTTTCTCCTCGGTCCACTGGGTCTCTATTGGGGAGGAAGGGAGGGTCCTTTAATATATGATCACCGGGTAAGTATATTCAAAAATTTATTTTATTAATAAAAATAACATTTTTCAATATTAAACTTAGCCAGTGATCATATAAGCTGATTCACACCCAGGGGGGTGGGTAGAGACCAGCATTACATGTTTACATTATTATGAGCTAAGTATTTTGTACAGTGATACCTCGGTAGTCGAACGACTCTATACTCGAACAATTCGGAGTTCGACCAAAATTTTCGAGAAATTTTTGCTGCGGTGCTCGACCAAAAATTCGGTACTCGACCAGCCGAACACGTGACGACCGCATGGGCTTTGTGATGATCGCGCCATCTCGGCCACTCTCGCTTGTTCGGGAAGCATCAGTTCTCTCGAGAGCGTCACTCAGACAACGCGCGATCAGCATTCGTTGTGATTTAGTGATTTTCAGTGCTTTTAATTGCTTTTTTAGCTTTCATAATGAGTCCCAAGAAAGTAATGAGTGTTAAGGGGAAGGAGAAGAGGAAAACAGTGCGAACAACGATCGAGTTGAAGAAGGAAATTATAGCGAAATATGAGAATGGTGTACGAGTGTCCGATTTAGCGGTAGAATACGGAATGGCGAAGTCGACCATTTCTACGTTTTTAAAGCATAAAGAAATGATTAAGAAGGCGAATGTTGCAACGGGAGTTACGGCGGTAACTAAGCAAAGGCCACAAGTGATTGAGGAGATGGAAAAGTTGCTTTTAATATTTATTAAAGAAAAACAGTTGGCCGGGGAAAGTGTTAGTGAAGCGTTCATTTGTGAAAAAGCGTTGCATATCTATGAAGAATTAGTGAAGAAAAGTCCGAGTACCAGTGAAAGTGATTCATTTACATTTAAAGCGAGCAGGGGTTGGTTTGAAAAGTTTCGTAATAGAACAGGTATTCATCGTGTTACTAGGCATGGGGAGGCAGCTAGTTCGGATCAAATTGCAGCCGATAAATACGTGGGGGAATTCGATCGGTACATAAATGAACAAAATTTGATCGCACAACAAGTCTTTAATTGTGATGAGACTGGGTTATTTTGGAAGAAAATGCCAGCCAATACGTACATTACCAAGGACGAGACGAAGATGCCAGGTCACAAGCCAATGAAAGATAGGCTAACATTGTTGCTGTGTGCAAATGCAAGTGGCGATTGCAAGATCAAACCCTTGTTAGTGTACCACTCGGACAACCCCCGGGTGTTCAAACGAAATAATATTTGTAAAAGTGCACTACCAGTTATGTGGCGCTCGAACACTAAATCTTGGGTCACAAGACAATTCTTTACTGAGTGGATAAACGAAGTGTTTGCCCCCCAGGTTAAGGCTTACCTCATTGAAAAGAGCTTGCCAATGAAATGTCTTCTGGTTATGGACAATGCTCCTGCACATCCTCCAGGTCTCGAGGATGACTTGAAAGAAGAATACAGCTTTATCAAAATCAAATTCTTGCCCCCCAATACTACTCCCATACTCCAGCCCATGGACCAACAGGTCATTTCAAACTTCAAAAAACTCTATACCAAGGCCCTTTTCAGAAAGTGTTTTGAAGTGACCAGTGACACAAAGTTGACCCTAAAGGAATTCTGGAAGGAACACTTCAGCATCCTCAACTCTGTTAACATGATTGACCAAGCTTGGCGAGGTGTGACCTATAGGACATTGAACTCTGCCTGGCGTAAGCTGTGGCCATCATGTGTCACAGAGAGGGAGTTTGAAGGTTTCCAACCAGAGGCGGGTCCAAGCACTGCTACCCCTGTAATTTCTGATGACACTGATGTCGTTGAGGAAATTGTTGTCATGGGCAGGAGTTTGGGGCTTGAGGTCGACAAGGATGATATTGATGAGCTTGTAGAAAGCCATTCTACCGAGTTGACTGTGGAGGAATTGTTGCACCTGCAACAACAACAGCAGCAGGATCTGATTGTGGAGCAGGAATCTTCAGAAGAGGATGAGGTAAGGGAGGATGTTCCAAGTTCTCTCATCAATGAAATTTGTTCCAAGTGGGCAGATGTGCAGGCTTTTGCTGAAAAATACCACCCAGAAATTGCAGTAGCAAACCGGGCAGTGCATATGTTTAATGATAGTGTCATGTATCATTTTCGAAGAATACTGCAGAGGAGGAAGAAACAATTAACAATAGACCAGTTTTTCACAAAAGAAAAGAAAGCTGCTACATCAAAGCCTGTTTCTCCTCCAAAGAAGAGACAAAGAAGAGAAGAAACCCCTGAAATAGATCTGCCCACCCTTTCATTGGAGAGAGAAACAACTCCTGAAGGAGAACTACCCCGCCACATCATGGAAGGGGACTCTCCTTCCAAGCAGTAACCTCCCCCTTCCATCCTCTCCACATCCATCCCTGTATGCCATCGAACCGCTGCTCAAAGGTATGTTCACTACAGTACAGAAAATGGTTTAAAATTGTTTTATTTTAGTACAGTAAATGGTTTAAAATTGTTTTATAGGATTTTCTGACCAATTTCATACACATTTAGATAATTATTGTTGTTTAGGTACACGTTTTATTAATATTTTGGGCCTGTTCGAGTGCTTGGGAACGGAATAGAATATATACCATTATTTCTTATGGGGAAAAAAAATTCGGTACTCGAACAAATCGGAGGTCGAACACGGATCTCGAACGGATTATGGTCGAGTACCGAGGTATCACTGTATTTCATTTTAGCAGTTATTCAAAATAACAAACATAAAATAAATAAGTACCTGGTAAGGAAGTCGACTTGAACAATTACTCTGCCTTTTTAAGTACGTCTTCCTTACGGAGCCTCGCGATCCTCTTAGGATGCTGAGCGACCCCTAGGATCTGAAGTATCAAGGGTTGCAACCCATACAACAGGACCTCATCAAAACCTCTAATCTAGGCGCTTCTCAAGAAATGACTTTGACCACCCGCCAAATCAAGTAGGATGCGAAAGGCTTCTTAGCCTTCAGGACAACCCAATTATTATTATTATTATTATTACTTACTAAGCTACAACCCTAGTTGGAAAAGCAGTATGCTATAAGCCCTGGGGCTCCAACAGGGAAAATAGCTCAGTGAGGAAAGGAAAAAAGGAAAATAAAATATTCTAAGAAGAGTAACAACAATAAATATCTCCTATATAAACTATAAAAACTTTAACAAAACTAAAGGAAGAGAAATAAGATAGGAGAGTGTGCTCGAGTGTACCCTCAAGCAAGAGAACTCTAACCCAAGACAGTGAAAGGCCATGGTACAGAGGCTATGGCACTACCCAAAACTAGAGAACAGTGGTTTGATTTTGGAGTGTCCTTCTCCTAGAAGAGCTGCTTACCATAGCTAAAGAGTCTCTTCTACCCTTACCAAGAGGAAAGTGGCACTGAAACAATAATAAAACATTTCAAGAGAAAGATTAAAAAGGTTATGGAATTAGGGAATTGTAGTGGTTGAGCCCTCACCCACTACTGCACTCGTTGCTACGAATGGTCCCGGAGTATAGCAGTTCTCGTAAAGAGACAGGACATTCTTAAGATAAAAAGACGCGAACACTGATTTGCTTTTCCAATAGGTTGCGTCGATTATACTTTGCAGAGATCTATTTTGTTTAAAGGCCACGGAAGTTGCGACAGCTCTAACTTCGTGTGTCCTTACCTTCAGCAAAGCTTGGTCTTCCTCATTCAGATGGGAATGAGCTTCTCATATTAACAGTCTGATAAAATAGGATAAAGCATTCTTTGACATAGGCAAAGATGGATTCTTAACTGAACACCATAAAGCTTCAGACGGGCCTCGTAAAGGTTTTTAAATAGAACTTAAGAGCTCTTACAGGACATGAGACTCTTTCTAGTTCATTTCCAACCATACGATAAGTTTGGAATATCGAACGATATTGGTCAAGGCCGAGAAGGCAGCTCGTGTTTGGCTAGAAAACCAAGTTGTAGAACATGTAGCCGTTTCGGATGAGAATCCGATGTTCTTGCTGAAGGCATGAATCTCACTGACTCTTTTAGCTGTGGCTAAGCATCTCAGGAAAAGTGTCTTTAAGGTGAGATCTTTCAGGGAGGCTGATTGTAGCGGTTCGAACCTGTCTGACATAAGGAATCTTAGTACCACGTCTAAATTCCAACCAGGTGTAACCAAACGACGCTCCTTCGTGGTCTCAAAAGACTTAAGGAGGTCCTGTAGATCTTTATTGTTGGAAAGATCTAAGCCTCTGTGACGGAAGACTGATGCCAACATGCTTCTGTAACCCTTGATAGTGGGAGCTGAAAGAGATCGTTCTTTCCTCAGATATAAGAGAAAGTCAGCTATTTGAGTTACAGAGGTACTGGTCGAGGATACGGATACTGACTTGCACCAGTTTCGGAAGATTTCCCACTTCGATTGGTAGACTCTAAGGGTGGATGTTCTCCTTGCTCTAGCAATCGCTCTGGCTGCCTCCTTCGAAAAGCCTCTAGCTCTCGAGAGTCTTTCGATAGTCTGAAGGCAGTCAGACGAAGAGCGTGGAGGCCTTGGTGTACCTTCTTTACGCGTGGCTGACGTAGAAGGTCCACCCTTAGGGGAAGTGTTCTGGGAACGTCTACTAGCCATCGAAGTACCTCGGTGAGCCATTCTCTCGCGGGCCAGAGGGAAGCAACTAGCGTCAACCTTGTCCCTTCGTGAGAGGCGAACTTCTGCAGTACCTTGTTGACAATCTTGAACGGAGGGAATGCATATAGATCTAGATGTGACCAATCTAGTAGAAAGGCATCTATATGAACTGCTGCTGGGTCCGGGATTGGTGAGCAAAATATTGGGAGCCTCTTGGTCATCGAGGTTGCGAAGAGATCTATGGTTGGCTGGCCCCAGGTGGCCCAAAGTCTCTTGCATACATCCTTGGGGAGGGTCCATTCTGTTGGAATTATTTGTCCCTTCCGAATGAGACAATCTGCCATGACATTCAAGTTGCCTTGGATGAACCTCGTTACTAGTGATATGTCTAGACCTTTTGACCAGGTGAGGAGGTCCCTTGAGATCTCGTACAATGTCAGAGAGTAGGTCCCTCCTTGCTTGGAGATGTACGCCAAAGCCGTGGTGTTGTCCGAGTTCACCTCCACCACTTTGCCTTGAAGGAGAGACCTGAAGCTTTTCCAGGTCAGACGTACTGCCAGTAGCTCCTTGCAGTTGAAATGCATTGTCCTTTGACTCGAGTTGCATAATCCCGAGCATTCCCTACCGTCTAATGTCGCACCCCAGCCTACGTCCGATGCGTCCGAGAAGAGAACGTGGTTGGGAGTCTGAACAGTCAGGGGAAGACCCTCTCTAAGGTTGATATAGTCCTTTCACCAAGTCAGACAAGACTTTATCTTTCCGGAAACCGGGATCGAGACCGCTTCTAGCGTCTTGTCCTTTTTCCAGTGAAAAGCTAGATGGTATAGAAGAGGACGGAGGTGTAGTCTTCCTAGTGACACAAATTGATCCACGGATGACAGTGTCCCTACCAGACTCATCCACAGCCTGACTGGGCAGCGTTCCTTCTTCAGCATCTTCTGGATGGATAGCAGGGCTGGGGGCTGATCGTCTTGTTCAGCAACATCCTCATCAGAGGGTTCCTCATCCAAAACTGATGGGGAAACGGCAACGGAGTGGGCAACGTCTGACTCGCTGAATCCGGTCGCACTGGTGGATGCGTGACGGAGCCGGACGCAATATCATGGCACTGCTGCACAGTCTGTGAACTGTCAACAACCATGGGTGCGCGAGGAAGTACAGCGTCAAACCGAAACTGTCTAGACTGTCTGGGTTGTGCAGTCAACACCCTACCGGGTTGCTGAGGTTGACGCACTGCGTCACAAGTCACCTCTGCTGGTTGTTGAACGTCCTGAACGTCAACAACCACCTCCGAGCGTCGCTTAACGTCAACGTGCGACTGGCAACCCACACTGGGTCGCATCGGTGGAGGAACCACCTCAACTGGCAGACGCGAGTAGGTTACCTCAGCGTCTTCAGGGCGCACAACCAACCGGTTGGAAGGTTGTTGGCCAGAAGGTTCTTCTCCGCATTTAAGTCCTCTATCAAGGACGTAAGCTTGGACTGCATGTCTTGCAGCAAAGCCCATTAGGGTCTACGGGAGCAGGTGTGGCAACAGACGGGGTAGCGACTGAGGCGGAACCATTTACCATCCCTGAAAGCCTTGTTATGTGTGACATAATAGTACAGCAAAACTTCAAAGGCTCGACAAAAGTTGAAAAGTTGACCTGTAAACAACTTGGAGCGTCTCCTGGCTAGGCGCCAGGGCGAGTCTACCAGGATTGAGAAGTCTATCTGGGCAGAGGCATGAACTCCCAAGCCGAGAACTTCTCTCGTGTCCTATCAGACTCTCGCTCTATAAGCCAGTTTAAAAGAAGGGAAATCAAAGGCTGTATCCCTAAAACTCCTCCTGGTGCAAAAACCAGTCGTCTAGCCAACGTAACGCTCTCTAGGAGAGCGAGAGAGCACTAGCTTAAAAACAACGGCTTCGAAGTAGCTAGGCCTAGTGTAAGTTCTGACGTTTAGGCGAACGAGGAGCGGCAGTTACAAGATCCGGACGAAGATCCTTAAAAAATCATCATGATTTAATTAAAGTCCATAGGAGGCTAAGCAGCTTGAGGCTCCTCTCCAAATGACAGAGTCCTCAAGGGAATATCAGTAGGAGGGAGAACAGCACTTTCTCATCTACAGGAACCTTGTCCGATAAAAGCTAGGTTATCTCAGTGAGTCTCTCACTGGTGCATTAGTAGCAGACCAGAAGGCAACGTCATGTAACTGCTTGACAGTCTGTGAACTGTCAACAACTGAACTGTCAACCACAACAGGTGCGTGAGGACATACAGCACTGGTGCATTAGTAGCAGACCAGAAGGCAACGTCATGTAACTGCTTGACAGTCTGTGAACTGTCAACAACTGAACTGTCAACCACAACAGGTGCGTGAGGACATACAGTGTTCACTCGAGACTGCTTTGACTGTCTATACTGAGCAGTCAAAACAACTCTAGAATGCGGAGGTTGACGCACCGCGTCAAAACAAAACAACTTAGACTGTTGTTGTACCTCGCGAACGTCAACGGAAGGTTCCGTGCGTTACTGAACGTCAACATGCGGCTGGCAGGGAACACTGGAACGCATGGGTGGCGGGACTCTCTCAGCTGGAGTGCGGCAGAAGGTCGCCTCAGCGTCCACAGGACGCACAACCGTGTTGGTTGTAGGCTAGAGGTTGGTGCAGTGTCAACCTTCTCCGCACGAAAGTCCCGCATCAATGACGTTAACTGAGACTGCATGGTCTGCAGCAAAGACCACTTAGGGTCTACAGGAGCAGGTGCGGCAACAGACGGTGTGACTGCCTGATGCGGTACCGCTTTGCCTCTCTTAGGAGGTGAGCAGTCGTCGGAAGACTGCAGCGAGTCCGAACTGACCCAGTGGCTACAACTGGGCCGTTGGACTTGCGCGGAAGGGACCGACTTGCGCTTAATAAGCTGCGAGACCTTGGTCCATGGTTTCTTACGAGAAACCTCTTCCGCAGACGAGAAATAAATGGGCTCTCTCGTCTTTGTGTGGGTGGGGCGATCTTGGGTAGATACGCCCGAAACCACGGAGGGAAACGTCTGTTCGTTGATCAAGGCCTGACGAACCCATAAGTCGTTCGACATTACTTCTCCCCTGGGCTTGGGAGCTTGCAAGAGGTCCCGGACTAGGTGAACGACAGGCACGAACAGACGAACCCTCGAACGCAACACTGTAACACTTTGCGCATATCACTTTATCACTTCGATTTTCTGTTTTGCACTTATTTCACTGAAATCGAAACTTTTACTGATTTCTACCTGAAACACGCAATTCTACCCTTCATTAAAAGGTAGTAATTGCGAAAACAGTCGTATAATGCAGCTCATTAATACTAGCAAAAAACAGAAAACATATATAAAGATAAAGAATTCAGTGGCTGGGAAAGAGACTAAACACTAGTTCAAATAAACTACGTTTAAAATCTCTCACCGCACATAGCCTGGGGACAAGAATAAAACCCTAGAAACGTTTTACCTTCTTCCCCGTACAGCGACTAGGGATGAGAGAAACACGAGAACAACGTTACCCGCTTGAACGGAACGTTTTTTCTCCTCTCTCTCCCTCCGTCTCTATCTCTCTCTCTCTTTCTCTCTTGATTTCGCACCTAAGAGAAGAGCCCAATTATATATCGTCAAAAAAAAACATGTTATTTGACTAAAGGAAAAAACTGAAAGGTTTTCCAAATAAAAAGTTCCTTTAATTTAGAATTTAAAACATTTAAGCTAAGAAAGAATGAACGAAACGTCAGAATCGATTTACTCTTACTGCAAAGTGAAACCGTGATACACTCTCTCTCTATCGTAACGATAGAGCGCATGTTGAACGTCCTGAACGTCAACAACTGCGTAGTCTAAAAAACTAAACGTTAGTTCATCTTTGAAAACAGTACGAAGACTATCAAAGAAATTCTTTCATAAAACATTAAATTTAAAAAGTTTTAAATTCTTTAAAGGCTAAATACGATATAAAGGGCTCAACGTTGATTAACTTCGGTTCCAAGTTAGGACCGCCTACTATCAGGAAAGGTCGCATATAAACAAAACATAAAAATTTTTTTTTATATGTTTATAATAAATGGAAAGTTAATCGAAGAGGCCTAATAAAGGCGGAGAGATATAAAATATATAGATCTATAACGTGTTAAGCAAAATTACTAAAAACCTAAACACACTTCCGTCTAAGGGAAGGGTCGGCCATTTAAAAGTGAAAGAGAGTCCATACTCTCTTTGTCACCATAATTAAATCTATCCAAAACGAGTTCAAGTTTTGAGATGAAGATAAAACCCCTGCATAGCGAAAGCTCAAAACTAGAATAGTGTACTTCACCAAATAGTTGTGAAAACAAATCCAGTTAGTAACAGCGTATTAGTAGGTCTTGCCGGTAGCCCGACAGAGAGAAAATTGGTTCTTTGTTTACTTGGAGTACTAAGTACCTGCTCGACAGATGGCGCTGTTGATGTACACCCCCACCTGCATAGCGATCGCTGGCGTATTTTGACCGTAGGTTTTTCTGTCGAGCAAGAGAGTTGCAGCTTATATGATCACCGGCTAAGTTTAATATTGAAAAAATGTCAATAATATAACAGCATGAATACAAACTATTACTTTAGAATAAAATTAATTTTCAATGCAATAAAGATAAAATACAAAACATAAAAGTATTGAAGAATTTCTTAGTAATATGGCATTTCTAAAGATACAAATCTGTATTATCTGCATCACCTACCATAAGCATAGGAAACGGACCATTCCATATTAAAAGAAGAGTACTGTACAGTACACCAGAAAGGGCCTTTGAGCTAATAATATTACACAAGACAGTGCCAGATGAATCAGAAGATTTAGAGATAAATTCTATTGTCCATCATGAATCAGTGATGATGCTTTAGTTGCTATTACTATCATTAAAACTACCTCTCAACCTGCAAATCTAGTCCTTTATGAGAAAGTGATTGTACCAACTGTGATTGATTGATTTAGAGTTCTCTGGCATCCTGACATCAAAGGTCATTGATGCTGATATTTATTTTAAATAAGGATTAAAAAAATATTCAATTTAAAACCACAAAAACAAAGATGTCCTTATACAATTTAAATAGCTTTCAGAAGACCTGTTTCTGGAATAAATCTAAAAATACCAGTAACATGGTACACCACATCCTGCCCAAGAATCTTGGCATGGATGAACCTGCCATCCTCACCTCGAGCCTCAAACAGATAGCTACTTCTTACGGTGATAAAAGAGGGGCATTCAGTCAACAAATGCCTCGCTGTCAAGGATACCAAACAGTCATTGCAATTAGGCTGGTGCTGGCCAGTCATCAGAAACTTGTGTGTCAACAGTGAGTGACCAATGTGGAGACAACAAAAGTAGTCTCCCACTTTCAGAGCATCATGTTATACCTACAAGGAGATATAACATTTGTTATTTCTCTTATCTTATAACCAACTAAACTACCCCAATCCTGTTGCCAATTATCATAAAAGAAATTCTTAATGCTAGGTAAAAGATCATATCAGAGGATGGGATACCTTCCTGGTAGCAATTCAGCAGCAGTAGTCTTTGCAAGTAAATCTGCCTTCTCATTTCCAGACACACTTACATGTGCCGGAACCCAGCAACATCAAACTGTTATACCTCTCAGCCTAATAATAAAAAGCCACTCTAAAATTCTTAAAACTAAAGGGTTACAAGAATTAAAAACTTCTAGAGCTTGTCGGACACTTCTTGCATCACTAAAAAAGGTAAAATTGTCCTCCTCTTTTAATGTTATTTTTTCAATAGCAGTAAGTATGCCATATAGTTCAGCAGTACCAACTGTGATGTATGGATAAGAGTTGTAGGGAATGAAAGTGACTTGAGATCAAAGCCATAAGAGTGAGAATGTGTGTGTGAAGAATGAATTAACAGCTAGAGTGGATATAAATATGTTGAGGTGGTTTGGCCATGTAAAGAGGATGAAAAATGGTTATCTGCTGAAGAAGGTGATGAGTGCAAGAGTTGAATGGAGAAGTACAAGAGAAAGTCCAAGGTTTAGGTGGATGGATGAAGAAAACCCTAGGGGACAGGACAGATGTGATAGAGGCAAAAGAGTTTCCTAGGAATGGCGAGCGATTATGAAGCAGTTCTGAGCGGCATTGCTATTATAAGGTGACCGCTGAGATAGCGGCAGTAAAGGAGTCAG
Source organism: Palaemon carinicauda (assembly GCF_036898095.1). Taxonomy (NCBI): domain Eukaryota; kingdom Metazoa; phylum Arthropoda; class Malacostraca; order Decapoda; family Palaemonidae; genus Palaemon; species Palaemon carinicauda. The sequence goes on along the minus strand of NC_090741.1, from coordinate 69,365,758 downwards.
CATATGAAGTTTCATTTGTGGTGGAAGATGGAGGGGAGGGTGGGTATATGGCACCCTGGCAATACCTTGTCAGGCAAGGAGGAAAAAAGAAAAATTCCCCCTTTTCTTTATTTTTGCTGTTGACTAAACCCAAAATTGGGGTAGGTGCCAAGGTAGATAGCAACTAGCCCAAGGGCCTATGAGTGCAAAAGTAGCCCAGTGGAGAAGAGAACTAAAGAGTAAAGAATAAACTACTAAAGATAAATAATAAGATATGTATATACATATATACATATTATAAATGGACAGTGGTACCTCAGATTAAGAGTTCAGTTTGTTCTTGGGAGCGAGCTTGCAACCCAAAACGCTCATATGCATAAAATAAAATTACCCAAATGCTCATATATGTAAAAAAAATTTACTATAAGAATTAATGAAAATGCACTCAATATAGTCCACACATCATAAATACATAAATTATATACACTCACTCATTCCTAAATGTTCGTAATGTTATATAAAGAGCAAATCATAGTCCCTAACATAAAAAATTAACATAAATTAATAATTCACAATAAAGAATAGAAATATAATGACAAATTAACTCAAATTTTACCTTTGACGGAGTCGTGGCTGGCGTGAGAGACAAGAGTCGAGGAGGAAGAATAGGGAGATTCTTCCACCATCAGAACTTCTGGTAAAATATCCGTTCTCCCCCTTGAACATTTATGAGCATTCTGCTTCGCTCCCATAATGATGGGAATGAAACCACTAATCGACAATTCAAACCAAACAATATAAAAAAAAGATTAACAACCTTTGGATAGGACGCAACAGCAGCATATATGTAATCCTTGAGGCCAAAGCCAAAAGTGAAAAGCCTTTGACAGGATAGTGGCCAGGGCTAGTTGCCTGCGCTCACCACCTGTCATTAAGTACTTTGTTAATGAATTCAATAGCCATTCCAGTGCCACTCAAGACATTAACTATTTCAAAGGATGGAAAGCTTGTAAACACATAAAAACAAACTAACTCTCTTTTTTTAAGTACTGTGAACGTATTTTTGTTCGTGGGTACCAATTTTCGTTGTTTTATAAAAAAATGTTGGTTCGTGGATTCATATATTCGTGGATTTCCGATTTGAAACTTTTACCTTTTTGGTTATTAGGTGAACCCCAATTATGATAAAGTGTTCATTTGCAATGCATTGCTTTTCTTCATTTATTAAAATTTTTAATAATTAACATTAATTAAGGGATTACTTATCACTACAAATGGTTATAATGTCACCGCTAAAAAAGAAAATTACAAAACTACCCAATTTCTTCTAATATAGTATCCCAAGCTAAAACATTACTCAAAGTCTTTTGTTGTTACTCAGTGGTAATTTACAGCTTTTAAATAGAGACGAGATAGGTAGTATGCATATCACTTTCAAACATGTCGTTAACGCAGTGGTTGAAAACTGTCTCTGTCAAGACCAAAGAACCTACTACACCAGGCCTACCAAACCCAGCAGACTGCTGAAAACCTGACTTGCTTTGTGCATATTAGTAGCTAATACTATTTTTGTTATGAAATGCAGTTATTCATTGATGAAAATATTAAAATAAATATGAAATAAAAAACAATGATTTTAATTCTAATTATTATTCAGAAAATATATGAAAAATGTTATTTTTATTAATAAAATAAATTTTTGAATATACTTACCCGGTGATTATATAAGCTGCAACTCTGTTGCTCGACAGAAAACTCTACGTTCAAAATACGCCAGCGATCGCTATGCAGGTAGGGGGTGTACATCAACAGCGCCATCTGTCGAGCAGGTACTCAGTACTCAATGTAAACACAGAACCAATTTTCTCCTCGGTCCACTGGGTCTCTATTGGGGAGGAAGGGAGGGTCCTTTAATATATAATCACCGGGTAAGTATATTCAAAAATTTATTTTATTAATAAAAATAACATTTTTCAATATTAAACTTAGCCGGTGATTATATAAGCTGATTCACACCCAGGGGGGTGGGTAGAGACCAGCATTACTTGTTTACATTATTATGAGCTAAGTATTTTGTATTTCATTTTAGCAGTTATTCAAAATAACAAACATAAAATAAATAAGTACCTGGTAAGGAAGTCGACTTGAACAATTACTCTGCCTTTTTAAGTACGTCTTCCTTACGGAGCCTCGCGATCCTCTTAGGATGCTGAGCGACCCCTAGGATCTGAAGTATCAAGGGTTGCAACCCATACAACAGGACCTCATCAAAACCTCTAATCTAGGCGCTTCTCAAGAAATGACTTTGACCACCCGCCAAATCAAGTAGGATGCGAAAGGCTTCTTAGCCTTCCGGACAACCCAAAAACAATAATAAAACATTTCAAGAGAAAGATTAAAAAGGTTATGGAATTAGGGAATTGTAGTGGTTGAGCCCTCACCCACTACTGCACTCGTTGCTACGAATGGTCCCAGAGTGTAGCAGTTCTCGTAAAGAGACTGGACATTCTTAAGATAAAAAGACGCGAACACTGACTTGCTTTTCCAATAGGTTGCGTGGATTATACTTTGCAGAGATCTATTTTGTTTAAAGGTCACGGAAGTTGCGACAGCTCTAACTTCGTGTGTCCTTACCTTCAGCAAAGCTTGGTCTTCCTCATTCAGATGGGAATGAGCTTCTCGTATTAACAGTCTGATAAAATAGGATAAAGCATTCTTTGACATAGGCAAAGATGGTTTCTTAACTGAACACCATAAAGCTTCAGACGGGCCTCGTAAAGGTTTTTAAATAGAACTTAAGAGCTCTTACAGGACATAAGACTCTTTCTAGTTCATTTCCAACCATACGATAAGTTTGGAATATCGAACGATATTGGCCAAGGCCGAGAAGGCAGCTCGTGTTTGGCTAGAAAACCAAGTTGTAGAACATGTAGCCGTTTCGGATGAGAATCCGATATTCTTGCTGAAGGCATGAATCTCACTGACTCTTTTAGCTGTGGCTAAGCATACCAGGAAAAGAGTCTTTAAGGTGAGATCTTTCAGGGAGGCTGATTGTAGCGGTTCGAACCTGTCAGACATAAGGAATCTTAGTACCACGTCTAAATTCCAACCAGGTGTAACCAAACGACGCTCCTTCGTAGTCTCAAAAGACTTAAGGAGGTCCTGTAGATCTTTATTGTTGGAAAGATCTAAGCCTCTGTGACGGAAGACTGATGCCAACATGCTTCTGTAACCCTTGATAGTGGGAGCTGAAAGAGATCATTCTTTCCTCAGATATAAGAGGAAGTCAGCTATTTGAGTTACAGAGGTACTGGTCGAGGATACGGATACTGACTTGCACCAGTTTCGGAAGGTTTCCCACTTCGATTGGTAGACTCTAAGGGTGGATGTTCTCCTTGCTCTAGCAATCGCTCTGGCTGCCTCCTTCGAAAAGCCTCTAGCTCTCGAGAGTCTTTCGATAGTCTGAAGGCAGTCAGACGAAGAGCGTGGAGGCCTTGGTGTACCTTCTTTACGCGTGGCTGACGTAGAAGGTCCACCCTTAGGGGAAGTGTTCTGGGAACGTCTACTAGCCATCGAAGTACCTCGGTGAACCATTCTCTCGCGGGCCAGAGGGAAGCAACTAGCGTCAACCTTGTCCCTTCGTGAGAGGCGAACTTCTGCAGTACCTTGTTGACAATCTTGAACGGAGGGAATGCATATAGATCTAGGTGTGACCAATCTAGTAGAAAGGCATCTATATGAACTGCTGCTGGGTCCGGGATTGGTGAGCAAAATATTGGGAGCCTCTTGGTCATCGAGGTTGCAAAGAGATCTATGGTTGGCTGGCCCCAGGTGGCCCAAAGTCTCTTGCATACATCCTTGTGGAGGGTCCATTCTGTTGGAATGATTTGTCCCTTCCGACTGAGACAATCTGCCATGACATTCAAGTTGCCTTGGATGAACCTCGTTACTAGTGATATGTCTAGACCTTTTGACCAGGTGAGGAGGTCCCTTGCGATCTCGTACAATGTCAGAGAGTAGGTCCCTCCTTGCTTGGAGATGTACGCCAAAGCCGTGGTGTTGTCCGAGTTCACCTCCACCACTTTGCCTTGAAGGAGAGACCTGAAGCTTTTCCAGGTCAGACGTACTGCCAGTAGCTCCTTGCAGTTGAAATGCATTGTCCTTTGACTCGAGTTGCATAATCCCGAGCATTCCCGACCGTCTAATGTCGCACCCCAGCCTACGTCCGATGCGTCCGAGAAGAGAACGTGGTTGGGAGTCTGAACAGTCAGGGGAAGACCCTCTCTAAGGTTGATATAGTCCTTTCACCAAGTCAGACAAGACTTTATCTTTCCGGAAACCGGGATCGAGACCGCTTCTAGCGTCTTGTCCTTTTTCCAGTGAAAAGCTAGATGGTATAGAAGAGGACGGAGGTGTAGTCTTCCTAGTGACACAAATTGATACACGGATGACAGTGTCCCTACCAGACTCATCCACAGCCTGACTGGCAGCGTTCCTTCTTCAGCATCTTCTGGATGGATAGCAGGGCTGGGGGCTGATCGTCTAGTTCAGCAACGTCCTCATCAGAGGGTTCCTCATCCGAAACTGATGAGGAAACGGCAACGGAGTGGGCAACGTCTGACTCGCTGAATCCGGTCGCACTGGTGGATGCGTGACGGAGCCGGACGCAATATCATGGAACTGCTGCACAGTCTGTGAACTGTCAACAACCATGGGTGCGCGAGGAAGTACAGCGTCAACCCGAAACTGTCTAGACTGTCTGGGTTGTGCAGTCAACACCCTACCGGGTTGCTGAGGTTGACGCACTGCGTCACAACAAGTCACCTCTGCTGGTTGTTGAACGTCCTGAACGTCAACAACCACCTCCGAGCGTCGCTTAACGTCAACGTGCGACTGGCAACCCACACTGGGTCGCATCGGTGGAGGAACCACCTCAACTGGCAGACGCGAGTAGGTTACCTCAGCGTCAAGAGGGCGCACAACCGACCAGTTGGAAGGTTGTTGGCCAGAAGGAGGAACCACCTCAACTGGCAGACGCGAGTAGGTTACCTCAGCGTCAACAAGGCGCACAACCAACCGGTTGGAAGGTTGTTGGCCAGAAGGTTCTTCTCCGCATTTAAGTCCTCTATCAAGGACGCAAGCTTGGACTGCATGTCTTGCAGCAAAGCCCATTTAGGGTCTACGGGAGCAGGTGTGGCAACAGACGGGGTTAGCGACTGAGGCGGAACCATTTACCATCCCTGAAAGCCTTGTTATGTGTGACATAATAGTACAGCAAAACTTCAAAGGCTCGACAAAAGTTGAGAAGTTGACCTGTAAACAACTTGGAGCGTCTCCTGGCTAGGCGCCAGGGCGAGTCTACCAGAATTGAGAAGTCTATCTGGGCAGAGGCATGAACTCCCAAGCCGAGAACTTCTCTCGTGTCCTATCAGACTCTCGCTCTATAAGCCAGTTTAAAAGCAGGGAAATCAAAGGCTGTATCCCTAAAACTCCTCCTGGTGCAAAAACCAGTCGCCTAGCCAACGTAACGCTCTCTAGGAGAGCGAGAGAGCACTAGCTTAAAAACAACGGCTTCGAAGTAGCTAGGCCTAGTGTAAGTTCTGACGTTTAGGCGAACGAGGAGCAGCAGTTACAAGATCCGGACGAAGATCCTTAAAAAATCATCAAGATTTAATTAAAGTCCATAGGAGGCTAAGCAGCTTAAGGCTCCTCTCCAAATGACAGAGTCCTCAAGGGAATATCAGTAGGAGGGAGAACAGCACTTTCTCATCTACAGGAACCTTGTCCGATAAAAGCTAGGTTACCTCAGTGAGTCTCTCACTGGTGCATTAGTAGCAGACCAGAAGGCAACGTCATGTAACTGCTTGACAGTCTGTGAACTGTCAACAACTGAACTGTCAACCACAACAGGTGCGTGAGGACATACAGTGTTCACTCGAGACTGCTTTGACTGTCTATGCTGAGCAGTCAAAACAACTCTAGAATGCGGAGGTTGACGCACCGCGTCAAAACAAAACAACTTAGACTGTTGTTGTACCTCGCGAACATCAACGGAAGGTTCCGTGCGTTACTGAATGTCAACATGCGGCTGGCAGGGTGCACTGGAACGCATGGGTGGCGGGACTCTCTCAGCTGGAGTGCGGCAGAAGGTCGCCTCAGCGTCCACAGGACGCACAACCGTGGTTGGTTGTAGGCTAGAGGTTGGTGCAGTGTCAACCTTCTCCGCACGAAAGTCCCGCATCAATGACGTTAACTGAGACTGCATGGTCTGCAGCAAAGACCACTTAGGGTCTACAGGAGCAGGTGCGGCAACAGACGGTGTGACTGCCTGATGCGGTACCGCTTTGCCTCTCTAGGAGGTGAGCAGTCGTCGGAAGACTGCAGCGAGTCCGAACTGACCCAGTGGCTACAACTGGGCTGTTGGACTTGCGCGGAAGGGACCGACTTGCGCTTAATAAGCTGCGAGACCTTGGTCCATGGTTTCTTACGAGAAACCTCTTCCGCAGACGAGAAATAAATGGGCTCTCTCGTCTTTGTGTAGGTGGGGCGATCTTGGGTAGATACGCCCGAAACCACGGAGGGAAACATCTGTTCGTTGATCAAGGCCTGACGAACCCATAAGTCGTTCGACATTACTTCTCCCCTGGGCTTGGGAGCTTGCAAGAGGTCCCGGACTAGGTGAACGACAGGCACGAACAGACGAACCCTCGGACGCAACACTGTAAAATTTGCGCATATCACTTTATCACTTCGATTTTCTGTTTTGCACTTATTTCACTGAAATCGAAACTTTTACTGATTTCTACCTGAAACACGCAATTCTACCCTCATTAAAAGGTAGTAATTGCGAAATCAGTCGTATAATGCAGCTCATTAATACTAGCAAAAAACAGAAAACATATATAAAGATAAAAAATTCAGTGGCTGGGAAAGAGACTAAACACTAGTTCAAATAAACTACGTTTACAATCTCTCACCGCACATAGCCTGGGGACAAGAATAAAACCCTAGAAACGTTTTATCTTCTTCCCCGTACAGCGACTAGGGACGAGAGTAACACGAGAACAACGTTACCCGCTTGAACGGAACGTTTTCTCTCCTCTCTCTCCCTCCGTCTCTATCTCTCTCTCTCTTTCTCTCTTGATTTCGCACCTAAGAGAAGAGCCCAATTATATATCGTCAAAAAAAACATGTTATTTGACTAAAGGAAAAAAACTGAAAGGTTTTCCAAATAAAAAGTTCCTTTAATTTAGAATTTAAAACATTAAAGCTAAGAAAGAATGAACAAAACGTCAGAATCGATTTACTCTTACTGCAAAGTGAAACCGTGATACACTCTCTCTCTATCGTAACGATAGAGCGCATGTTGAACGTCCTGAACGTCAACAACTGCGTAGTCTAAAACACTAAACGTTAGTTCATCTTTGAAAACAGTACGAAGACTATCAAAGAAATTCTTTCATAAAACATTAAATTTAAAAAGTTTTAAATTCTTTAAAGGCTAAATACGATATAACGGGCTCAACGTTGATTAACTTCGGTTCCAAGTTAGGACCGCCTACTATCAGGAAAGGTCGCATATAAACAAAACATAAAAATTATCTTTATATGTTTATAATAAATGGAAAGTTAATCGAAGAGGCCTAATAAAGGCGGAGAGATATAAAATATATAGATCTATAACGTGTTAAGCAAAATTACTAAAAACCTAAACACACTTCCGTCTAAGGGAAGGGTCGGCCATTTAAAAGTGAAAGAGAGTCCATACTCTCTTTATCACCCTAATTAAATCTATCCAAAACGAGTTCAAGTTTTGAGATGAAGATAAAACACCTGCATAGCGAAAGCTCAAAACTAGAATAGTGTACTTCACCAAATAGTTGTGAAAACAAATCCAGTTAGTAACAGCGTATTAGTAGGTCTTGCCGGTAGCCCAACAGAGAGAAAATTGGTTCTGTGTTTACATTGAGTACTGAGTACCTGCTCGACAGATGGCGCTGTTGATGTACACCCCCTACCTGCATAGCGATCGCTGGCGTATTTTGAACGTAGAGTTTTCTGTCGAGCAACAGAGTTGCAGCTTATATAATCACCGGCTAAGTTTAATATTGAAAAAATTCAATATATAGAAAAAATAAAAAAATAAATAAACTAGTAATCTCTGAAAATGACTAAAACTACAAAAGAAAAAAAATAATTGTTAATAGTGCACACCGAAATAAAACATTCACAATAACAAATAAAAATAATTAGTAATCCACAATGGTTTAGACAATGTAGGTCACCAACACAAATCGAATGTGTCAAAGTTCAATACCAAAATCTGACAGTGAATAAAATTTTTCGTTGGATTTGTAAATTCATGGATTATCCAACCACGAAGACCACGAAAATTGGTACACCAAGAACAAAAATACGTTTACAGTATTATGTGTAAAAAAATAATACAAAACGTGAGTTCCTTATCTGCTGAGAACCTGAGGATTCATGAGGCACATGCACTGTGCTATCAAACATTAGACTATTTTCTTTAGATCAGGAATGAAGCATCTACGATATACTGTACACTGAGAACAATTTTGGGCTAATTATAAGTAAGAGGTTTGTTGTGAAACAAACACATATTAACAATCATTCTTATATGCCAATATATCAGTAAGAAACATGATTACACTGCTATACTTACAGAGATTTATCCTTGTCCAAAGCAACATTGTAATGGCTCATCCTACTTGCAAAGTGATCCAGTTCCCTAACTCTTTCAGTTATGTCCTTCAAAAAAAAATTAAATTGATTAATGACTAATTTACATGCCTGGGTACAAAATTTTCTACATGTTTAATCATGTGACATAACTTGACTACAAAAGAAGTATTTTTTTTCCTTCCAATTAAACCTACTAATGCTAACAGCTGTATTTCTTTACTTACTAAAAGCAAAAGTGGTCTTAATTAGCAAAAAAAAAAAAAATAAAAAACTTATGCATATGTGCTATTCTATGACAAAAAAATAGTAAGGAAAGTTTGCAGTTGCTGTCCACACCCAAATAACATGCAGTTTTATCCTTGAAATATAATCTCTCTTCTAAAAATATACACGGGACCCATATATTTTTGTAGCATAAAGTTAAACATATTACAAAATTGCATGAGTGCTCAAGTTTCTGCTCATCAGAATGTATGAAAAATACTTGTATAATAAACATTTAGTTTTCATCTCGAATTGTTGGAAAAATTTTAACTTGTAATTTTCTATAATTCACAATACAAAGATTTTATCTATTAAAAATGTTTCTTTCTTATAAAGTTGTTAAGAGATGATTGACGGTGAATAAAAAAATTACGCCTTAAAAATGTTAAAATAACTTCCATACGGAGACAATCAAAACCTCTCAAACAATATTTAGTTGATAACCAACCAATCTATTACAGTGTTTGATTAATAACCAACAAATCTTTTACGGTGTTTAATTAATAACTTTTACAAAGCAAGGAAACAATCTACCATCTGGCATAGCAATACTTTTGACAAAGCACTGCTCAGAATTGAGCCTTATAATGAAATTCATGTTGTGTGATGGGCATTATACCCTTCAAAATATTGGTTTAATAAATAAGGGCAAGGACTAGATGAGACTGGATAGAGAACACACTCATAATTGTACTTTCATGGTAATTGCAATTACTTTGAGGGGTGTTTAACCTACTGATTGGATCTGTGTATAACTGGACGGCATCTATGAACATAGAATGGTGAAAGATATGTATTTTACATTAGTCTATGTTCATTCATGAATAAAACAAAATGAATGCATAATGGCAGAATGCAGAATTTTTAAAATCCCTTGAATGCAACAAACACCTACGAAACATAATTAATATAAGCTCTCACTCATATTCAATCTCTAAACAACAGCCTTTCAAACAGTAAAAAATATTTGAAAATAGTTTTTAAATAGTATTCCATATAAAAAATTAACAGATATTATCAATCATCAAATTATTATACACACCTACCTAGTTATAAGGCGATGTCATGCAGAGAAGCTGAACTGAATCATGGGATTTTCAAAATACCGTTAAAGACATTCACCCCGATAACTTCATTTGAAAATAGTAAAAAGCTACCAAGAATATGGACAAAAGTTGAATGATTTTTATGGATTATATAATCCTATATGATAGAAGAGTTTTAGTCACACGGGCTAATGTTTTGGATGAGGTTCCAACTATTTTGCAGGCTGAAATTGACAATGAAATTCTTCAACAGTTAAACACTATCCCAAGACCACCACTGTAGGATTGACAATGATTTCATTCAAAACATTTTCACCTTATAAGAGCTTACATCTACCATTTACTACTGATTAGCTGTACTTTCAAATCCTTCAACTTCTATCCATAAAAAAATAAGTTGCAAAGATTGAAATATAAAAAAAAATACATATACAGTATTAGGTATAAAACCTATTACACTATCAAGAGAAGATATTATCTATCCTCAAAATCAAAGAGATAAAGATGGAGAAAAAGAAAGAATAAAGTAAAGGGTAAAACATCACAAACATGATCATAAAATATAGCTCTACTTCAGACAGCATGTAGTCAATAATTATTCTTCATCCTGAATAGGTCTGAAGGTGAAGTACAATATACAGACATCAACAATCAACTCGTCAATAGATATTTGAGCTCCATCCTAGCATTTTATCCACCAAACCACAGCAGCAAAAAGGCACTGAATCTTGTCTTCTGTCTGGTAAAAAAGAGCATTTCCTATGTCCCCATCCCTCTCAAAGTAAGATTTCTTACAAATGACATGGAGACCCCAGCTCAGCAAAACAGGAAAAGTCAATGAAGCTGCTGACTAAATTCTTTCTGCGTAAATTTTGTCATAGGTGCTGAACCTTGTCTTGTATCTGTGTACCATCAGAGCATCTAAAGTGAGAGTTCTATTAAGCACTTGAAGAGCAAGTAAGAAAAGATCAAACAGCCGAGAGTTCTACAAAGAAGCACAACTGGGCCTGCTGCAGCCAGAAACAAAAGTGGTTATTTTTGTGACAGGTACATCTTAACTCTCGCGCCACCTATCACTAACAAAGTACATCGTTAATTGCCTGCAGGTGAAGCGCCGTAAGTCTTTTTTAGGTAGGTACGAAATGCCTCCTATAAAGTGAAGTACAGTGTATGTTTCCTACAAAGAAAATATATACTACACCTATAAACTCTTATACATACATATATATACCAAGGCACTTCCCCCAATTTTGGGGGGTAGCCGACATCAACAAAGAAACAAAAACAAAAAGGGGACCTTCACTTTCTACGTTCCTCCCAGCCTAACAAGGGACTCAACCGAGTTCAGCTGGTACTGCTAGGGTGTCACAGCCCACCCTCCCACATTATCCACCACAGATGAAGCTTCATAATGCTGAATCCCCTACTGCTGCTACCTCCGCGGTCATCTAAGGCATCGGAGGCAGCAGCAGGGCCTACCGGAACTGCGTCACAATCGCTCGCCATTCATTCCTATTTCTAGCACGCTCTCTTGCCTCGCTCACATCTATCCTCCTATCACCCAGAGCTTCCTTCACTCCATCCATCCACCCAAACCTTGGCCTTCCTCTCGTACTTCTCCCATCAACTCTTGCATTCATCACCTTCTTTAGCAGACAGCCATTTTCCATTCTCTCAACATGGCCAAACCACCTCAACACATTCATATCCACTCTAGCTGCTAACTCATTTCTTACACCCGTTCTCACCCTCACCACTTCGTTCCTAACCCTATCTACTCGAGATACACCAGCCATACTCCTTAGACACTTCATCTCAAACACATTCAATTTCTGTCTCTCCATCACTTTCATTCCCCACAACTCCAATCCATACATCACAGTTGGTACAATCACTTTCTCATATAGAACTCTCTTTACATTCATGCCCAACCCTCTATTTTTTACTACTCCCTTAACTGCCCCCAACACTTTGCAACCTTCATTCACTCTCTGACGTACATCTGCTTCCACTCCACCATTTGCTGCAACAACAGACCCCAAGTACTTAAACTGATCCATCTCCTCAAGTAACTCTCCATTCAACATGACATTCAACCTTGCACCACCCTCCCTTCTCGTACATCTCATAACCTTACTCTTACCCACATTAACTCTCAACTTCCTTCTCTCACACACTCTTCCAAATTCTGTCACTAATCGTCCAAGCTTCTCTTCTGTGTCTGCAACCAGTACAGTATCATCCGCAAACAAAAACTGATTTACCTCCCATTCATGGTCATTCTCGTCTACCAGTTTTAATCCTCGTCCAAGCACTCGACCATTCACCTCTCTCACCACTCCATCAACATACAAGTTAAACATCCACGGCGACATCACACATCCCTGTCTCAGCCCCACTCTCACCGGAAACCAATCACTCACTTCATTTCCTATTCTAACACATGCTTTACTACCTTTGTAGAAACTTTTCACTGCTTGCAACAACCTTCCACCAACTCCATATATCCTCATCACATTCCACATTGCTTCCCTATCAACTCTATCATACGCTTTCTCCAGATCCATAAACGCAACATACACCTCCTTACCTTTTGCTAAATATTTCTCGCATATCTGCCTAACTGTAAAAATCTGATTCATACAACCCCTACCTCTTCTAAAACCACCCTGTATTTCTAAGATTGCATTCTCTGTTTTATCCTTGATCCTATTAATCATTACTATACCATAAACTTTTCCAACTACGCTTAACAAACTAATACCTCTTGAATTACAACACTCATGCACATCTCCCTTACCCTTTTATATAGTGGTACAATACATGCACAAACCCAATCTACTGGTACCATTGACAACACAAAACACATATTAAACAATCTCACCAACCATTCAAGTACAGTCACACCCCCCTCCTTCAACATCTCAGCTCTCACACCATCCATACCAGATGCTTTTCCTACTCTCGTTTCATCTAGTGCTCTCCTCACTTCCTCTATTGTAATCTCTCTCTCATTCTCATCTCCCATCACTGGCACCTCAACACCTGCAACAGCAATTATATCTGCCTCCCTATTATCCTCAACATTCAGTAAACTTTCAAAATATTCCGCCCATCTTTTTCTTGCCTCCTCTCCTTTTAACAACCTTCCATTTCCATCTTTCACTGTCTCTTCAATTCTTGAGCCAGCCTTCCTTACTCTCTTCACTTCTTTCCAAAACTTCTTCTTATTCTCTTCATAAGAATGACCCAGTCCCTGGCCCCACCTCAGGTCAGCTGCCCTCTTTGCCTCACGTACCTTGCGCTTTACTTCCACATTTTTCTCTTTATATTTTTCATACTTCTCTATACTATTACTCTGCAGCCATTCTTCAAAAGCCCTCTTTTTTCTCTTCCACTTTTACCTTCACTCCTTCATTCCACCATTCACTGCCCTTCCTCATGCTGCCTCCAACAACCTTCTTTCCACACACATCACTTGCAATCCCAACAGAATTTTCTTTTACTAACTTCCACTCCTCCTCTAAATTGCCAGTTTCTCTTACTTTCACTTCGTCATATATCATTTTCAACCTTTCCTGATATTTACATTTTACCCCCGGTTTTATTAGCTCTTCAACCCTCACTACCTCCCTTTTACATCCACCTACTCTATTCCCCCATTCTTTTGCTACAACTAATTTTCCTTCCACCAAAAATTGATCAGACATACCGTTAGCCATACCCCTAAACACGTGCACGTCTTTCAATCTTCCAAACATTCTTTTAGTTATCAACACATAATCCATTAATGCCCTTTCTACTACTCTTCCATTTGCCACTCTTACCCATGTATACTTATTTTTATCTTTCTTTTTGAAAAAGCTATTACTTATCACCATCTCTTGCTCAACACGCATATCTACCAGTCTCTCACCACTCTCATTTTCACCTGGTACGCCATAGTTCCCAATGACACCTTCTACCCCTCCAGCGCCCACTCTAGCATTTAAGTCACCCATGACAACTACATAATTCCTTCTACCCAGTCCTTCTACACACCTAGTTAATTCATTCCAGAACTCATTCCGCTCTTCTTCACTTTTCTCACTACCTGGCCCATACGCACTAACAAACGCCCATTCCCTACCCAACCTAACCCTTACCCACATTAACCTAGATGATATCTCCTTCCATTCCACTACTTTACCTGTCATCCATTCACTCAGCAATAAAGCCACACCCTCTCTCACTCTTCCCCTTTCAATCCCAGACACTCTACCAGACATTTCACCAAACATCACTTCACCCTTTCCTTTTATCTTCGTCTCACACAAGGCCAATACATCCATCCTTCTATTCCTAAACATACTTCCAATTTCACATCTTTTACTCTCTATCGTACTACATCCACGCAAATTCAAACACCCCAAAACTAGAGTGCGGGGAGCAGTCACTCTCCCCCCAGCTCCATCTCTTTGTCGATGTCTCACAGGATGTAGATACAGGAGAGGAGGTTCCTAGCCCCCTCGTCCTGTCCCTTTTAGTCGCCTCTTACGACACGCAGGGATAACGTTGGCGCTATTCTTGTTTTTATGTTGTTATTCTCTTAAATGTTACTATTTATAAACAATACAAATGTAATTATGGTACATTGTGCATCAATAAATAGATACAAAATCAACACGCCAATCTGGAAACATGTACACATTCATACAAATTCAAAATGGCGGCATTAGATCTGGTGTTGTCTGTCTTTACACTTCTTATATCTTCTGATAGGTATCACTACTGTACTATTAAACTTAGAAGATTACAGGAAAAAAGTTTGGAAAAATATCTCTCTCTCTCTCTCTCTCTCTCCTCTCTCTCTCTCTCTCTCTCTCTCTCTCTCTCTCTCTCAATATATGTTTACCATTTCACTCAAATACCTTTATTGTTTCACAAAATACCATTTCTTAGGTTGATTGAAGGTTTTATTTTACTGCTTAGAGCGTTACTGATTACAATTGGATTCAATTTACAATGGAAATCTATGCAAATGATTATGTCTTTGTATTGAATAGTTGCCATTAAAATCATTGGTATTCATGTTTAGATTCATTATTACGGTTAACGTACATGTTAATTTTTAGCTAGGTAGTTGATTACTGAACTGAAAAGAAAATTAATCGCAGAGTATAATTAAATAAGATAAAAAGTAATTATGATATCTAAGAAAAGTTATTTCTTCAGAACTGCTAAGATGCACCTTCACTTACTACAAATTTACTTTATTTATCATAAAACTAATTACTGTAGGACGAGAATCATATATTCTATTCCAAATTTAGATGAACTGTGGTGCCTAAATGTAAAATGTTCAATACAATAATAGAATCATCTATTAATAGCTGAAACAAAATGATGTTAGATGATATTGTAACATTCCACACAGAAATAGTGGAAAATATACTATGAAAAAACTTGCATGAATTAAATATTTATACATACTCTGGGAAAAATTTCTTTTGATTCATAAGTTTTCATATTTTTTAATAATATAAAATGAATTTTCTATAGCAGTATTTATATCTTAGAAATGGTGCTATAAGGAGCATTTCACGGAGCAACACAGGTTGAGCCCAGAAAATTAATTTTATTTAGTCAGGTATCATAGCTACATATTCTTCATTGCTACTTTGCGACGGTGGGACCACAGTAAGGCCAAGTAGAACGACGTAATGTGGATTAAATTTTTTCTATTTAATATTTCAGGGTAAGCGACAAAGTTGGAAATGTCGTAAGATGAAATGACGTAAAGCGGAGTACAGTACTGTGTTGCTATTTTTTAACAATTCACTGTCAGTTCCAGCACCACTGAAGACAGTATCACTTTTGTATAGGACGAAAGGCTTGTATGTACGTAGGAACAAAGAATGACATACAGGTGAAATAACAAGATGAAAATAAAGGTCAAAGACCAGACAGAATTATGTGACAAGTCTCATGTAGAACAAAACCTTATATTCTTAATCTTTATATTCCTAAGAATCTTATGAACATCCCTGTATTACAGATTTTACACATGGTGGAAATTTAAACAAAATATCTCAAGCAAGCTAAGAGGGTAAATTAAATTTCCCAGCATGGTCAGTTCCCAAGCAATAACTTACATGTAAAATCTGGAAGTAATTTGGTAATCCTGTGTAGAACAAAGTGTGAAATGGACGCCCACTGTGATCAAATTCAGCCTCTTTCCTTTTGGAAAATACCTCGCTTGGGTGTTTCAGATATGGTCGGGCACGAGGTTCAAATAAACCAGACGGAAATAAGTATTCAATTGCTTTCTGTAAACAAACAAATAAAAGGAATTAGCATTCGCTAGTTCTTATTAACAAAAAAAATCAATACAGTACTAGGAATTCAATTTCATTCTATAAACATGGATACAGTATTACAAAATAAAAATGGAAGGGCTTTCTGTATGTGAAGAAAAGATTAACTAATTTACATATACATACTACAATTGATTTCTATAAGCAAAAAATATTAAGAATAAACATTCAATTTCTCTGCTCAAGCAAAGAAAATTAAGCATGAAGAACAAGTTTAACATTATGGAGTTAGATCAAACTAAATGTGAATTGCCAGTTATGGTAGAGTAACACCACTAACTGAACGAATCTTCCCGAGATTTCTGCTTTTGTAACATTCATTTAACTACAATACTTGCCTCAGAGCAGTACTCCATTGAGTGACTTTTCAAGATCTAAAAATATGTGGAATAATCTCTTCCTCTTAGAATAATACTTATCTTTTAATTCCACATTTTAAATACTGCTTTTTTGTTGATCTCTCAAGTATGATGCCATATTTTCATAGCATGTTCAATTAGTCTTATTCCTCTGTATTTTCTATGCTACAGTGCAGCCATTTTACATTTCTATATCATTACTGTAATACTTTTTCTCCCTCTTCTGGTCCTATTTCTTCCTGTATCATGCTTCTATGCTCACAGAAGAAAGGATCTCCAACTGCTTTTATGAAGTTACCTGTTATTCCAGATGGTCCTATATCTTTTCCATTATTCATTTTCCTAATTTATCATTATTATTATTATTACTATCATCATCATCAAATATACTTTCTACCTTTCATATTTTTCCATTTTTTAAGCCTATGTGTTACCCTAAATAGAATATTTTCCTCTTTTCCCTCTGCTGTGTTTAGATTTTAATTCCATTCCTAACAACAATTTGTTAACTTTACCACTCCTGAATGTTAACTTCCCTCTGGGCTAATTATACACTGTGGTCAGTAACTCTGTTTCTTAAATACTGTGTTATGTAACTTGACAAAATTCTAAAATTGTTTCTCCTTCATCATTTCTTTTTCTTATGCTTAAATCAAGCTCTGTCCATTACTATGTGGCAATTTAGATTTCTTCTTAACAGCAATCAATCTGACTGTGGGTCTACTGTCACAGCATTTGATATTTCCCAAAATTCTAACATTAATTAAACTGGTCTTCTTGAGTCATCCATATTCAATTAATTTTAGCCATATGGTATGGCATTGTGGCCACTGAAGCCAGTCAGTATTGGAATATAAATCTCGCTAACATGGACAACGGGAGCTAGAAGGAGGGTTTCGTAGCCCAAGGAGCATGGGTGGCTTCTTGATGGCAGACACAGACCTGGAAGAAGATAACTGTTGCACATATGAATAATATCAATACTGTAATCTCAAGAAAACAGGGCTGTCATATTCCACAGGGAAAGGGCCCTACAGCTCCTACAGAATCCTAAATTTTTATGAACTTCATCCCTTCAAGGGAAAGAAGACTATTCAAACTGTCAATTACATACGCTCCTTCCCCCATGAACAAAGTCAGATATCCATTTATGGAAGGTAGATGGAATGTACTGTAAACATTCTCAATCAACATCATGCAACCAGTACATTGAGTGGGGAGCAAGGACGCCTAGATCAGGTGCATGGGAGTATCAAGGGTTCCGTGCTATTCCTTCCCTTAGTGGCACTGAAGCACCACGAGACGGAGGAGTAGTCAAGATGGACATCTTATGTCCTGACAAGAAGAGTGTAAGGAAGTGGGGATGATCCCCTTCACCTAGTTTACTATCAGCTCAAACTGGTCTTAGAACTGGTGTATCAGCATCACCTAATGCATTGCGCAAATGTTATAGTAGAAAAACCTGAAGGTACCGGTTACTAGGTGAGCTATATCATCCTCTCCTAAAGGAAACGGACGATCTTGCAGGTCTTGCTCTTCTTCTTTATCCAAGAAGAGGATTTCAAAGAAGAAAAAGATAACGACAAGATGATAGAAGAGGAGGAGGAGTGAGTTAGTCCTGCAGAAGCACTCTCTACCACTACATCTGGGTCTTCAAGGTCTGAAGAGCCAAAGTGGAAGGGGTTCTCACTGAAGAAGAAGTCACAAGGGCTTCCCAAATTGGAGCCAAATCCAGGGGTAATAAGCACAGGGAAACACAAGGTATCACTGGAGGAATAACACTGGGATTGGCACTCACCCTATCAAAGGGGGGGATTTGGCCAAAGCTGGGGCCTCACTGAAGGTGTACTTGCAATAAACTTTCAGCATCATAAACTATAGACATAAACCTTATTCAGGAGGGACAAAACATCTAATGAGTTGGATGCTTCCCTGTGTCAGTCTCTCACTAGTTGAGGAAAACAGTGTAAGCCTAACCAAACTGAGTTAGGGTTATATTCACCCTTCTTCCTGCTTATTACTCCCATCAACTGGGTCCTACGAGTATATTAAGGAGAGACAGAAGGAATACATTGAGAATGGAATGGAGAAGGAACATAAAATCATCTTCCATATCAAAGGGGTGGAGCACCCATCCCAGGATACCAGTGAACACTTTATGGCCACTGCCTTCTTTCTGAAACACTCCCACTGGGAAGGAGACCAAACCTACACAGAACACTAGTGAAATCTTGCACACAAAAATGCCCCCAACAAAAGAGAGCAAAGAGATAAATTGCCCACATGCCTTACCTTCTTTACCAGGACACTTCCTCATGACAAGCTGTACATTCCGGCTCCACAAGTAAAGATCAAGTCCCAACACAAATGGAAATCCAAGACATACGCAAACAAAAGTTAAACGGGAGTTGAAGAGCCCAAGTAGAACAACCATTTGCTTTGGAACTAAACACAGAAGTGGCTTGACTCAGTCAGCTTGGTTAGTGAGTGGATTCCCCTTACCCCACTGTTACTACTCAACTATCTTGTCAATAATTCAACAGCAGTTTCAGCTTCAGGGGGACAATACTTATAATTAATAGGCTGAAAGGTCTTTATTCGTTTAGAAACAAATCAATACAGTATACTGAACGGTTAATCTTTCATTTTTTATTAGGACTAGTTTACCTTGAGGAAACCTTTTTATTCATATTCATTGTCATATTTTGATAAACATTCTCCGGTCTAGTTCTGTGCCACTAACTGGATAAAAACTTCAGGTTTATTGTCTTCTTTGTCACTGCTCTTGGTATTATTCTCCAATTAGCTCATCGTACATAATGCATAAAACCTTCAGTATTTCTAATCATTCATTGTATTCATTACTTTTCAGAATACACAATTTAATGTACTAAATATGCAGTTGCTCTAACCATTTTTACCTTTCTTAGGTGAGGTTAATACCACACAGTATTCTGGAAGTTTTATTCTTGCTGTGACCAAACTATAGAATGATCTTCCTAAAGTGCAGTAGTTGAGTAAGAGGAACTTCAGCAGTTCAAACTTCATGAAAATGTTTTGTTAAATATGCTAACATGAGTCCCATTTCAAATTTCATTTGTTATTTTTATTGTTCATTTTACTCTGATGCTTAGCTTATTTGTTTTTATTTGACATTTTTTTAACATTTTATTCTGAAAACAAAAATTTCTTTGTCTGTGTACCATTGCTTTTCTAACTTGGATTGCAGCTTGGTTTCTATCCAATATAATAATCTACAGTCTCATCAACTCATTTGAAGTTCATCTCTAGATGTTAAGCACTGTATGAGTACACTACTTTCATATACATTCATATACTTACTATAGGTGACAGGTTGGCCAGGGCACCAGCCACCCATTGAGATAATACAACTAGATAGTTGTTAGGTCCTTTAACAAGCTAGACAGTACTAACACTGGACCCCTCTCTCTGGTCACGGCCCAATTTTCCTTTGCCTACACATATACCGAATAGTCTGGCTTATTCTTTTCACATTCTCCTCTGTCATCATACACCTGACAACACCGAGATTACCAAAAAAAAAAATTTCGGTCAAGGGGTTAACTACTGAACTGTAATTGTTCAGTGACTACTTTCCTCTTGGTAAGAGAAGAAGAAACTCTTTAGCTATGGTAAACAGCTCTTCTAGCCAAGGACACTCCAAAATTAAACCACTGTTCTCTAGCCTCTGTACCATGATCTTCCACTGTCTTGGGGTAGAGATCTCTTGCTTGAGGGTACACTCGGGCAAACTATTCCATCTTAATTGCCTTCCTCTTTTTTTGAAGTTTTTATAGTTTATATATGAAAGATCTATCTTAATGTTGTTACTGTTCTTAAAATATTTTATAGCTTAATCATCACCTAATCTCCCTAATAGCCTTTAAGTAACACATGTATTTCCCAACTTACTAAACACCAAATTACCATTTGACTGCCTCAGTCATTCCAAAAAAAAATCTCATCTTATATATTCTTACATCCCTATCTTCATCTGTAAATGTTTCAGGGTCTTCTCCCATTATGTTCGCTAGATGTCGTCGACCTATCTCGTATTCAGCAGTCTCTTCTGCCATTAAAGCATCTGGAAGTGTAAAACAGAAAGTTTACTACGGTGTAAAAAGTTCACAAAATCAAACAAAGTCTAAAGACAAGAAAAAATAATACTTAAATCACAAAATATTTATAAGTATCACAACTCTTTACCTAGTATCATAAGATAGTAATAATGTAAAAAAAAGTTATTCTTACCATGAGCTTCAGCGCGGTTCATATATGCTTTCATGGCTTTGCTCATCTTTTGAGACTGATCATCAGGTGTCTTTCCATCTGCTATACTAACAGCAGTTGAAAAAGAAGCAATATTTTGGCTCCTTGCTGCTGTTGTTGCCTTTACAAACTGCTGCAAAGTAAAAAAGAAAATCTGTTAAAAAACAAGTGAAGTACAGTGGAGACTTAAAAATGTAAAGAATGACAAATTCGTAGATAATTTGTATTTTTCCTAACTATACAAACCTTAGCTATTCAACAGGGGTATTACTTTCGGCGTAGCTGAAATGACGAGCCATTAATTTCTAACGAAGGTTAACTACCCACACCGCTAGTTAGCAGGGGGTAGGGAGAGTAGCTTGCTACTGCTCCCCCTCACACACCTGTGATTGAGCTCACTTTGCTTGAAGGTAGGACTTCAAGGGGGATAGGGCTGGCGGATAAGTTTGCTTAAAGAGCTAAGGTTTGTATAGTTAGGAAAAATACAAATTATCTACGAATTTGCCATTTGTTCCGTAACTGGAATACAAACCACGCTATTTAATAGGGGTGACTCACCCATTAGGAAGGGTGGACGTCCCAGCCAATCTGGCTTTTGGCTTTACCCGGGGACTCCTTATCTGAGTGTCAGAAGTCAAGGAAGAAGGAGTCCCTCACCTCGCTAGAACCTTGCTAAGCAAGGTTCGCGGCCTACTCAAGCTGTGAGTGAAGGTATGTAAAAGTGTGACTATCCTGGTAAAGTTATTCCGAGTTCTTTAGATGGAAAAACTGTGCACCAGGACTTTCCCAATACCACCTCGTCAGGGTATGGGGGCGCAACAGTATTAATCTTAATACACCTATGTAGAGAACCCAGGATGCTGCTTTCCCCAAGAGAGGGGAGAATGAAGAAAAGAATAAGGGCCAGTCAAACCTTTTCATTCATGCAGACTAAAACCGGTTAACAATGCCCTCAACATTCTGCTACTTGTCCAATAAAGAGCTTGAGATTTTAAGCCAGCTGTTGTGTAGCCACCACAGGACCAATAGAGAACGTATCATGTCTCCTGTGGGTCACGTCTTGCAGGTAGTGGGATGTGAACGTGGTCTGACGCTTCCACACCCCAGCTTGAAGAACCTGCGTCACTGAAAAATTTTTTTGAAGGCCAGGGACATAGTCATGCCCTGACATCATGATCTCTGGGACGACGTGACGGAGGAGGGTCTGGATTCAGTGCATGGTCAATGACCCTGCGAATCCACGCTGAGATGGTGTTCTTGGTGACCCTCCTCTTGGTCCTTCCTGTGCTGACGAATAGTGCAGGCACACGAGGACGGGCTGCGGCTGTTCTCTTAAGATACAGCCTCAAACTCCTCACTGGGGATAGTAAGAGATGGTCTGGGTCATCTGTTACACTACGGAGACTAGAAATCCGGACGTAGTCGAATTGAGGCTCCGCTACTCCCAGGATCTGAGTCTTAGCAATAAATTCAGGGACGAAGCTGAACGTTACCTCTCCCCATCCCCTTGAATGGGTCATGTTGTAAGAGACCATGAAGTTCACTGACTCGTTGGGCCGAAACCACAGCTAGCAGGAACACCGTCTTCCCATGGGGTAGGTCTCCCTTCTGGCAGGGGGCAGGTAAGTTCATAACTCTGAATGAGTAAGGAAAGTTCTAGCGATGAAGAAACATCCATTCCTTTCAGTCTGAAGGCGAGACTTAAAGGCTGAGAGATAACCTTTCACTGCTGAGACTGATAAGCGCATTTCTTCAAGCAAATACACGAGGAACAACCGCAATTGCTGGAATAGTGGCATCGAGTGGAGAGATACCCCTTCCACGACACCAACCACAGAAGACTTTCCACTTTGCCTGATAGACTGCTGCTGATGACTTACGCAGGTATGCAGACATCTTGATCGCAACTTGTTGCGAAAATCCTCTCAGAGAGAGGAGATGCTGGATAGTCTCTTAAAGTACTTCCTTGAAGACGGATGGACTGGGATCTGGAAGTACACGTCCTTTAGGTCTAGTGTGCACATGAAGTCTTGCGGTCTTACTGCTAGTCTGACCGTGTCTGCCGTCTCCATGCTGAACGGAGTTTGTTTGACAAACTTGTTCAGAGCTGAGAGGTCAATGACTGGTCTCCAGACTCCAGACGCCTTCTTTACAAGAAAGAGTTGACTGAAGAAGCCTGGAGATCTGTCGAGGACCTCTTGGAGAGCACCTTTCTTCAACAGGGTCTGGACTTCTGCCCAAAGGGCTTGCCCCCTTGCCAATCCCATGGCAAGGGAGTTCAATGACACTGGATTCCTGGTCAGGGGAGGTAGAGATGTTATGAACGGGACGCGATATCCTAGACTGATCACGGAGATTTTCCAGGAATAGGCCCTGAGTTGCTTCCACCTGTTTGCGCAACTTTTTAGGCATCCCCCACTGGTGGAAATGCAGGGGGACTGCCTATCCTAACCTTTACAGCCTTGACTGCTCCAACTAGGGTACCTCCCCTGGAGGACTTTATGCCTTTCCTGTCTTTGACAAGAAAGGGCTTAGACACCGTTGTCTTCGCTGCAGTTTTTGTCGTTGCTGTGGTCTTGGTTGGACGGGACTGCTGTGGTGCTGGAGGTTTATAGGGCTTAGATGTTAAAGCCCTATGGAGGAGGGAGTCTTGATGAGACTTCCTCTACCTCTCAGCAGCATGTTCCACATCCTTAGGCTCGAACAGAAGAGACCCCTCTACGGAGGAATGTCTGAGCCTATTGATCTCGACGCTAGGGACCTTCTAGTGGAATCTCTCAGCTACTGCATCTCGACGTTTCAAGATGGTGTTTGCCCACAAGTTCGAGACTTAGTGCGCAAGAAACTCGATCTTGCGCGTGCCTGAGAGTAAGATGGTCTCCATAGCTTTCCTGGTGCGTCCCTTGGAGAAATCCTCAGATCATATCAGGATACCTAAGGTCCCCAACCAGATATCAAGCCACGAAGTAGCTTGCATCGCATACTTGGTGACCTTTTCCTGGTTAAGGATCTCGATTGCCGAGAACGAGACCTGCAGGCTTGAGTCTCTCTCAAGAGGGACTCCCCTGGTTAGCTCTTCCAGAGAGTGGTGAAGAGGAAGAGCTGAACTGGGTTCCTCCAGAATCTAAAAGTGCCTCCTCTGCTGCACGCGAGGAGGTGGGAGGAGCTTGTTCGTAGTGCTGGCACGGTTGGAGGAGGCAAACTCAGAGAACTGTTGGGAGATCTTGTCCCTGAAACTCTTCACCCCTTGAGACCAGGTCAGGGCTGCACTGGTCTTTGAGGGTTTCTGAGTACCAAAGACGCGGTCTAAGACCGTGCCTTTGCCCTCTCGAGGGGGTATCTCTTCTTCGGAAAACCCATTGAGAACCCTCATTAGAGTCAGAACCTGCCAGAATGCATGTTCTGACTCCTGCTGGCCTCCTCCTGTTGTAGGACTTGCAGCGAAGTCTCCTATCCCCAAAGGCTCTTCTTAGGGTGAGTCGCGGATATTCCCTGAGTGGCTGGCTGGCTCCATCCTAGCCCTAGTGGAGGACTTTGGCATGGTTTTCGAGTCTTTAGATTCCTTCCGGGGAAGGAGGTAAGACACCAACATCGTTGAGAGTGGCACGTCCCCTATACTCTCAGACTGTGATTAACTCTCGGCGTGAAGAGAGATTTCCTCCATTGGTGCGATGGGGGGAAGTCTCTCTTCGCGTGGTTCCCTAAGTGACTGGAGATCTTCGTCCGAAAGGGATGGAGAGTTAGTCTGAGGAATAGGAGGAACTTGCCTCAATGGTCTGAGTGGAGTCAGTTTCGCCCTCGGGGAAGTGACCACGTCCGGAACTCCTCTCTTCCTCTTCAAAGGGGTAGAGGAAGCCATGGCTCCATGCCCTAAATCAGACAGGACAGGCTTGAAAGCCAGGATTATGGCTCTGATCAAGGCATAGAACCAGGGATGCTGGCTGACAGACCCCCTGAAGGGAAAGTTACCGAAGGTTCCCTGGGAGGAGTTACTGGAATATGACAAATTCAAAGATAATTTGTATTTTTCCTAACCATACAAACCTTAGCTATTTACATTGGGTTTACCTTTCAGCGCAGCTGAAATGACGAGCCAATAGTTTTAACGAGGGTTAATTACCCCCGCGCTAGTTAGCGGGGGGTAGGGGAAGGGTAGCTTGCCCCCCCCCCACACACACACACACCGGTGACTTGCTTCACTTCACTTAGAGGTAAGACTTGACTTGGGGGTCAGGGAAGGCGGGCACATACAGTATGTGTAAATAGCTAAGGTTTGTATGGTTAGGAAAAATACAAATTATCTTCGAATTTGTCATTTGTTCCGTAACCGAAATACAAACCACGCTATTTACATTGGGTGACTTACCCCTTAGGAAGGGTGGAAAGTCCCCAGCCTTACTGACTTCGGCTTGCCCGGGGGCTCAATCCCTCAGTGAGTAGCACTAGAGAAAAGGAGCCCCTGTACCTCACAAGTTCCTAGCATCGCTAGGAACGAGTGGCCTACATAAGCAGTGTGTGGAGGAAAGTGTGACTCGTCCTATGGAGTTGACCTTGAGACCTTTAGATAGGAATCTAGGATAGGACGTTCCCAATACCACCTCGTCAGGGTATGGGGGACGCAACAGTATTAAGCTTAATACTAGGAGCACAAAGAAGCATGGGTTACCTGCAGAGGTCGAGGTCAGCTATGTGAGGACCAGGATGCTGCTTCCCCAAGAGAGGGGAGAATGAAGAAAGAAGTAAGGGTCAGACATACTCTTTCATTCACGCAGACTAAGACCGGGTAACAACGCCCTCAACCTACTGCTACTTGTCCAAAAAGGAGCCTGAGGTTAGACTAGCTGTTATGCAGCCACCACAGGGCCGATAGAAAACGTATCGAGGCTCCTGTGGGTCACGTCTTGCAGGTAGTGGGCTGTGAAGGTCGGCTGACGCTTCCAGACCCCAGCTTGAAGTACCTGCGTCACAGAGAAGTTTCTCTTGAAGGCCAGGGATGTAGCAACACCCCTAACATCGTGTGCCCGAGGGCGACGTGACGGAGGAGGGTCTGGATTCAAGGCATGGTGGATAACCCTTCGAATCCAAGCTGAGATGGTGTTCCTGGTGACCCTCCTCTTAGTCCTGCCTGTGCTCACAAACAAAGCTCGCACTTGAGGACGAACTGCAGCCGTTCTCTTCAAGTAGTGCCTCAGACACCTCACTGGACATAGTAGCAGCTGGTCTGGGTCGCTTGTTACAGAACGGAGACTCGGGATCCTGAAAGAGTCGAAGCGAGGATCCGGCACTCCAGGATTCTGAGTCTTGGCAACAAACTCAGGGACGAACCTGAACGTTACCTCCCCCCATCCCCTTGAATGGGCGATGTCGTACGAGAGACCATGAAGTTCACTAATCCGCTAGGCCGAAGCCAAAGCGAGTAGGAAAGCCGTCTTCCAAGACAGGTGGCGATCGGAGGCCTGGTGTAATGGTTCGAAAGGAGGTCTCTTAAGAGACCTGAGGACTCGAACCACGTTCCAAGGAGGAGGTCTCACTTCCGACTGGGGGCAGGTAAGCTCATAGCTACGTATGAGTAAAGAGAGTTCTAGCGATGAAGAAGTATCCACGCCCTTCAGCCTAAAGGCCAAGCTTAAGGCTGAGCGATAGCCTTTCACTGCTGAGACCGAAAGGCGCATTTCTTCACGCAGATAAACGAGGAAGTCCGTTATTGCTGGAATAGTGGCATCGAGTGGAGAGATACCCCTCCCACGACACCAACCACAAAAGACTCTCCACTTTGCTTGGTAGACTCCCTCAGAGGACCTTCGCAGGTGCCGAGACATTCTCTCCGCAACCTGTTGCAAAAAGCCTCTCTCCGCGAGGAGACGATGGATAGTCTCTAGGCGTAAAGCCGAAGCGAGGCCACGGCCTTGTGAGGGACGCCGGAGTGGGGTTGTCTGAGAAGCTCGTGTCGTGGAGGAAGTTCCCTCGGGAGCTCCGTCAGGAGCTGCAGAAGGTCCGGGAACCATTCCGCGTGATGCCATAGCGGAGCTACCAGAGTCATTGAACAGTTGACCGATAGTCTGGTCCTGTTGAGCACCATTCTCATCAGACAGAACGGTGGGAAGGCGTACACGTCGATGTTGTCCCACCGTTGCTGGATCTTGCCAGAGTGCCTTGGGGTCCGGGACTGGGGAGCAGTACAGGGGCAGCTTGAAGTTCAACGCTGTCTCGAACAAGTCCACAGTCGGGGAACCCCACAAAGTCAGGACTTTGTTGGCTATCTGAGGATCCAAAGACCACTCGGTACTCACTATCTGCGAGGCCCTGCTCAGACTGTCGGCGAGTACATTCCTCTTGCCAGGAATGAAGCGAGCTGATAGTGTTATCAAGTGGATTTCGGTCCACCTCAGAATCTCTACTGCAAGATGGGATAGCTGCTGCGAAAAAGTGCCTCCCTGCTTGTTGATATAAGCAACTACCGTGGTGTTGTCGCTCATCACCACGACGGAGTGACCCGCCAGGGACCGTTGGAACTGCTGAAGAGCCAGAAATTCTGATTCTGACCAAAGGCCTGATTGATTGATTGATTGAAAGTTTTCTGGCATCCTGACATCTAAGGTCATTGACGCCGATACCATTTACTGTATATGAAAATTAAAAGAGAATTCGATTAAAACCATAAAAATTAAGAAGTCATTAAAATAGTTAAATAGTTTTCAGAAGACCTGCTTCTGAAATAAATCTAAAAATTCCGCTCGCATAGTAAGACACATCATGTCCAAGAATCTTGGCAAGGATAAACCTGCCATCCTCACCTCGAGCCTCAAACAGATATCTATTTCTTAAGTTAGTAAAATTAGGGCATTCGGTCAACAAATGCCTCACTGTTAAAGGTACTAAGCAGTCCTCGCAATACGGTTGGTGTTGGCCCTTCAGCAGAAACTCGTGTGTCAACCGTGTGTGACCAATACGGAGACGACAAAGAGTCGTCTCCCATTTTCGGGGAATCATGTTATACCTCCAAGGTGATATGATATTTGTTACTTCCCTCATTTTATTGCCGTCTTGACTGTCCCAGTGCTGTTGCCATTTATCACAAACCAATTTCTTGATGTAAGGTAGGAGATCGTTACATGGAATGGGATACCTCCTTGGTAGCAACTCGGATGCCGCATTCTTCGCCAGTAAATCTGCCTTCTCATTCCCAGACACACCTACATGTGCTGGAACCCAACAAAATCGAACAGTTATACCTTTCCGTCCAATAATAAAAAGCCATTCTAAAATCTTTAAAACTAGAGGGTTACTAGAATTAAAAACTTCTAAAGCTTGAAGAACACTCCTTGCATCACTAAAAATTGTAAAATTACCCTCCTTTTCCAAAGCTATTTTCTCAATAGCGGTTAATATGCCATACAGTTCGGCAGTAAATATGGAAGCTGTTAGAGGAAGTGCACCTCTACAATTAAAATCATTACTATGTACTCCAAATCCAACACCAGCATCAGATTTGGAGCCATCAGTATATATAAAAGTCGATCCCCTATGTTCTTCGACATGTTCCATAAAAAGAGACCTGGATTCTAAGTCAGTCATATTCTTCTTAACTCCAATAAAGTATTTACAAAAAGATATGTCAGGTAATTTCCATGGAGGCGTTGATGATACCTTGAATGGAAGTACCTTATTTCTAATTATATCCAGACTATTTAAAAATCGTTTCACCCGAAAGCCATAAGGTTGAGGAGATTTTGGGTGCAACTCAAAGTATGATGCGTGTCTTACAAGGCTTGCAGTCTGAAAGGCTAGAGAGCTAGGGAGTCTTTGCAATCTAAACCAATACCGAAGAATGGAAGACATTCGGTAAAGGTCTAGAGGTAACTCTCCAGCATCAACAAGGAGACTTGGGATAGGCGAGGTTTTAAAAGCTCCAGTAGATAATCTAATACCTGCATGATGTATCGAGTCTAATATTTTTAACCGGCTTGGGGTGGCTGAAGAATATACCTCACAACCATAACTAATTTTGGAAAAAATCAAGGCCTTGTATAATTTTAAAATAGTATTGCGGTCTGCCCCCCATGATGTATGGGACAATACTTTTAAGATATTCAGAGCTTCAACACATTTAGCTTTTAGCGCTTTTAGGTGAGAAACCCATGTAAGTCTACAGTCAAATATCAAACCTAAAAATTTGGTTTCCGATACACATGGTATCCGTTGACCTTTAATGTATATATCCGGGTCTGGATGTACTCCCCGGATACGACAAAAATGGACAATGGTAGTTTTACTTGTCGAGAACTTGAATCCATTCATGTCAGCCCACTGGATAATTTTATCAATAGAGAGTTGGATTTTTCTCTCAACCATTGCCATTCTAGTGCCAGCAAATGATATTGAGAGATCATCCACAAATAGTGTTGAGAGAACATCCTGGGGAATGGCTGAGGATATCCCATTAATAGCTAGTGCAAAAAGGGTTACACTCAGCACACTACCCTGAGGAACTCCTTCTTCCTGGCACTTACTCTCCGATAGAGTTTCCCCCACTCTCACTTGAAAAACTCTATGTGAAAGAAATGCCTGAATAAATAGTGGCAGCTCTCCTCTCAATCCCAATTCATGAATGGTTTTAAGAATACCATATCTCCATGTGGTATCATATGCCTTTTCAAGGTCAAAAAATACTGTAACATGGTGCTGTTTGGAAGCAAAGGCTTCACAAATAGATGACTCAAGTCGTATCAACACATCAGTCGTTGAGTGCATTTTTCGGAATCCACATTGAATCGGTGATAAAATACCTTTCTTTTCAAGGTACCATATCAGCCTTGCATTGACCATCTTCTCCATGATTTTACATAAACAAGATGTCAATGCAATAGGACGATAGTTTGCTGCTAAAAACTTATCTTTACCGGGTTTTAAAAAGGCTAAAATAATGGCTAGTTCCCAAACACTTGGGTAGCTATGATCATGCCATATTCTATTAATAATGCTTAAAATAAATAGCTTTGTATTAAAATGTACATGTTTAATCATTGCATATGGAATTCCATCGGGTCCAGGGGCTGTATCGTTGCAATGAGCAAGTGCGGAATCAAATTCTCTTTCGGTGAAAGGAGAATTATACGACTCTTCCCTTCTTGTTGCAAAATTTAAAATTTTCTTTTCTTCAGTGCTCCTATACTGGTGACCAGGGGCTCCTTCACACTTGCTGGATACATTTGAAAAATGATTAGCCAGGGCATTGCTAACTTCATTTGCTTCAGTTACATACTGGCCATTCACCTTCAACACTGGTGGTGGGTTGGGGGTGAATTTGCCAGCTATCTTTTTTACTTTCCTCCACACAGAAGATGGTGGTGTTCTACTGTTAATAGACCAAAGGCCTGAGGACCTCTGGTTCAGAACGTGCGCCTCCCACCCTTCTTTTGACGTGTCCAAAAAAAGAGTCAATTCCGGGGGGAGGACGAGAAGACTCACTCCCTTCCACAGGTTCTCGTCGACCAGCCACCACCGCAAGTCCGTCTGTTCCAAAGACCCCATTGGGATCAGATTGTCCGGAGAATCGGATCCTTGATTCCACCGGGACTTGAGCCGCCACTGTAGGGATCTCATCCTGAGGCGGCTGTTTGGAACCAAACGAGCCAGGGAGGATAGGTGACCTAAGAGACGCAACCACGACTGGGCGGGGAGATTTTCTCGCCTGAGGAAGGGTTCCGCCACCCTCCTCAGCCTTGCTATCCGGTCGTCTGATGGAAAGGCTTTGTGGAGATTGGTGTCTATTAGCATGCCTAGATAAACCAGTCGTTGGGACGGCTGCATAGAGGACTTCTCGAGGTTTACCACGATCCCCAGATCCTGGCAAAGATCCAGAAGCCTGTCTCGGTGCCGAAGAAGGGTCGACTCCGAGTCTGCTAGGATCAGCCAATCGTCCAGATAACGAAGGAGACGAATGCCGTTCCTGTGCGCCCAAGATGAAATCAGGGTGAAAACACTGGTGAACACCTGAGGAGCTGTGGAGAGACCGAAACACAGCACCTTTAACTGGTAGATTTTGTCGTCTAGGCAGAATCTCAGGTACTTCCTGGAAGACGGATGGATTGGGATCTGGAAGTACGCGTCCTTTAGATCCAGTGTGCACATTTAGTCTTGTGGTCTCACCGCAAGTCTGACCGTGTCTGCTGTCTCCATGCTGAACCGGGTTTGCTTGACAAACCCGTTCAGAGCTGAGAGGTCGATGACAGGTCTCCAGCCTCCAGATGCCTTCTTTACAAGAAAGAGTCGACTGAAGAAGCCTGGGGAGCCGTCGACGACCTCCTGGAGAGCACCCTTCTCGAGCATGGTCTCGACTTTGGCCTGAAGGGCCAGCCCCTTTGCCGACCCCGTGGCATAGGAGCTCAACGACACTGGATTCGCTGTCAGGGGAGGTTGAGATGTTGTGAACGGGACGCGATAGCCTTGGCCGATCACTGAGACCATCCAAGCATCGGCCCCGTATTGCTGCCACCTGCGGACGCAACGCTGAAGGCATCCCCCCACAGGTGGACACGCAGGGGGACTGCCACCCCTAGGGCTTGCGGCCACGGCCGCCGCCCCTAGGAGTCTTGCCTCCCCTGGAGGACTTACCGCCCCTCTTGACCTTGGCTGGAAAGGGCTGGGGCTTAGACACCACCTTCTTAACTGCCGGTGCCTGCTTCGGAGCCTTACAAGGCTGCTGTTGCTGCGGAGCTGGAGGCTTATAGGGCCGAGCTGTAAGGGCCCTATGGAGGAGGGAGTCCGTGCTGGATTTCCTCCACCTCTCAGCCGTTCACTCCATGTCCTGAGACTCAAACAGGTTCTCCCCCAGAAGGGAAGCATGTCTGAGCCTACACACATCCATGGCGGGGACCTTCGGATGGAATCTCTCGGTCACAGCATCGCACCGCTTCAACACCGAGTTGGCCCACAGGGTGGTAACCTGGTGCGCCAAAAACTCGATGGAGCGGGTGCCCGAGAGTAAGAAGGTCTCCAGGGCCTTCCTATTGGTCTCCTTGGACAAGTCCTCAGAGCGCAATAGGATGCCCAGAGTTCCTAGCCAAAAGTCCAGCCACGAAGTGGCCTGCATGGCACACTTAGCGACCTTTTCATGGCTAAGGATCTCTGCCGCCGAGAATGACACCTGCCGGGCAGAGAGCTTCTCAAGGGGAACTCCCTTCGCCAGCTCCTCCACGGAGTGATGGAGAGGAAGAGCGAGGCTGGACTCACCCAAGATCTCAAAATACCTCCTCTGCTGAAGACGAGGAGGGATGAGCTTGTTCCCGGCAGAGGAACGACTGGAGGAGGCAAGAATTGCGAGCTGAGCGTTGGCCCTAGCTCTGGCACTCTTCAGACCCCGAGACCAGGGCAGAGCAGGACTTAGGGGCCTTCCGAACGTCAAACACTTCATCTCAGATAGTGTCTTTGCCTTCACGGGGGGCGATCACGGGGTCCATAAGCCCGTTAAGTTGCCTTATCAGGCTCAGGACCTGCCAGAAGGCATGTTCGGATTCCTGCTGATCTCCTCCTTGCGGGCTGGCAGCTAAGTCTCCTGTCCCAGGAATCTCTTCCTGGGGTGAAGCGTGGACGTTCCCCCGGGGACCCGCGGGTTCCTGGCGAATCC
Organism: Palaemon carinicauda; assembly: GCF_036898095.1. Classification (NCBI taxonomy): domain Eukaryota; kingdom Metazoa; phylum Arthropoda; class Malacostraca; order Decapoda; family Palaemonidae; genus Palaemon; species Palaemon carinicauda. The sequence continues at coordinate 69,333,132 of NC_090741.1, read as the reverse complement.
TCGAAGATGATTTCGGGACGGTCTTGGAGTCCTTGGATTCCCTCCTGGGAGGGATACAGGATCCCAACAAAGAGGTTCGAGGAGCCCCTTCCTCACGAGACGACTCTCCTCCATGAAGCGAAGTCTCCCCCCTTGGTGCCGAGGGAAAGACTACCGCTTCACTGGACTCACCCGAGGACGGAAAAGACTCGTCCACGGGAGAAGGAGAAAACACTCGAGCAGGAGAAGGGGGCTTCGCGACAGACCTCTTGGGAACCAACTTCGCCCTGGGGCAAGTCACCACGAAGTCCACTCCTCTCTTTCTCTTCAGCGTAGGAGAGGCAGCCGTTGGTTTGTTGCCCTGATCGGCGAGTGCTGGTTTCATTACCCTAACGCCTGCATCAGAGGACCAAACCAAGTCTGTTGCTCCACGGACACAGAGTCCGAAATCCTCGCTGGAGGGAAAGGGATCGGGCGATCCTTTGGAGTGGACACCAGACTACCTGCCTGAAAAGAAGGGGGGGAAGAATGATGCACTAACCTCTCCGCAGTGTCTTCCCTGTCCTGCACTACAGTCCTGCGTTTGGATGGAGGCGATCCCGAGCGCTGTCTAGGAACACGCGTTCCTGCTGCTACCACTGGCTGCGAAATTCGCCCTGAACGATGGTCGCACGAGGGCGAACGGTCGCGCAGGCGAGCGGGCCAGAGGGTGTACAGGTAAACGAGCGCGTGGCCAAGTCGCCGAACGAATGCGTTGGCGCGATGGCGAGGGAACGCGTTGCCGTGTGGGCGAGGAAGGTCGCTGGCGACGTAGATCAGCAGGCGATCGGTGATGAGCTGGCGAACGCTGACACGCAGGTGAGTGATGGCGCTTTGTCGCATGGTGACGCGTTGGCGAGCGATAGCGCGCAGGACGCGCAGGTGAATGATCGCGCGATGGCGAGCTAGCAGATGGCGAACCATGTCCTTCCAGAACCTCTGGTCGACGACGCGTTGGAGAACGCGTGCGCGCAGGTTGTGAATCACGCGGGCGGTCCGGAGATCGCCGATAAACAGGTGATCGTTGACGCGTAGGAGAACGCTGACGAACAGGCGATACTAGGATCGTCTGTGAACGCTGGCGAGCAGGTGATCGCTGGCGAGCAAGGGGGCGACGCGTGAGATCCTGTGAAGGAACAGGTGGCGCGGCGCGTTCACGAACAGGAACAGGAAGATCGTAGGCGAGTGGGCGAACATGTGCTTTTGAAACGCGCTGGAGAACCCGGACGATGTTGCGTAGACACAAGATGAGGATCACGAGAGAGCTCTGGAGACTGATGGCGCGCAGGGTGTCCAACAGGGACTGCAGGATGATCAGAGACCACAGGGAAGCGCTGGCGAGCAAGCGGGCAATGATCCTCAAAAGAGCGCTGACGCTCAGAAGAGCGCTGACGAGCAGGAGAGCGCCTGTGCGCTAACACTGCAGAAGGGCGAGCAGGAGAATGCTGGCGCACCAAGCGCTCTTCAGGAACCACAGGATGTAGGATATCCTCAGGAGAGCGCTGACGAGGAGGGCAAACATCAGGAGAACAATGACGAGCAGGAGAGCGCTGACGAGCAGGAGAGCGCTGACGAGCAGGAGAGCGCTGACGAGCAGGAGAGCGCTGACGAGCAGGAGAGCGCTGACGAGCAGGAGAGCGCCTGTGCGCTAACACTGCACGTGAAAGGGAAGAATCCCTTTGCCCCGAAAGGACCGTTGCCTGTCGGGTGACGAGTTCCCCAGAAGGTGAAGTTCTAGCAGGAGTAGGAGAACGGTCTGCAGAGAGGTCCAAAGGAGCAGGAGCTGTAGGCTGAGTACGACGAGGAGAGTCCCCTTCGGAGGAAGAAGATCCAAAAAGGCGCCTCTTAACCCCCTTATAAGGGGAAGGGAGGCCCTTGCGACGCAGCGGACGGTGAGCCTTACGGCGGAGGCGGCCACAGGGAAGATCATCAGGACCATCAGTCCTCCGAAGGGGAGTCTCAGTCAAGGCACTTCCCTTAGAGGGAAGCTGAACAGCAGAAGAGCCCGTAGGACTCACTTCCCCCTTCGAAGGATGTACGGAAGGGGGAGGAGAGCCGTCAGCACCATCATCCTCAACTGCACCTGCAGAGGATTGCCCCGCCCCGTCGGAGGCCTCTGCCACCACAGCGTCGACGATAGACAGAGGGTCTACCTCTGCTACCGCCGGCGACTGCTTAACGGCGGCCCCCAACGAGACAAGGTCAATCAAGGCGACCCTGGAGGGCAAGCCCTTAAGCCCCAGGGAAGCCCAAATCTGTAAGAGATCATCATTAGACAACGAATTATCAATAACCTCACCCGGAGGAGGAGGGGGAACCGCCCCGCTATGGGAGGCGACACCCTCTCCCCCCACCCAAGGTCGGGAAACAGAACTAGGGCCTGCGCTACCACTCGGCCGACTCTCCTTAGGAGCCGGACGAGGGGGAGCTTCGGAGGAGGTTTGGGCGGCGAAAGAAGAGTCCCGAGAACCTTCCTCCTTCAAGGCAACCCCCGAGGGAGAACGGTCTCTCTTGGACTTCTTCTTACGCCGGCGGCCAAACCTCTCCCACTGGGAGGCAGACCACTCACTACACGTTTTCCTGGTCACACCGTTGGCCCCGACACTGAGGGCAAAGGGTGTGAGGATCCGTATCCAAGGCCGACATAAAGGTCCCACAAGGGCGGCCGGCAACACCAGGGCACGTACGCATAGCAAAGATAATATAAGGAAGTCAACTTCAAACACACACACAAGCTGTAGTAAAGAAAAAGCAGAAAAAAGATTAAAGGCTGTCAACGAGGACGATGGACAGACACGTCTGTTCATCGCCGAGCCAAAAGTGAAGTGAAGCAAGTCACCGGTGTGTGGGGGGGGAGGGGTAGCAAGCTACCCTTCCCCTACCCCCTGTTAACTACCGCGGGGGTAATTAACCCTCCTTAAAACTATTGGCTCGTTATTTCAGCTGCGCTAAAAGGTAAACCCAATGTAAATAGCGTGGTTTGTATTTCGGTTACGGAATAAAGGTGGGTTCGCCTTGGAATGTAGCTTAGGGATCCTGAACCCGTCTGCATGTTTCCCTTCTCCCACAATGCGCGGTAGTATGTACTTGCGGGGAGGGGAATGAGGCGATGACGACCTTGCCGGATGGCGTTCCTGTTGGTGCACATGCTCGCTCGCGGGAAAATATTGGCGCTCGCGCGCGGGAAAATATTGGCGCTCGCGCGAGGGAGAATAATGGTGCTCGCACGCAGGAAAATATTGCTCGCGCGCGGGAGACTGTTGGCGCGCGCAGGAGAATCATGATGAGCGTGTGGGAGAGTGTTAGCACACGTCCATAGAAGAAAGAGCGCGCATGTGGGCGCGCAGGGGAATCATGATGGGCGCGCATCAGTAGGAGAGAGAGGGCGTGCGTGCGTCTCTCTGTGTGTGCGCGTAGGAGAAAGATGGCGCGCAGGTGAGAGAAAAACTGGTGAGAGCTGGCGCGCAGGTAAAAGTTGGCATGCAGGTGAGGGCAACAAGGTTGTTGCCTCACCTACAAACTTGCGCGCAGGAGAGTGATGGCGCACAGGTTTTGGCTGGAGTGCAAGATGGGGCACAGGCACATGTTGGCGCACGGGAGAGCACTGTTGCGCAGGTAACTGGCGCGTAGGAGAAATTTGCAGGTGGGCGATGGCGTGTAGGGGCGCGTGGGCGCAGGGCTCATAGGTGCAGGAGAGCACTGGTGCGCAGGAGATTGTTGGCGCGCAGGAGAGCGCACATGCGTTGTGGTGTGCTGGCGCGTAGGCGACCCTGACCGTGTATGGTCAGGGTGCGCAGGTAATCGTGGGTGCGTGTGCGCATATGGGCGCATGAGCACATGGCACGCAGGAGAGCGCTGAGGATCTAGATGGCGAGTGGGCGCATGTTAGCGCACAAGCGCGTGAGGTTCCTGCCTTTTGTAAGGGCAAGCAAGATGGGTGGTGTGCTGAAGCATTGGTGACTGACGAGCTGCAGGTGAGCGCTGGTCAGGTTGCGTGGTGCCCAGGGCGAGAATGATGGCGTGCAACAGCGCACTCTAATGGAGCTTTATTAGGCTCATGCAGGAATGTTGATGGAAGGTCGGCAGGTCTGTTGGATGGATGGTCGACGTGTCCTTTAAAGGGACGACCATCCACCGAAGGAGACCGCGAATGATCTGCAGAGAGGTCCAGGACCGAAGTCACAAGACTGGTTGCAGGTGAAGTGATGGATGATCGGTCTAGGGGCTCCTCTGCGGGGGACTGCATTGAAGACGTTGAACCAAAGAGGTGCCTCCTCACCGCAGGTGAAGGAAGGCCTCTAAGGTGAAGAGGAAGGCGAGCTTTCCGACGGATGCGCCGAAGAGGAGTCTCTGTAAGTGAACTCCCCCGAGGGAGAGAAACACTAGCAGGAGAGACCGATGATGAACTTAGTTTCCCCCTCGGAGGATGGTCAGGAACGGGGGAAACCAAGTCGACAGCTACTGTACAGTCTGGAGTGGCAGAGGAGATGGGTGATGTCGCATGAGACACCTCTGACACAACAACGTCGACAAGTGTCAGGGGATCTACCTCTGAAGGTGACGACAATTGCTTGACAGAAGCACCCATGCGGATGAAATCAAGCAATGCCTCCTTGGAGGGCGAACCCGTGAGCGCCAAGGAGGACCAAATCTGAAACACGGAAGTTAGTGACAAGGCCTCCCCCAGGGGGAGAGGTGGTGCTGCTTCGCTAGGGGAAGCAACCTCATCTCTCGAGACCCAGGGTTGGTCAGAAATAAATTGGTCTACGCTACTACTTGACGGTGTCTCGAAAGAGATCGACCGAGTAGGAGCTTCGGAGGAGGTTTGGGCGACGGAAGAAGAGGCCTTGGATTTTTCTCCATTCGAAGCAACCTTCGAAGGTGAAATATCCCGCCGTCACGAAAACCTCTCCCACTTGGAGGAAGACCACTCCCTACACTTGTTGACACTATCACACCATTGACCTCTGCAAGAAGGACAAAGGCCGTGAAGATCAGTCTCAACTGCCGACATGAATGTTCCACAGGGGCGGTTGGAGAGTCCAGGGCAGGTGCGCACGGTCGCATAAGTCAACTTCACACACACAGTCTAAGAAAAAAGAAAAAGCGAAAGACATTAATGACTGCCAATTGTCGGCGAGGATGAAGAACAGAAACGTCCGTTCACCATCCGAACCGAAAGCAAAGTGAGCTCAATGACAGGTGTGTGAGGGGGAGCGGTTGCAAGCTACCCTCCCTACCCCCGCTAACTAGCGGTGTGGGTAGTTAACCCTCGTTAAAAATTAATGGCTCGTCATTTCAGCTACACCGAAAGTAATACCCCTATTAAATAGCGTGGTTTGTATTCCAGTTACGGAACAAATTATTTTTACTTTTTATAATATATTGTTCAGATGGTTGGTATGAAAAACTTACACAAATCTATCATAAATTAATATCGGATCTTTAACAACACATGATGGTATCCCAACAACTTTTTTTCTAAGTTCCAAGGATATCTTAACGGTACCATGCAAGTGTTGCTCCCTTTGGCATTTGTTTTTTAGCAATGCAATGTTGCCAAAAATACCTGAACCTAATTTTCTTCTTAGTTGGGGGTAAGGTATAAATGATGCAACCTAAGTGTTTCCTTTACTACAGACTTCAACAACGTCAAACAATGTGTACTGTATGTACAGCGATGTATTTGTGTTTATTGAGATTTATATTTGTTGTTCACCTAAAAGTCATAAAAGTCATCATAAACGTGCAAAGCAAAGCATGTACTGCTTGTCAAAATAGAGGAGCAAATACATAGTTGAATTGTGAGCAAAGCAACATAAGGCAGAGAGTAAACCAAATGAACATGACCAAGTCGTAGATAATTTGTACAGTATTTTCCCTTCTTAAATAAAAACCCTCCGCTATTTATAGGGGTATTACTTTCGGCGTAGCTGATAGATGAGCCATGATAATTTTAGTGAGGGATAACTACCCCATCCACTAATTAGCAGATGGGGGGTGGGGTACACTGGCTACCCTGCTCACTCACAACTCTCGGCTGAGTAACTACTTTACTTTATGGCTCGGTAAAGAACGGACATGCTACCTTTCCCTCCCGCAAAGCCTTGCCTCGATTGTTTTTCTGTTTAGTTTATTCTTTTGTGTGTTTTTTTACCTTATACATATATATGCGTGTATATATGTATGTATGGAAACATACTCGTAAGATGTTAAATATTTGTAACTTTAATTACAGATGACAACGTATCCGGCGTTCTCTGCCGTAAGGGAGTTGTCATTGTGTTGATACTACCTCCCCTACCTTGCCGCCCTCCTTTGCGTGGGTGCCCAGCAGTTTCTAAATACTCCCGTGTGTTTGTTTCAGTACCAGAGTTAAAGTTTATAATGGTTCCGCTCCCTTTTGAGGAATTCTCTTACAAGGTAGGTGACTTATTCCCCGAATAGTTCATGTTATGCAGCAGAATTGTAATTCATCACAACTTTTATTTCCTTTTCTAACAGATAGCAGCAACATAGAAAGCAAGGCCGATGGCTTCGACCGCTCCGGTCAATGTCCTGCATTTCCTGTGGCAGCTCGTGAGCTGCCCACCTTACGAGGTAGCACTCGTTGCCGACCTTCAACTTAAACAAGGCTTGTTGATGGGAAGCATAGAGTGGTGCAAGGAGGTTCGCCTCCAGAGGTTGGAGAACCTTCCCTTACGAGGGAGTGTTAACCTTCCCCTGAGTTGGGCTTCGCCCCCCCTTCTTTCCAAGGGAGTTTCCCTACTTAATCCGTTCAGCAACCTTCCCTCTTTCGTGAAGAATTGCTGACAGCTCGATGAGATCTGCTTCTGCTATCTCGTCGCCGAAGACCGTACTTCTTCCCCTTGAGCTTGGGAAAAGCAAGTCCAAGGCTCGTTCCTCTTTCGGGGGGAACTCCTCTCACATTCACGAGAGATTGTTACGCCTGTGCTTTTTTCCCATAGAGCTGGGAGAAAGCTTGTCTTAGGCGATATCTTCCTTCGGAACGCCTTCTCTCTCGTTCACGAGAGAGATTATTATGCCTTCGCTTTTTTCCCATAGAGCTGGGAGAAAGCTTGTCTTGGGCGATGTCCTCCAGTGGGAGGACTTCTCTCTCGTTCGCGAGAGATTATTATGCCTACGTTTTTTTCCCATACAGCTGGGAGAAAGCTTGCCTCAGGCGATGTCCTCGTTCAGGAGGACCTCTCTCATTCACGAGGGAGAATATTACGCCTATGCTTTTTACCCATAGAGCTGGGAGAAAGCTTATCTTAAGCGATGTCCTCCTTCGGGAAGACTTCTCTCTCATTTGAGAGAGACTGTTCAGTGACCAACATATGTCGTAAGCCAACGCTTTTTTACCATAGGGCTAGTTGAACACTTGTTGTAGGCGGTGTCCTCCTTCGGGAGAACTTTCCTCTCGTTCCCAAGACAAAACTTGCGTTCAGCTTTAGTGTTAGAGCTACTGGATGTCGCAAGCGCTGCAGCCCGTCGGTCAGGCCTTGAGTCTGTTTCCGGTGCCAAGGAGTTTGCTGATCCACCAGGGGCAGTGGCAGAGCTTTCTCCGAAGCAGGTTTCTCCTACGGAGGAATCGAGCCTCTCGTTCTCGAGAGAAGACTGCTGCTGGGCATCGGCGGTCCCCTTACGCTTATGGTTCTCCTTCAGGGGCAGAGCGAGAGCCTAGTCTTAAGCGACGTTTTCCTTCGGGAGAACAAACCTCCCCTGCGGAGGAGGTATCTTTAGAGCTGGATCAGTCTCCCCTTGGGCGGAGTCTACTCTGCTTTCCTATCCGGCGGATCGTAGGGTGTAAGGGTTTGTGACCTCTCTCCATCCCGGACATTCTCCTCCTCGTGCTGTGAGGAGACATGTTTTTTTAACCTGCTGGTTCTTCTCTTGGTGATCGTTAGCCTTCGGGCTCTCTTCATGTTGATCCTGCGAGTTCTCATGATCTTAAGAGTCCTTGGGGCCTCCGTCGCGCTGGACTTTCGCGTTCATGCGACTTGGAACCATCAGGTTTCAGTTACGCTGAGCCTTATGGCTCTCGTAACGATGGTTACGTTGAACCTTTGGGCTCTCGTAACGATGGTTACGTTGAACCTTTGGGCTCTCGTAACAATGGTTACGTTGAACCTTCGGGCTCTCGTAACAATGGTTACGTTGAACCTTCGGGATCTCGTACCTCAGTCATGCTGATCCTTCAGTGTCTCGTGACAAGGATACTTCGGTTTCCCATTGCGCTAACCCTTCAAGACTCGCAACACAGGTTACACTGAGACTTCGGGCTCTCGTGCCTTTAATCACGCTGACACTTCAGTGTCTCGTGACAGGGAAACTTTGGTTTCCCGTTGCACTGACCCTTCGGGGTCTCACAACACAGGTTATGCTGAACCTTCGGGCTCTCGTGCCTTTAGTCATGCTGACCCTTTGGGGTCTCGTAGCAGGGAGACTGTGGTTTTCCCGTTACGTTGACCATTCGGGGTCTCGTAACATCGGTATCGCTGAGCCTGTAGGCTCTCGTGCCGAAGGCTATCTCCTAGTAGCATGACCTCTAGGGGTTCACGCGATCACGCTAAACCTTCTGGTTCTCGTAAACCTCGTCATCAGGCTAAAAGTAATGGAAGTGTCTGCTATTTGAGAAATAGCTTTTCTCCTGGCTGTTGTCAATCCCTTTGACCATGGCAAAACTGCGCTGGTCTTAGGGGGTCTCTGGATACCAAACATCTGGTCCAGGACCATTTCCTTACCTCCCTGGGAGGTATCACCAGATCAGACAGCTTATTTATGGCTCTCATACATGCCAAGACCCCCAGAAGGCCTGTTCCAACTCCTTGCGCTCGTGTCCAAGATGTTATCTACCTCCAAGCTCTCATCCATAGGAGCCTGGAGTAGGTCAAGATCAACTGGGTAGTGAGGACCCGCATCTGAGGATCTCCTATCCATCTCTGGTCTCCAAGATCCCTTGCTTTAGCATACTTTGCGACCATTTTTGAGTCTTTCAACTCTCTCCGTGGAGGAAAATGCTTTTCCAGGATGGAAGGTTGTAGAAGAGCTAGCGGTTCCTTTGAGACGCTAGACTACATGATAGACGATTGCTCTTCTGCTGGTGCTTTTGGTTTGGAAACCGGACGTTGGTCTGAGGAAACAATCACTACCAGTTGAGGCCGAAAGGAATGGATGGAAATTTCCCTGGGTGAGCCAAGATCCCTGCTTGTGAGGGGGTTGAATGAGGTCTACGTGAGGTGGAGTACCTCGTTTCATCCTCCTCTTCTGCCTGGTGGTAAGCATGTCCCCCGGGGTGAATCAGGGTTAGAGGAAGTTACTCAAGGACTCCCTCCGAGACAAAACCTACCCTTTCCTCAGCACTTAGTCTGAATAGAGAAGACAGTTGTGCCCTCAGAACGGCACTGCCTTAGGCCGATTTCATCCTAGGATCAGAAGGGCCACCAAAGTAAGATGCCCCCAAACTCTCTAGCAGAATTTGAGGGGAAGGCTTGATCTGGGCCTGTCGAAGCTGAGGGGGGGGCTGGAAGAGCTATGTCCATTTAGGACTTCTGCAGGGTTGACACAAGAGTGTCATACCACTAAGGAAGCTCGCCTCCCATCGACAAATCTGGTGTTTCCTTTGGGAGTCCTGGAGGAGGAGAATGCCTCTTGGTGGTATGGCGTTTGGGCGCCTGAGACGCTCGGGGAAACATTCTTTGAGGCATGAGGCAGTCCTCTTTCTTTGGACATAGAGGCTGATCAGAAGAAATAGGGTTGTAATGTTAGCGGAGGTGTTGTGCCGGCGATTGCTCGTGAAACTGGGACCTCACCATATGAAACATGCACTGGATCGGCTGAGTCACGCATGAAATAGCGAGATTCATGCATTAACGGGCATGATTCAAGCAATGGTCGGGAAGGAGGAGGTCTTAGGGACTCCTGTGGCGGTGCTGAACCACTAACGCTAGCCAGAGGAAGAGATCGAAGCCTCGGAGCAGGGGCAACGCGTAGCATTGGAGAGCGTTGCACTACCGCAGAACGCTTTGGTGAGCGTCGCTTGGGCGATCGCTTACATAAAGCAACCCAGGCTGCTATGGGAGCAGGGGCAGGACACTTCTCAAAGACTTGTCCATCGGAGGGTCCTTGTCCAGTCGTAGTTCGTCATGGAGAATGTCAAGATGTTGAGCGCCGCGTACATGTTGAGTGTGAGCGCCTACATTGTCCTCATGGAGAGGAACATCTAGATCTTGATCGTAGACGCCTATTTTGCGATATTGAGCGTCCCGCTCGTCATTGTGAGCATCGTAATCGTGAGCGTCTAGCTCATGAACCAGAGGGTTTAGCTCGTGATTGTGAGCTTTTAGCTCGAGAGTGAGAACGCCTTCTACAAGAAGAGCGCTGAGAACGTGATAACCTGCGGACTCTTGAGAGTGAGCACTGGGCTCTAAAAAATTTAACGTATTTGCGAGGAAGAGAGCCAAGATCATAATGACCTGCGATCTCTTATATGATCTTCATATCGTCACGGACGACGTCCTCAAAGTGATCCTCCAGAGGGACGAGAAAATGAAGTCTTGTCCATTTGATCAGGGAGCAGGAGGAATGCTGGTCGCTTGATGATCATTCCTAACATCCGCAGCAGGCGAGAGGAGCACACTCGCTGGAACCTTGCCTGTGGGAAGAAATAAAGGGCAACGGGTTAGGAAACAACGATGTTCCAGGATGGAGAGAGGACTCGTCGTCAGCAGGAGGCCGTTGGAGTGAAAGAGAGCAATTACCTCGTCCACGCTTGGAAGGGCCAGAAAAGAGCGAAAGATAGACGTCACAAACCAAACGACCTGGGCGAAGTATGTAGAAACTGGTGGCAAGGGGTCCCTCCGCGCACTACACTGAAGGAGTTGCAGCAGCACTTTCTTTGAAGGGGGAGCAGAAACCCCAAAAGACAGCCAAGCCTGCAACACATCTGTAAGTGGAAATCGTTCTCCCCCGCCTTGAGGTGAAGGTGCTCCTCTAGGCGAAGCACCAACGCCCCCAATACCACGAGGTTGACAAGGAGTTAGTCGATCTGGGCTCCTATTCGATCGCCCCCTGAGGAAGGCATGCAAGGAGGAGCTCCAGATAGAGATCTAAGTGTATGAGAAGAAGCCCAAGGTCTTTTTGCCCGAGGAAGGCTCTGGGCGAGAAAGGTTTCACTTGGCTTTCTTCTTCCAGAGACACCCAAATTTCTACCACTCCCTACACTCGCCATAGGGCGAACCCTGCTCACAACGACAGCCCCTACAGGTCGGACACACGGAGTGCAGGTCGGTCTCAACCAAAAGTGCAGCAAGGGTGACCCTCGCGACCAGGACAGGTTCGTATAGGAGCGCCAAGGAAGAAGAGCAAACACACTTCAAAGAGAAAAAGATTAGTATAAAGAAAGTTCTCTGAATGGCTAAGCCTGAGGAGGAGAGAGCAGAGACGTCCATTCTTTACCAGCCAAAAGAAAAGTAATGTGGCTCACCTAGCTTTGAGTAAATATAGGTGGCTGGGTACTCACCAGCCACCCCTAACAAGTGGTTAGGTAGAGTTGCCACCTCGCACTTAAAGTTTAATGGCTACCTTCCAGCTTTGCCAAAAGAATATCCATAGAAATAACACCAGGTTTGTTAGGGTGGGAATACAAGATAATTGAGATAAAGCTAAAATATTTACCAAAAATTTATTTCTAACAGTAAAACCACATTATTGTTGCTCTTTACGAGTCCTGCATCCTAAAAAAACTACTCATTTGCAACAAAAATCTAGGTAACATTCATTCAAAATCCACAGTATAAGGTGGGAAAATTACATTCTTGTATCTGAAATCTGGTGTTGGTTAACTCAACAAACATACCTAACAATATAGGTGCATTGAGCAATACCGTATTCAAAAATTCTAACAACATTGAAGGAATAATATAAAAAAAATGCTAATAACATAAAAGAAGTAATAAAAATGGCAACAACATAAAGTAATGTGAACAGAAACACCCATCCCCAATCGAGTAATGATGGTGTCTAATGTTGGGTTAGGAGGGAATATGAGGTTTTGGTGTATACTAATGCCGGTGGTAAACAAAACAAAAAACTTGACTATTCACATTTTCCCAATATTTATCACAACCCTAAGGACTTTAATAAAGTAAAGTGTGATGGTCAAGTTTCAAGTAAATAGAATAACTTCAATAAGTGTTGAACACATTTCAGAGACCTCAGGGCTACCACCATAGGAACCTATTGGGCTCAAGTGTCAAAACTGAGCACTTTTATTGACTATAACTAACCTGGGAGCTGTGGAGGGCTTTACAACTGACTGAATATCCATTCTGAATCAATTTTCCCGTCCGAAATAACTGGAAAAGCGAAGAAGACATCGTCAACTAAAACAGAACATTAAGAGGAAGATGGTTTAAACTATTTTTCGGCTCTTTGATGGTCCGGACTCTAACGCAGACGGTCACCTGCTAAGTAGTAGTAGTCAGATCAGATCAGATTTACGTTAAGGCTTTGCCTTTGAGACGGCGCCTCTATGTCTTTTAGTTTAGTGTGTTCCTTATTTTCAATAGTTTTTCTCTTTTCATCCACATTTGTTGTAGTACACTTTTCTTATTTTCAATATTGACTTCACAAAAAATGGAATTTTCCTAGTTGGTAGCGAAAATTTCCTTCTAAAACTGTTTCATTAGGAAGCTCAAATGATGACTGTGTCCCTTTGTTTGTAAATAAAAGTGGTATAGAGCATTTATTTACAGTAAAAATAAGGAATTTGAGAAATTATATACGAACTTGTTTAAAGAATTCGAACTAATCACAACAGAATAGACAGGTAATTAAGTCAGAGAAGGGGGGGGATATAGAAAACAAGTATGAATTGCTTAGCATAAAATAAGAGCTTTAAACAAAATATCTGAAATGGAGAGTCAGTGGATGATGATAATAAATTGTTTAGTGAAAGTTGTGAAAAAAGATCAATAAATGATATTGAAGTAATAGAGCAAGTAATAACCTGGGAATGTTGTTGGTAAACAAACGAAAATTAAATAACTCAAGTTTGGAAGTCAACAGAGGAATCACATAACGAATAATGTACTGCACTGTATATAAGGTTATTAGAAAATTAATGTTGAATAAAATCAAAGAAAAAAAATGATGAGAAAACAAGAAAAATTTGCAAGTACTTTACCTTTAGAGAATAGATCCAATTATAAAGAGTTGGTGGTCTCTTTATTATTATTATTATTATTATTACTTACTAAGCTACAACCCTAGTTGGAAAAGCAGTATGCTATAAGCCCAGGGGCTCCAACAGGGAAAATAGCTCAGTGCGGAAAGGAAAAAAGGAAAATAAAATATTCTAAGAAGAGTAACAACAATAAATATCTCCTATATAAACTATAAAAACTTTAACAAAACAAGAGGAAGAGAAATAAGATAGGAGAGTGTGCTCGAGTGTACCCTCAAGCAAGAGAACTCTAACCCAAGACAGTGAAAGGCCATGGTACAGAGGCTATGGCACTACCCAAGACTAGAGAACAGTGGTTTGATTTTGGAGTGTCCTTCTCCTAGAAGAGCTGCTTACCATAGCTAAAGAGTCTCTTCTACCCTTACCAAGAGGAAAGTGGCACTGAACAAGTACAGTGCAGTAACCCCTTGGGTGATGAAGAATTGTTTGGTAATCTGTGTTGTCAGGTGTATGAGGATAGAGGAGAATATGTAAAGAATATGCCAGACTATTCAGTGTGTATGTAGGCAAAGGGAAAATGAACCGTAACCAGAGAGGAGGATCCAATGTAGTACTGTCTGGCCAGTCAAAAGACCCCATAACTCTCTAGCGGTAGTATCTCAACGGGTGGCTGGTGCCCTGGCCAACCTACTACCTATAAAATCCCTAGCAAGAGGAAATTGGCTAATGAACAATTACAGTGCAGTAGTTAACCCATTTAACGAAGAATTGTGTGGTAATCTCAGTGTTAGGTGTATGAGGACAGAGGAGAATATGTAAAAAAATAAGCCAGACTATTTGGTGTATGTGTAGGCAAGGAAAAATGAGCCGTAACCAGAGAGAAGAATCCAACATAGCACTATGTGATATTAAATTTGGAGCAATTTCCTGAGTTATTTGTGACCTACAAATGAAGAAAAATAGGAAAAATGTAATCAAAGTACATGTGTCTTGAATTCATGTGTCTTAATCGATTCAATAAATTCCTTATAACTATACAATGAAAATAAGAAAATGTAGTGTAAAAGAATAAATACTTGATAATCAAAATGTTTTAAATGGAAGAACAGATTATCCAAGAACTAATTTTCTTGTTGGATCAAATGAGAAAAAAAAATAAAAGCTTCCAAATATTAAGGTTCGTGATAATAAGGGGTAGCTTACAACCCTTATTTCTTTTGCAAATTTAACATTATATTTTCTTCTCCCGTTTTAATTGTTTTAAAGAGAGCATGTCCAGTTTATCTTTGTAAATTCTAAAATATTTAAAACATAAACACAATTCTTATATTTTATACTCTAATTTTACCTAAGTTTTATATACTGTAGAATCAAATTCAACTTTGGTTTACTTGCATTTTCCGAAATATTTTTGACAATAGCGAAAACTAAAATTTTTATTGTTCTGAATATTTAAGCATATGATATATAAGATATATGTAAAACACATAGAAAATGTATATCAATATTGAAGTTGTTAGAAACATTACTATGCGTTGCTTCAGTGGCCAGGTTCAGGTTCAGGTTCTGGGGGTGAGGCATAGCCTTTACAACGGCGCCTCTGTGTCTTTTAGTTTTGTGTGTTCCTTATTCTCACTAGTTTTTCTCTTTTCATCCACATTTGTTGTAGTATACTTTTCTTATTTTCAATATTCTCTTCACAAAAAAGGAATTTTCCAACTGTTTGTGCACTATCTTCTTCGTATGGTTGTTGGAGCTCAATTGCTTTTATTCTTATATCACTAAACTGTGGACAATATAATATAAAGTGGTTAGCATTTTCTTCTACATCACAGAATACACAGTTTATATTTCCATCTTGGTGTCTGTTTCTTATATTCAAGCCCAATGAGTTTGTCCTTGCTCTGAATAATAAAATTGACGAAAATGTATTGTCATACACTTCCTCCTCCTTGATTTCACTTTTCCAGTTTTTATACAAAATTAAACTCTCCTAACACTCCATTTCACTCTTCCATTTGCTTGTGTCCCATTCTCTTGTTCTCTTCTTTATGTCCTCTTTCGTACATCTCTTGACTTCTCTCATCGCCATCCCACATTCTTCAGCATACTTCTTCACATGCATCCACCACTTCCTCTCTTTTTCTTCCATATCATTGACTATTGCTGTAAGTAGGTCCTTTTCTCCCTTAAAAATGCTATTAAGGTACCTCAGCTTACCATCCATTACCCTTGTTTTCATAGCAGATGCTCCTACATCCCCTCTCAAGGCTACAATTGCTGTATTCTTTACAGCCCCTAACATCCTTCTATACATTCAATTCTCTATTCTCTGCAACTTTTCTATTTCCGTTTCCGTTAAATTAATCACATTTGTTCCATATAATATAGAAGGTAGTGCTACACTTTTCCAGTATGTTTTCCCTATCAGTATCTTATTACAACTTTTTTCTATGATCGAATATGTAAGATTAGCTAGCTTTTGCGCCTTAACTATCATTTCACTTTTCTGTGTTTTGAACATATTCCTACCATCATCTACCTTGATACCTAGGTATTTAATATTGCTTACTACTCTTATTCCCTCTATATCATCTGGTTTCTCCTTCATATTATATATAAGTACGCTACTTTTGTCTCTATTTATGTCTAAACCACACTGCTTTCCTATATCTATCACTTTCCTTATGTTTAATTCAGCATCCTCTATATTCTCAGCAAGCACTAGGACATCATCAGCAAAAAATAATACTACTAGCTTTATAATATCATTTTTAAAACCATTACCTTCCTTTTCTACTTGTGTTATAATCTGATAAGTAATTAATTTGAATAATGTTGTAGAGGCAGTACAGCCTTGCTTTATTCCACTACTTACGCTCAATTTTTGTTCTACTCTTTCCCCTATGTCTAACGTAGTCGAGTCTCCCACATACACTTCAGCTATAGAGTTAATTATACTAGTATGTACTTTATATTGCTTTAATGTTTCTATCAGTGCTTCCCTTTTTATGGAATCGAAAGCTTTTTTGAAGTCTAAAGAGGCCACTATGAGTTTTTTCTTATTTTTGAAAGTTTCTTCGACCATGTATTGTAAGATGAATATATTATCCTCAATCCTTCCTCCTTCTGTAAATCCCGCTTGACTATCCTCTATGGCATTATTACTTTTTAGATGCCCTTCTATTTCATCCTTGATAAAAGCAATGTATATTTTATATGATACATTTGTGAGAGCTATAGGTCTCAATTCCTTTGCTGTTGGCTTGTTTTTCTTTTTTAACATTTTTGTTCTGGATTCTTTCCAGCTTTTGGGTTTTTCTTTGCTGGCTAGAAAAACCCAAAAGCTGGAAAGAGAGGACAAGCGCGAAAACACGTTGCACGTGAGCTCCTGTGTTATTTGATTTAAGTGAAGAAAATTAAGGACATAAAGGTGTTATGGGCTCAAAATCGAATATGGAAAATAAGGGCAAGACCGGAACGAAGCCGAAAGTGAAGATGGTGAGGAACGAGGATGTAGAAACCTCATCAGACGAAGAAATGGAAAGGGAACCGGCTGACTGTGCCATGTGCGACAGAGAGGTAACCAAGAAACAATATGGAATCGCCTGTGACTACTGTGAGTCTTGGTTCCACAATGGTTGTGTTAAAATTAGCAGGGAAGATTACAAAGTGCTGCAGAATAACAAAAGTCTCTCTTGGTTTTGTAGAGAATGTAGGGGATCATATAGGAATATGAAGGTTGAGTTTAAAAAGATGAAGGAGATTAATGATAGGCTAATGGATAGGCTGCAGGTACTGGAACAAGCAATAATAGAAATAAAGGACTCGATAGGTTCGGCACAGGTAGGACGGGTTAATATGCCTATAGAAGCCATCAGGGAAGAAGTTAGAGAAGAGGTTAAAGAGATAATGGAAAAGGAAAAGAGGAAAAATAATCTGGTAATACATAATGTCGAGGAATGCATAGAAGGAAGCACAGAGGAAAAACAAAGAAAGGATAAGGATAGGTGTGAGCGACTGTTCAAAGATAATATAGGGGTAACTGGAGTTGAAGTAGTGGAAACAGTCAGGTTAGGTAGGTTGGAAATAGGTAATAGACCAACTGATAGCCAAGAGGTTAGAAACCAAAGAAATAAACCTAAACCATTACTAGTAAAAATGAAAAGTGAAAGAGAGAAGTGGACAATTATAGGAAAGGCTAAGAACCTTAGAAATTGTCCAGAAACAAGAGAAAGTAGAATCTTTATAGCACCAGATCTAACGATGAGAGAGAGAGAGCAAGATAGGTGCTTAAGGGAAGAATTACAAACAAAGAGACAAAATGGTGAAGATGGATGGTTCATAAAGAAAGGAAAATTGCACAGAAGGGAAAATTTTCGTCGGAACGAGGAAGACACACAAGAACTTTAAGGAAAGAAGAAGAATATAAACACAAAATAAAAGAAAACTAAGATTTACTTGTTGAACATACAATGCTTAACAAAACAAAAACTGATGGAAGTTGAGAAGGAATTAAATAGTAGAAATGAACTTTTTTGCTTGACAGAAACACACCAAAAGTTAGATAGATTAAATTTAAGTAAGGGTGTTAAAAAAGTAGTAAATATGAGGAATATGGATGATAAAAAAGGAGGAGGTTTGATGATACTTTATAGAAATAGTGACAGTCTAGAATTGGAAAAGATAGAAACTAAAAGTAAAGACCTGTTGCATGTTAAGTGTAATGCTTATAAGCATACATTTAGATTATTGTTGGTTTATTTTTCAGCAGGGAATACTGAAGAAGACAAAAGTAGGGATAAAATAATAAAACAGAAATGTGAAAGAATTATTAGAAATCTAAATGAAGAAGAGGCATTGATGATATTAGGGGATTTCAACGGACATGTAGGATTTTTAGGTTACCAGAATTTAGACAGGAACGGGGAAATGATTCTCGATTGGATGAATGACCATGGGTTAGTCCTATTGAATGGAGATTTAAGATGTAAAGGTATATATACATGGGAAAGATTGCAACAAAAAAGTGTATTAGACTACGTACTAGTAAACGAACAAATGTATAAACACTTTAGGGAAATGATTATAGACGACGAAAAATTGAATTTTGACATCTCAGATCATAATCTGATCACTATAGAACTGGAATTCATGAGTGACCAGAACAAAAATTTTAATAAAGGAAGATGGGAGGAAGTAAAATACTTTAGGACAGATGAAAATAGTTTAAGAGAATATACAACAAGAGTAGAGGAAATTGTAAGAGATAGACAAATAGACAGAATAGAAGGAATGGATCTGATAATAAAAGAGGCTGCAGAAGAAAAATTGGCAAGAGTATATAAAAGGAGAGTTCTTGATGAAGAAAAGGTACACGAGCAACCCTGGATGAACGATGAAATAAGAAAAGGCATAAAGGAAAGGAAGGATTTAAACAGAAAGAAAAGAAATGAATCCAACATTGAAGTAAAAAATGTATTAGAAGAGAGATATGATCAAAAGAGGGAAGTGCAAGAAATGATAAAGAAGGAAATTACTAGATTTGAAAAAAAGGTAACAGAAGAAATAAAAATGGATAAAAATAAAAAACTCTGGGAGAATATTGATAGAATAAGGAACAGACAGAAAGCCCATGGCAAAGTTATACAACTTTATGGAGAACAAGGAAATAAGCTAAATAAGGAAGAAACAAAAGAGGAATTAATCAAGTACTGGAAAACTATATATTGTAAACATGAAAATAAAATAGACTCAGTTTGGAATGAAGAAAAACAGATAGAATATGAAAATGAAATAGCACATCAGGAAGATACAACAAGAATAGATGAATGTAATATCCCGGACATACTTAGGGAACACTATGACCTTGTAATGGTGACAAAAGGGAAAATAAAACCAATGAAAAATCCAAAAATCACAACAGAAAAAGTAAAGAATTGCCTGGGAAAATTAAAGGCAAAAAAAGCGGCAGGACCAGATGGCCTAAAACCCGAACTATATAAGGCACTAGGAAAAAGCAAAATATGTCTTGAAACCTTACAGAAATGTTATCAAAATGAGTTGGACGAAAAAGAAAAACCAAATATGTGGAAGAAGTCAAGAACAAAGATGATTGAAAAGAAAAGAAGGCCAATGGCAAAAGACTTAAGACCCATAGCTCTATTAAATATTTCTTATAAAATATTCATGATGATGGTGAAAGAGGAAATAGAAAACCACATAAGAATGAATAAAGAAGACAATGAATGTCAAGCAGGATTTACAGGTGGAGGCAGGATAGAGGACAATATCTTTATATTACAGTATTGTGTGGAAGAGAGCTATAGTAACAAGAAACCTCTAATAGTAACTGCGATAGATTTTAGTAAAGCATTTGACTCTGTAAAAAGGGAGGTATTAATAGAAGTTTTAAAAGAATATAAAATTAACACCAAAATCATAAGTGCAATTGCAAATATTTATCAAGGAGATACTACGGGCATTGACTTAGGAGAAGGTATAGAACAAGAAATGGAGGTTACAAGTGGAATTAAACAAGGTTGCACAGGATCAACTTCACTTTTTAAACTGATTACGTATATTGTCATGAAAAAAATAGAAGAGGAAGGAAACGGTTTCAGAAATCAATTAATGAAGATAGAATCATTATTTTTTGCAGATGATGCCTTAATAATTGCACAGGATATACATAATGCTAAGCGTAACATTCAGATATTAGTAGAAACTAGTAAAAAATGTGGGTTGGAAATTAATAAAGAGAAGAGTAATATTATGATTTACAATATGAAAGAAAAGCCAGATAACATAGAGGGAATCAATGTAGTAGAAAGTTTGACATACTTAGGAATAAAGCTAGACAATAGTAGGAATATATTTAAAACTCAGAAAAGGGTAATGATAGAAAAGGCACAAAAATTAGCTAATCTAACATAT
This sequence comes from Palaemon carinicauda, assembly GCF_036898095.1. Lineage (NCBI taxonomy): Eukaryota > Metazoa > Arthropoda > Malacostraca > Decapoda > Palaemonidae > Palaemon > Palaemon carinicauda. Next base: position 69,312,989 of record NC_090741.1, on the reverse strand, counting down.
ACAGTTATAGAGAAAAGTTGCAATAAAGTGATGATAGGAAAAACGTTCTGGAAAAGTATTGCTTTACCATCTATTTTGTATGGAACAAATGTTATAAATCTAACAGAAACTGAAATAGAGAAACTACAAAGAATAGAGAATGGGGTATATAGGAAGATTTTAGGTGCCACTAAAAGCACAGCTAATACTGCTCTAAGAGGGGAGATAGGTGCATCTTCTATGAAAGCAAGGGTGATGGATGGGAAGCTGCAGTACTTAAATCGTACCCTGAATGGAAAGAAGGAAATACTGAAAATAATTATCCAGGATATTCAAGAAAAAGAAGGAAGATGGTGGAAACAACCTGTAAAGTATTTGGAAGAATTAAGTTTAGGTATAAGACAAATAAGAAGAATGAACAAGGCAGAAATAAAACGGAAACCAGAAAGTGGGATACTGAAAAGTGGAAAGAAGAAATAGAAAGTAAAGTGAGCTTAGAAATATATAGAACGTGGAAGAAAGAAATTAAAGAAGAGTTAATCTATGACAATACATTTGCTTCAGTGATATTTTTTAGAGCAAGAACTAATACGTTAAAACTAAATATTATAAATAGACACAATGGAGGGAATGTAAACTGTCATTTTTGTGAAAATGAGGAGGAAGATTTGATACATTTTTTGTTATTTTGCCAGGAATATAGAAAAGAAAGGAATGAAGTAATTGAGCTACAGCAACCATACGAGGAAGACCCAAAGAAAATAGTAGGATTATTTTTATACAGTGAAACAAATATAGAAAAGAAAAAAGAAGTATTGAACATAATTTGGAAGAAAAGACAAAACAGTACAAGAAGATAAGCGTTAGAGGCGCCGTTGTAAAGACTATGCCTCGCCCCAGAACCTGAACCTGAACCTGAGAATCCAGAACATTCAGGAACCCAATGTTGCCAACTTAGCGCGAAATACTCTAGTACTAGTGATTGGCATCATAAACAGCGCATAAATTTTGTATTTTGTGCATAGCGCATTTTCTAGCTCAAATCTAATAAGTTTTGTGCTTGATTTTGAGGCTACTAGTATTGTAACATTTACAGTAGTTTTACATAATATATCACTCGTTTATTTTTCATTAGAAATTTTGATGAAGTATATTCTTCAAGTCCGTAGTTAAGAAAGTTTATTAGGCAGTAATTGTACCCGATTGCACTGTATATCAACTACCATTTGTATAACATTCCCGTATCCAATATTTGTAATAATTGCATTGTTGCAACTGACTTTATTGTTTTTCGTTCATCTTTTGTACGAAGTATATCATCACCAAAATCCATATACAGGGAGAAAACTCTTACTAGCGCATCTCAGACCTGTGTGTGTCAGATTGCCTTACCATTGTGCAAAGACAATACACGACCATTGCGTAAGAAGGGCTCTTGCCTTAGGCAGCCCGTAAGTCTCGGACCTCAATCTGTCACAGTTGGCAACACTGCAGGAACCTATATCGTCAACAATAACAAACCTGTCGTCTTGTAACGATAACTAGACATGCTTATCTAAATATCTGATATTATCAACTTTAAATCTATTATTCGTAGCAGATATCTAATGAGGTAAGTTTACTAAATCATTCTGATTTGTTTTAAGTTTACTGAAAGCCACCTATGAACCGCAGACGCTAACAGTGACGCAATACTTTTCATGCCCTTAGGTAGGCAAAGTTAAGGCTATTTGCTTTTATTATAATTACAGATGGGAAAAGTAATAGAAATTCAACATGCAAGCATACAAATTCCCTAGCCTTTGTATATCAGCGGCCAGCTCCTCATGCGTTAATTAGAAATAGACAAACTGACCCAAACTTTCCCTCCTAACCTAATCTACAACCCTTGTCCTTACTTGCATACCTAACGTGGGGCTGGCTAACGCCCCCCTGCAACCCCCCTTACACTGCCGTATTCTAAGTTAGCCATAATAGTACATACATGTGGCCACTATCATACTTACACCCCCAAATTCCAAATAATCGTTTTCAGAATCGGAAATACAATAAAAATTCTTCGATTCCGATACCAGAAAAATTTAGGGGTTTCTTTATAGTTATGGACGGAAAAAGCTTTCCTACTGAAAAACAGGTTTTTCAATATTAAACTTACCCGATAATCATGTAGCTGTCAACTCCGTTGCCCGACAGAATTCTATGGAGGGATACGCCAGCTATCACAATACTAGAAGGGGGTGTACTTACCAGCGCCACCTGTGGCCAGGTACTCAATCATTTGTTGTTGACACCTCCTCAATTATTCCTCTGTCGTGCTTCCGGCTAGACGTTCTGGGATACGCTTATGGTCTTCGAGTTTATTCACGGATATTTGGTGAAGTATTCTCTCAGATTAACGGCTGTCGCTTTACTGGAATCCTTCTTATATTAGCTAGATAGCTTTTATATAATACTGATATAACGATTAACGAATTTTGCTTGTTTTTGGATCACCCTTTGGCTAACTCTTTGAATACAAGATGTCTGACGTTTCGCAAGCCCCCTCCCATAGACGATGTAGGTCTTGCAATAGGCGTATTCCGAAGGCCTCGGTAGATCCTCACACCGCTTGTTCTGACTGTAGGGACAGGCCCTGTCTATTAGAAAATCGATGTGAGGAATGCGCCGGACTTTCGGAATTGGAATTTGTCCGTCTTTTAAAATATTCATCTAAGTTAGAGAGAGGTAGAGTTAGGAGAAGTTCTTCTCACTCTTCTTTGTTTTCCTCACCTCATGATCCCCTACCTTTTCCTACCCCTGTAGTGGCTACCCCCGAACCTACTGTGTGCCCTCCGCCTGATATGTCAGTTGTTTTGCGTGCTATTCAGGCTTTAGGCGATAAAGTAGAATCAGTGGTAAGTGACCATAAGTCTCTGATGGCCGAAGTTAAAGAACTGAAGGTCAAGAGTGCAGTGGGTGGAATTAGTGCCAGTGCTGTGACGAGTGCTAGTGTCGGTGCAGTGCCAAGTGCTAGTGGTGCCAGTGTGGTGCGTGAGGATTTTTCTGTGCGAGCCAGTCGTCCTCCCAGTCCGGGACCTCTTGCAAGCTCCCATGCCCAGGGGAGAAGCAATGTCGAAGGGCTTAAGGGTTCGACAGGCCTTGTTAGGCGCACAGAACTATCCTCGGTGGTTGCGGGCGTGTCTTCCTTAGACCGTCACTCCCACCTGCAGACGATTGAGCCCGTCTTATTCTCGTCCGCTGATCAACTAGCAGGGAAGAAACGTTGGTCTCAGGTCTCGAGACCGCTTAAACGTAGAGTCCAGTCCGCGAGTGCTCAGCCAGGTTGCAGTCATTGGCTCAGCTCTGACTCGCCTCAGTCATCTGTCGACTGTACTCCGCCCAAGAGGAGTAAGGTTCTGCCAAAACAGAGCCCGACTGTTAAGACTTTACCTCAGTCTGTTATCGTTTCTGCCGATCCCAAGTGGACCCTGCTTCAGTCCATGCAAGCTCAGCTTTCGGACTTGATGCGTGAGTGTCGGGCTGAGAGTGTTGCACCTCCTCCTCCGCCTACACTCCCTCCGCCTGTTCTCGCTCCGCCTGTGCTCGCCCCGCCTGCACTTGCTCCGCCTGGTCGCAGCACCATCTGCCAGGCGTACGATGTTGAGCCACTTTCGGAGTTCGCTGTTCCCAGTGGTGTTCAGCCTCAGCCTTCTTTAAGGCAACCCTTGCTTTGGGATCAGGAGAGTTATTCCACTCTTCCTCCGCCTCCCCTTGCTGCTCCACCAGTGGTGCAACTCTCGGTTGGGGTACAACAACCTCTCCCCTCCGTGAGTCTGTCTGCTCAGCCATCGCTGCAGCGAGCTCAACCCTCCTCAAGGCAAGCTCCTCTACACCCTGGACTTGCGCCTCAGGAGCCTCAGCTTGCGAGAACTTTACCTTGTTCTGCGCAGCCTCAACCTCATCATGCTCCGCTCATCTCACAGGAACAGGAACGGACTACTCCGCCTCCGTCCTCCGCTCAGCTTGTGCAATCCTTGGGTTCAACCTCTCTTGCTAGGAGTCAACCTCCTTCACCCATGCGCCTGCCTTCTGCTTCGTCTGTTGTTCAGCCTTTGCAGTCTGAGCCTCAGGTTTTCCCTCAACAGTCACTGGAAGAGGAAACCACTGTTTTTGTTCCTACCCGCTCTGACTCTGCGGTTCAGCATTCTGGTCCGATCGCTTCGCTACCCTCTGCTGATGAGGTGTCGGATGATGAGGAGGCACACCTTGATCCCTCATCAGACGTGGACGAATCTAAGCTTTCTCCACCGTCGATTGATTTTCGTAAGGTCTTGGCTCTACTCAGGGAGATTTACCCAGACCACTTCGTCTCTGCTATTCCCCGCTCTCCACCATCTGAGTTTTCGCTGGGCGTACAACAAGCTAAGTCCAACTATACTAAGCTTGTCCTAGCTAGATCCTCCAAGAGGGCTTTAAGGATCTTAGGGGAGTGGCTGCAGTCTAAACAACACCTTGGCAAGACTTCCTTCATGTTCCCTCCAACGAAGCTCGCTTCGAAAGCTAGCGTTTGGTATGCCACAGGGGAAGCACCAGGCTTAGGAGTACCTGCCTCTGCCCAGGCTGACTTCTCAAGTCTGGTGGACTCGCCTCGGAGAACTGCTATGAGACGCTCGAAGGTTTGTTGGACCTTCTCAGACCTGGATCATTTACTAAAAGGGTTGTTCAGAGCATTTGAAATGTTCAACTTTCTCGACTGGTGCCTGGGGGCCCTCAGCAAGAAAACCTCTCCTGCGGACAAAGATTCTGCCATGCTATTAATGTCCTGCATGGATAAGGCCATCAGAGATGGATCGGGTGAGCTAGCGTCGTTATTTGTATCAGGGGTGTTGAAGAAAAGGGAACAACTGTGTACCTTCCTTTCCGCCAGCATTACACCTTGCCAACGGTCACAACTCCTTTTTGCTCCACTCTCAAAGTTCCTCTTTCCCGAGGAGCTAGTTAAGGACTTGTCTGCTGCCCTGATACAAAAGGACACGCACGATCTTGTAGCCTCATCGGCTCGTAAGTCTAAGGTTGCCACCTCAGTCCCCAAGACTTATCGCTCCCCAGTGGCTGATACCCCAGCTACGAGGTTCATACCGCCCTTTCGTGGTAGAGCCCCCAGCCGAGGAAGCTCCCGTCCAGACTCTCACAGGAGCAAGTCTAGGAAAGGATCCAGGACATCTAAGGGAAAGAACTGACTCTCAGATTCTCCAGACAACAGTAGGAGCCAGACTCAAGATCTTCTGGCAAGCCTGGGAGAAGAGAGGTGCAGACGCACAGTCTGTCAGTTGGCTGAGGTACGGTTACAGGATTCCATTCTGCCTCAAACCACCTCTGACCACATCGCCCATCAACCTCTCTCCCAACTACAAAGAAGAGGACAAGAGGCTAGCATTGCAACAGGAGGTGTCGCTACTTGTGCAGAAGAAGGCAGTGGTTATAGTCCGGGACCATCAATCCCCGGGCTTCTACAACCGTCTCTTTCTTGTGGCCAAGAAGACAGGAGGTTGGAGACCGGTGCTGGACGTCAGCTCTCTCAACGAGTATGTCACCAAGCAGACGTTCACGATGGAGACGACCAAGTCGGTCTTAGCAGCGGTCAGACAGGAGGACTGGATGGTCTCGTTGGACTTGAAAGATGCATACTTTCACGTTCCCATTCATCCAGACTCCCAACCTTTCCTGAGATTCGTTTTCGGAAAGGTTGTCTATCAGTTCCAAGCCCTGTGTTTTGGCCTAAGCACAGCTCCTATGGTCTTTACTCATCTGATGAGGAATGTAGCGAAATTCCTACATTTATCGAACATCAGAGCCTCCCTCTACCTAGACGACTGGCTGTTGAGAGCCTCCACGAGTCGTCGTTGTCTGGAGAACCTCACTTGGACTTTAGACTTAATCAGAGACCTAGGTCTATTAGTCAATATAGAGAAATCTCAACTCATTCCCTCCCAATCCATTGTGTACCTGGGAATGGAGATTCAGAGTCAGGATTTTCGGGCTTTTCCATCGGCCCCCAGGATAAACCAAGCCCTAGAGTGCATCATGAGCATGCTGAAGAGGAGCAATTGCTCAGTGAGACAGTGGATGAGTCTCACAGGGACCCTCTCATCACTGGCCCTGTTTGTCGAGCTAGGAAGACTCCACCTCCGCCCTCTTCAATTCCATCTTGCTGCTCATTGGGACAAGGGCTCGACTCTAGAAGCAGTCTCTATCCCTATCAACCAAGAGATGAAGACCACTCTCCTGTGGTGGAAGCACAATCTCCTTCTCAAGGAGGGTCTATCATTGGCCATCCAGACCCCCAATCTTCATCTCTTCTCAGATGCATCGGACTCGGGCTGGGGTGCGACCTTGGACGGACGGGAATGCTCAGGAGTATGGAACAAGGAACAAGGATTACTCCACATCAACTGCAAGGAACTGTTAGCAGTTCATCTAGCCCTGTTGAATTTCAAGTCCCTCCTGCTAGGCAAAGTGGTGGAGGTGAATTCAGACAACACCACAGCCTTGGCTTACATCTCCAAGCAAGGAGGGACCCATTCGAGGAGCCTTTACGAGATCGCAAGGGACCTCCTCATTTGGTCAAGAGGTCTAAACCTCACTCTGGTCACGAGGTTCATCCAGGGCGATATGAATGTTTCAGCGGATCGCCTCAGCAGAAGGAATCAGGTCATTCCCACGGAATGGACCCTCCACAAGAGTGTGTGCAACAGACTTTGGACCTTGTGGGGTCAACCTACCATAGATCTGTTTGCCACCTCCATAACCAAGAGACTTCCGCTTTATTGTTCCCCTGTTCCAGACCCTGCAGCGGTTCATGTGGATGCTTTTCTTCTGAACTGGTCCCATCTCGACCTGTACGCATTCCCTCCGTTCAAGATAATAAACAAAGTTCTGCAGAAATTCGTCTCGCACGAAGGGACACGGCTGACGCTGGTTGCTCCCCTTTGGCCTGCAAGAGAATGGTACACAGAGGTACTTCAATGGCTAGTCGACTTCCCCAGGACTCTACCTCTAAGAGTGGACCTTCTACGTCAACCACACGTAGACAGGTTGCACCCAAACCTCCACGCTCTTCGGCTGACTGCCTTCAGACTGTCGAAAGATTCGCTAGAGCTAGAGGCTTTTCGAAGGAGGCAGCCAGTGCGATTGCCAGAGCTAGAAGAGTTTCCACTCGTAGAGTCTACCAGTCTAAGTGGGAGGTCTTCCGAAGCTGGTGTAGAGCCAATTCAATATCCTCTACCAATACCTCTGTGATCCAAATAGCTGACTTCCTTCTACATCTTAGGAATGAGAGATCCCTTTCAACACCTACGATTAAAGGATATAGGAGCATGTTGGCCTCAGTTCTCCGCCACAGAGGTTTGGACCTGTCTTCCAACAAGGACCTTCAAGACATTCTCAAGTCTTTTGAGACGTCTAAAGAACGTCGTCTTTCCACTCCAGGCTGGAATCTAGACGTAGTCTTAAGGTTCCTTATGACATCTAGGTTCGAACCTCTCCAGTCAGCTTCCTTCAAGGATCTTACCCTCAAGACTGCTTTTCTCGTTTGCCTTGCAACAGCTAAGAGAGTCAGTGAGGTTCATGCCTTCAGCAAGAACATTGGTTTCACAACCGAATCTGCAACATGTTCTTTTCAGCTTGGATTCCTAGCAAAGAACGAGCTTCCTTCACGTCCTTGGCCTAGATCGTTCGAAATACCTAGCCTCTCCAACATGGTAGGTAACGAACTAGAGAGAGTTCTTTGCCCTGTCAGAGCTCTCAAATATTATCTGAAGAGGTCTAAACCTATTCGAGGACAGTCAGAAGCCTTATGGTGTGCCATCAAGAAACCCTCGAGACCCATGTCCAAGAATGGGCTTTCGTACTATATAAGGCTTCTGATCAGAGAAGCACATTCTCACTTAAAGGAGGAAGACCTTGCATTGCTGAAGGTAAGGACCCACGAAGTAAGAGCTGTAGCTACTTCGTTGGCCTTTAATAAAAACCGTTCTCTGCAGAGCATAATGGATGCAACCTATTGGAGGAGCAAGTCAGTGTTTGCATCATTTTATCTGAAAGATGTCCAGTCTCTTTACGAGAACTGCTACACCCTGGGACCATTCGTAGCAGCGAGTGCAGTAGTAGGTGAGGGCTCAGCCACTACATTCCCTTAATCCCATAACCTTTTTTAACCTTTCTCTTGAATACTTTTATTGTTGTTTTTATGGTTGTTACGGTAGGCTAAGAAGCCTTCCGCATCCTTGGATTTGGCGGGTGGTCTATTCATTCTTGAGAAGCGCCTGGGTTAAAGGTTTGGTAGAGGTCCTTTAGTAGGGGTTGCAACCCCGTGTACTTTGGCACCTTTGGGTTGATTCAGCCTCCAAGAGGAACGCTGCGCTCAGTAAGGAAGACGAACTTTAAATAAAGAGGCAGAGTAACGGTTCTATTCGACTTCCTTACCAGGTACTTATTATTTCATTGTTATTTGAGATAACTGTTATATGAAATATGGGATACTTAGCTATCCTTTAATCTTGTACACTGGTTTTCACCCACCTCCCTGGGTGTGAATCAGCTACATGATTATCGGGTAAGTTTAATATTGAAAAATGTTATTTTTATTAATAAAATAAATTTTTGAATATACTTACCCGATAATCATGATTTAATCGACCCTCCCTTTCCTCCCCAGAGAGAACCAGTGGACCGAGGAATAATTGAGGAGGTGTCAACAACAAATGATTGAGTACCTGGCCACAGGTGGCGCTGGTAAGTACACCCCCTTCTAGTATTGTGATAGCTGGCGTATCCCTCCATAGAATTCTGTCGGGCAACGGAGTTGACAGCTACATGATTATCGGGTAAGTATATTCAAAAATTTATTTTATTAATAAAAATAACATGTTTCATATAGAAAATTGCCCGTTTTCTTCGAAAATGACACTTATTTTAACCAAATAAAACAGTTATCTAAGAAATAATAATCAATGGGGTTAGCATGCGCAGCTCTGCATGTACCGCTTGCTAGAACATAGGAGCTTGATGTTTTTCTTTTTCTGCTAGGGAAGTGAGTGCATGGCGGAGTAAAATTCATTAGTTATCTAAAAAAATTTTCCCGTTCTTAGATGGTCTGACAGGTTTTTGGTTTATTTGCCGTTGAAATACAGTAGTCAAATTCAGTGAAAGCACAATATTTACTACAGGAATAACTTTTTATATGCTTAAATTGTTGTTCCGTCCATATCTATAATTTTACCAATTTCAGATATTTTCAATTCTCGATTCCGATTCCAATCAATTGTCTCCTGACTAATATATAGGTACTTAGAACTGTTCTAATGGAAATAATGGGCGAACCAATATTTATCGAATTTCAGACGTTTTGAAATTCCAAGAGTTATGAGTGAACAAAACAAATTTTAAAGGAGGGACTAACACAAGAATACCACCTAACCTAACGTAGGAGCCGTATCCTTACTTACTTAGCTCCCAGGGGGCCATGCCCTTCTGTGACTCTCCCTTAGATTACCGTTTCCTTAGTTTATCCTAAGACGAAGTCTCCAGCCTGTGTTAGCTTCCCAACCACCTTCACTCCTGATAAGGTAACACTCAATAATAATTTTTAAATATTTAACTTAGCCGGTGAATATATAATAGCTGCAACTCTGCGGCTCGACAGAAAACACACTAAAAAAACTCGCGAGCGATCGCTATGAAGGTTGCGGGTGTGCCCACCAGCGCCAACTGTCGGCCAGATACCACTCTTGCATGTAAACAAACCCTTCAATTCTTCTCTGTCGACGTTGACGACAAGATGTATCAATACTCGCTGTAGAACCTGGAGTTTTCTCAACATATTTGGTGAAGTACTTCATTTTGGTTTGAGCTTTCGCAGTGCAGGTGTTTTATCTTCATCTTAAATCTTGAACTCGTTTTTGGATAGATTTAATTTTTGATTACAAGAGAGAGAGTATGGACTTTCTTTGACTTTTAAATGGCCGACCCTTCCCTTAGACGGAAGTGTGTTTTAGGCTTTTAGCAATTATCTTATCACGTTATAAATTATTTATAGATTTTCCTCTATATATTTTATATCTCAACCGCCTTTATTAGGCCTCTTCGATTAGCCTTCCATTTATAATAAACATCAAAATAAATTTTAATGATTTGTTTACAGTGAACCCTCGTTTATCGCGGTAGATAGGTTCCAGACGCGGGCGCGATAGGTGAAAATCCGCGAAGTATTGACACCATATTTACCTATTTATTTAACATGTATATTCGGACTTTTAAAACCTTCCCTTGTACGTAGTACTGTTAACAAACTACCCTTTAATGTACAGAACACTTAATGCATGTACTACAGTACCCTAAACTAAAACAGGCACAAATATTAAAGGCGATTTTATATCATGCGTTTCCTAAACACCTAAAAAGCACGATAAAAAATGGCAACCAATGTTTTGTTTACGTTTATCTCTGATCATAATGAAGAAACAAACTCATTTAGTGTACTGTACACATATATGTATAGGTTAGTTTTTGCATCGATTATATTGATGTACAGTATACAGTATGTTGATTTTGTTATTACCAATGTTTTACTTAATTTTCCTTAGGACTTCCAAATGAAATGTTTTTCTTTATGACGCCACCTGAAACGACGGCGTCATAAAGTACGCTCAGTAAACAACCACGCTCAGAACAAAGAAGGCATTTACTGTAACGCGCATGATGAAAGTGATAAATAATGATATTTACAGTAAAAGCATTTACAAAATATGTTATTACAAATATTATTTACCGTATCTATATAAAATCATACAGTACATACTGTACGTAGCAAAGCAGGAAAACAATTTACGAGAGAGAGAGAGAGAGAGAGAGAGAGAGAGAGAGAGAGAGATTGTTTTACGTACGTAAATGTAAATTTTAAACAAAAAAAATATGATAGGCTTTTAAAACCTTCCCTTTAACTTAATGCATACAGTACTAAACTATAAAACAGACACAAATATTACAGTAAAATGTTTAAGTAAAAAATAAAGATTGTTACTGTACTTACCACGAAAGAAGTTCAAGAAAAACTTGAATGATGATGGCGATGAATTTGCTGCACAGTAGAAATGATGATGATGAAGCTGATGATGTCTTCTACTGTGCCGCCAATAATAGTATTTTACGTCTCTTCAGACGGAGGTGTCTTTTCCTGGGACACCTCTTCAACTTCTTCCTGAGACACTTCTTCAATTTCTTCCGAGGGCATTGTGATCGGAAGTTGCTGCCGCTGCTTCTTTTTTCGCAAGAGCATCCTGTAGGGAGCCATTTGTTCATCGATCTTGGTGCAGAATTGTAGAGAACGAACCATATCCTCGTCCCACTCTTGCGACATTTCTTTCACCTCATTCGCAAGCTTGCAGAGCTTGGCAAGCCGTTCTATAGTTAAGACCGTTTCTTCGACATTTTCTTGGATCTCTTCCTGTGTTTCACTGTCTTCACTGCCCGATTTCGTCAGGTCTTCGAGGTCTGCGGCCGCGTAACTTCTACCGTCTTTTAACATAGTATCGAGAAGCGTCACCTTCTCAGCAATCATCATTTTTCGGTGCTGTTTAGGCTCACTACCAGCCTTAGTAGAAGCAGAAGGCTTGGGAGGCATTGTACAGTAGGGTTTAACAGAAAGTTCAACTTAAAACAGTCGCACACAGCACAGATTCAACTTCACAAACTTAAGAACGTCTACTCAGCAATACGCGGAAAGAGAAAGTGAACGATGCAGACCCGCGAGAACTGTGATGCTGGAAGTTGAAGATGCGGGCAAAACACCAATCACAGGCTAGATAACAAAACTTGAGTTTTGATTCGTCATCTATCAGCGCTTGAACCAATCACAACCCGTCTTATACAGTACTATGGTGCGTTGGTTACTCATAGAAGATGTCCCGCGCACACTGAACGTACGTAGATTAAGTACAATACCGTAATAATAATAAATACTGTAATGATAATAATACTGTACAGTAATAATAATAATAATAATGATTAATAAATAACAATAATAATTTTATTAACAACAACAACAATAATAATAATAATAACAATAATAATAAAAATTTACGTACGTACGCTATTTTACGCCTCTCTCTCTCTCTCTCTCTCTCTCTCTCTCTCGTACGCTTACAGTACTTATTCGAAATGTGATTTTTGCAACAAAGAATATTATTGGATGCAGTACTGTACTACGTACGTATACATACAAAAGATTCATGGAAAAGAAGCACATCCATTACAGTACACACCATTCTAATATGGTATGACTGCATCTGATTTGCGTTTCATGTTCGATTTAATTTTACTACGTACTGAATTATCGTATGATCACATTCTCTTTTCGTGTTTTATTTCTTTCTGTGCTGAATTATATATCATATGTAATGCAATGAACAATCAGTAAGAGCAGATATTACTAATTACAGTATTAATGGAATTACAGGTAACAAAATATCGTATTTGGTTATCTTCAGATTTCGCGATATTTTCGAATTTTCCGGAAAATCCGCGATATGTATATATATATGGGTTATGGGAAAACCCCGCGAAGTGGTGAATCCGCGATTGTCGAACCGCGAAGTAGCGAGGGTTCACTGTATATGCGACCTTTCCTGAGAGTAGGCGGTCCTAACTTGGAAACCGAAGTTAAACAACGTTGAGCCCTTTTCAATCGTAAATAACTTTTACAGAGCTAATGATTTAAAACTTATTAAATGAAATATTTTTAGTAAATATTTTATGATAGTTTTTTTCTTTGAATAGTCTTCGTACTGTTTCAAAGATGAACTAACGTTTAGTTTATTTATGCTACGCAGTTTGCGCTCTATCGTTACGATAGAGAGAGAGAGTATCACGGTTTCACTTTGCAGAAAGAGTAAATCGATTCTGACGTTTTGTTCTTTTTTCTTTCAAAGCTTAAATGTTTTAAAGACTATTTTAAAGGAACTTTTAATTGAAAAACCTTTAAGTTTTTCCCTTTGGTCAAATAACCTGTTTATTGACGAAAGGTAAGTGGGCTCTTCTCTTCGATGCGAAATCAAGAGAGAGAGAGAGAGAGAGAGATAGAGACGGAGAGAGAGAGAGGAGAGAGAACGTTCCGATCTTTATCCCGTCCCAAGCGAGTAACGTTGTTCTCGAGTTACTCTCGTCCCTAGTCTCTGTACGGGGAGAAAGGATAAAACGTTTTTAGTTTTTATTCTCGTCCCAAGGCACTGTACGGTGAGAGATTGAAAACGTAGTTTTGAATTAACTAATGTTTAGTCTCTTCCCCAGCCACTGATTTTTTTATCTTAAAATATGTTTGCTGTTTTTTGCGGGTATTAATGTGCTTACATTATACGACTGATTTCGCAATTATAACCTTTTGATGAGGGTAGAATTGCGTGCTTCAGGTAGAAATCAGTTTTATTCATACCTAATGTGAATTGTTAAAAAATTCGATTTCAGTGAAATAAGTGCAAAACAGAAAATCGTAGTGATGAAGTGATATTGCGCAAAGTGTTATCAGTGTTGCGACCGAGGGTTCGTCTGTTCGTGCCTGTCGTTCGCCTAGTCCGGGACCTCTTGCAAGCTCCCAAGCCCAGGGGAGAAGTAATGTCGTACGACTTATGGGTTCGAGAGGCCTTGATCAGCGAACAGACGTTCCCTCTATGGTATCAGGTGTATCTTACCAAGATCACCCCTACCATAAGGCGAGAGAGACGATTTTCTCCTCGTCATCCGAAGGCTTTTCGCATAAGAAACCGTGGAACAAGGTTTCGAGGCCCTTTAAGCGAAAGTCAGTCCTTTCAGGACAGGTCCAGCATCCTGGTTTTAACTTTTAGGACAGCTCTGACCCTATGCAGTCATCGGAAGACTGCTCGCCGCCTAACAAAAGCGTAACACAGACTCCGAGAGTCTTTTTGTAGGCAAGGTTTTGCGGTCACAGACGTTACCCTCGTCTCTTACCGCAACCATTCCCGTTGATCCTAAATGGGTTGTACGGCAAGACATGCAGAATAAGCTTGCCTCCCTTATGGAAGACTATTCTGCCGATAAGTCCGTTGAGCCTAGCCGTTTATCTCATCGAGATCCTGGCCTTCAGCCACCCTAACGTTCCTTTGTGCGTCCTGTTGACGTTGGCGTAGCCAAGTCACGTCAGTCAGGTTGTTTAGAACCACACTCGATGCGGTCTCGTGTGGATTTTCAGCCACATTTGGACGTTAGGCCACTTGCTGATGCTCCTGTTGACGTTCAGGACGTTCGCCAACAATCGGAGTTGACTTGTTTTGACGCTGAGCGTCAACCTCCGCATTCTAGAGTTGTTTTGACTGCTCAGTCTAGGCGGTCAAAGCAGTCTCGAGTGGACGCTGTGCGTCCTCACGCACCTGTTGTTGTTGACAGTTCACAGACTCAAGCAGTTACATGACGTTGCGTCCTGGTCCGCTACTAATGCACCAGTGCGTGTGGACTCTGCTTGTAAAGCATTGCCACCACGGTAGGTCTCTCCCTTGCTTGAGACTCGGCTATTATCGGACAAGGTTCCTTCAGATGAGGAAGTTGCTGTTCCCCCTCCTACTGATATTCCCTTGAGGACTCTGTCAGACGGAGAGGAGCCTAAAGCTGCTTAGCCCTCTATGGACTTTAAATGAATCATGCTGATTTTTAAGGATCTTTGTCCGGATCTTTTTGTAACTGCTGCTCCTCGTTCGCCTAAACGTCAGAGCTTACACTAGGCCTAGCTACTTCGAAGTCGTCGTTTTATAAGCTAGTGCTCTCTCGCTCTTCTAAGAGAGCTTTACGTTTGCTAGGCGACTGGTTTATCACCAGGAGGAGTTTGGGGGAGACAGCCTTTGCTTTCCCTTCTTTTAAACTGGCTTATAGAGCGAGAGTCTGATATGACACGAGAGAAGTTCTCGGCTTGGGAGTTCCTGCCTCTGCCCAGATAGACTTCTCAAACCTCATAGACTCTCCCTGGCGCCTGGCCATGAGACGCTCCAAGATTTTACAGGTCGACTTCACAGCTATTTTCGAGCCTTTGAAGTTTTGCTGTACAATTATGTCATGCATAAACAAGGCTTTCAGGGATGGCTCCAATGATCTGACAGCCACGTTCTCTGCAGGAACAAGTCCCTCAGGGATGGCTCCAATGATTTGGCAGCCATGTTCACTGCAGGAGTACGTAAGAGGCAAGTGCGCTCAATGTGTTCATTGTCAAGACAAACTTCACGATGAAGTCTACCAGGCTGTCTTGACAGCATTTATGGAAGGCGACTGGATGGTCTCTCTCGACCTTCAGGAGGCATACTTCCACATTCCTATACACCTGGATTCCCAACCGTTTCTGAGGTTTGTTTACAGGAATGTGGGGTACCAGTTTCGAGCCCTGTGCTTTGGTCTCAGTCCTGCGCCTCTCGTGTTTACGAGGCTCATGAGGAATGTGGCAAAATCCCTCCATCTATCGGGGATCCGAGCCTCCCTGTACTTGGACGACTGGCTTCTCAGAGCATCGTCCAGTCTTCGCTGTCTGCAGGATCTACATTGGACGTTGAGTCTGGCCAGGGAGTTGGGACTTTTGGTCAACCTAAAAGTCCCAACTGATCCCATCCCAGATTATTCTATATTTGGGGATGGAGATTCGCAGTCAAGCCCTGCTCGAAGTCCAACTAATGCTGAAACGAAACGTTTATTCAGTCAGGAGTTGGAACAGTCTCGTAGGGACTCTCTCATCCCTGGAGCAGTTTGTCTCACTAGGGAGACTACACCTTCTGCCTCTCCGGTTCCATCTAGCCTCTCACTGGAACTAGGACAAGACATTAGAGACGGTATCATTCCCAGTCTCCGAACCAGTAAAGGCATGCCTGAAATGGTGGGACAGCAATATCAGTCTGAGAGAGGGACTATCCCTAGCAGTCAAGAACCCAAACCACGTGTTGTCCTCAGACGCGTCGGATTTGGGTTGGGGTGCGACCCTGGACGGTCGGGAATGCTCGGGTCTGTGGACCTCAAGTCAGAAGAGCATGCACATCAACGGCAAGGAGCTATTAGCAGTCCACTTGGCCTTGATGATATTAGAAAGCTTCTTCGAAACTTAGTGGTAGAGGCAACTCAGACAACACCACAACTTTGGCGTACATCTCCAAGCAAGGAGGCACACACTCCTTCACGCTGCTCGAGATCGCAAGGGACCTTCTCTTATGGTCAAGAATTCGAGGCATCTCCCTGTTGACGAGATTCATCCAGGGGGACTTGAACGTCTTGGCAGACTGTCTCAGTCGGAGGGGTCAGGTGATACCCACGGAATGGACCCTCCACAAGGACGTGGGCAAGAGTCTTTGGGCTACTTGGGGTCAACCCACCATAGACCTCTTTGCCTCCTCGTTGACCAAAAGGTTACCAATCTATTGCTCTCCAGTCCTAGATACAGAAGCAATCTACATAGACGCGTTTCTACTGGATTGGTCTTTTCTGGACTTATATGCATTCCCACCATTCAAGATAGTCAACAAGGTACTGCAGAAGTTCGCCTCTCACGAAGGGACAAGGTTGACGTTGGTTGCTACCCTCTGGCCCGCGAGAGTGGTGCACCGAGGTACAGTACTTCAATGGCTGGTAGACTTTCCAAGAAGTCTTCCTCTAAGGGTAGATCTGTTACGTCAGCTCCACGTAAAGAATGTCCATCAAAGCCTCCCCGCTCTTCGTCTGACTTCCTTCAGACTATCGAAAGACTCTCAAGAGCTAGAGGCTTTTCGAAGGAGGCAGCCAGTGCGATTGCAAGAGCTAGGAGAGCTTCTACCATTAGAGTATACCAGTCGAAGTGGGAAGTCTTTCGAGACTGGTGCAAGTCAGCATCTGTGTCCTCGTCCAGTACCTCTGTAGCCCAAATCGCAGATTTTCTTTTACATCTGAGAAAGGTTCACTCCCTTTCAGCTCCCACGATTAAGGGCTACAGGAGCATGTTGGCTTCGGTCTTTCGACATAGAGGCTTAGATCTTTCCAACAATAAAGATCTCCAAGATCTCCTTAAGTCTTTCGAGACCTCTAAGGAACGTCGTTTGGCAACTCCTGGATGGAACTTAGACGTGGTCCTAAGGTTCCTCATGTCAGACAGGTTTGAGCCATTACATTCAGCCTCCCTGAAGGATCTCACCCTCAAGACACTTTTCCTAGTGTGCTTGGCTTCGGCTAAAAGGGTCAGTGAACTTCATGCCTTCAGTAAGAACATCGGCTTTTCTACAGAAAAAAGCCACTTGTTCACTTCAACTTGGTTTCCTGGCCAAAAATGAACTGCCTTCTCGTCCTTGGCCTAAATCTTTTGATATTCCTTGCTTATCAGAGATCGTAGGCAACGAACTGGAAAGAGTATTATGTCCTGTTAGAGCTCTTAAGTTCGATTTAGCTCGTACTAAGTCATTACGAGGGAAATCTGAGGCATTATGGTGCTCAGTTAAGAAACCTTCATTGCCTATGTCAAAGAATGCTTTGTCATATTTTATCAGATTTTTTTAATACGAGAAGCTCATTCTCACTTGAAGGAGAAAGACCGATGTTTGCTTAAGGTTAAGATGCACGAAGTTAGAGATATAGCAACCTCCGTGGCCTTCAAGCAAAATAAATCTCTGCAAAGTATTATGGACGCGACATTTTGGAGAAGCAAGTCAGTGTTCGCGTCATTTTACTTAAAAGATGTCCAGACTCTTTACGAGGACTGCTACACACTGGGTCCATTCGTTGCAGCGAGTGCAGTAGTGGGTGAGGGTTCTACCACTACACTTCCCTAATTCCAATATCCTTTTAATCTGTCTCTTGAAATGTTTTTAATATTGTTTTATGGGTTGTTCGGAAGGCTAAGAAGCCTTTCGCATCCTGATTGATTTGGCGGGTGGTCAAAGTCATTTCTTGAGAGCGCCCAGATTAGGGGTTTGATGAGGTCCTGTTGTATGGGTTGCAACCCTTGATACTTCAGCTCCTGGGAGTCTTTCAGCATCCTAAGAGGATCGCTGGGCTCCGTGAGGAAGACAGACTTACAAGGCAGAGTAATCGTCTAAGTCAACTTCCTTACCAGGTACCTATATATTTTGGTTTTGTTATATTGATAACTGTCAAAATGAAAAAACTCTTAGCTTATACGCTGTAAACTTAATTAACTCTGGTCTCTACCCACCGCCTTGGGTGTGAATCAGCTATTATATATTCACCGGCTAAGTTAAATATTTAAAAATGATATTTTAATTATAAAATAAATTTTTGAATATACTTACCCGGTGAATATATAATTTTCAATATTAAACTTACCCGATAATCATGTAGCTGTCAACTCCGTTGCCCGACAGAATTCTATGGAGGGATACGCCAGCTATCACAATACTAGAAGGGGGTGTATTTACCAGCGCCACCTATGGCCAGGTACTCAAGTACTTCTTGTTGACACCTCCTCAATTATTCCTCTGTCGTGCTTCCGGCAAGACGTTCTGGGATACGCTTATGTTCTTGGAGTATTTTCACGACTTTGGTGAAGTATTTCTCTTTGATTTCGGCTGTCGCTTTACTGGAAACTTCTATATTAGCTTAGTTAGCTTTTGGAATTAATTTGATTAATTATGGTGACGAAGAGAGTATGAACTCTCGTTCACCTTTCAATGGCCGACCCTTCCCTTAGACGGAAGTGTTGGTGTCTAAGAGAGTATAGACTCTCTTTCTTAATTTTGCTTAACAAAAGTTATAGATTTATTTTATATCTCTCCGCCTCTTATAGGCCTCTTCGATTAACTTCCTTTTATTATAAACTTATTAAAATTAATTTTTATATTTGTTTATATTCGACCTTCCTAATAGTAGGCGGTCTTTTCTTGGTACCGAAGTTAATTAACATTGAGCCCGTCATTTCGGTTTTACCTGTTAACATATTATGCTATTTCCGCCACAGAGTTTGAAAGAATTTCTTTGATAGTCTCGTACTGTTTTCAAAGTTGAACTAACGTTTTGTTTTGTCTCTGCAGTTGTTGACGTTCAGAACGTTCAACTTGCACTCTATCGTTACGATAGAGAAAGAATGTTCACGGTTTCACGTTGCAGTAAGAGTAACCGTGTCTAGCGTTTTGTTCATTCTTTCTTAACTTAATGGTTTTGATCCTAATAAAGGAACTTTTCATTTTGGGAAATATTTCAGTTTTTTCCTTTAACAATAATATGTTTTAACGATATATATGATTGGGCTCTTCTCTCAGGTTCTAAGTCAAGAGAGAGAGAGAGAGAGAGAGAGATAGAGACGGAGGGAGAAAGAGGAGGATAAACGTTTCATTCAAGCCTGCCAGGCGTACGAGTAACGTCGTTATCGTTTTTGCTCTTCTCCCTAGTCTCTTTAGGGGAAGAAACTAAACGTTTCTAGAGTGATCTAGTGTTTAGTCTCTTTCCAGCCACTGAATTATCTTTCATTAGATTTTTCTGTTACATTGTAATTCTGTTTTCGCAATTACTAACTTTTGAGAAAGGATAGAATTGCGTGTTTCAGGTACAAACCACTTAAAGTTTCGAGTTCAGTGAAATAAGTGCAAACAGAAATCAAAGTGATAAGTGATTAGCGCAAAGTATGTCAGTGTTGTACGTGAGGGTACTTCTGTGCGCGCCAGTCGTCCTCCCAGTCCGGGACCTCTTGCAAGCTCCCAAGCCCAGGGGAGAAGCAATGTCGAAGGGCATAAGGGTTCAGCAGGCCTTGATCGGCGCACAGAAGTATCCTCGGTGGTTGTGGGCGTGTCTTACCGAGACCGTCACTCCCACCCGCAGACGATTGAGCCCTTATTTTGCTCGTCTGCAGAAGAGATTTAGGGGAGAAAATAAAGGCAGAGTAACGCTGGTCTCAGGTCTCAAGACCTCTTAAACGTAAAGTCCAGACCTATGCCAGACGTACGAAGTTAAAGTTCAACAACCCGGATGCAGTCATTGGGTTAGCTCTGACTCTCCTCAGTCATCAGTTGAATGCACTCCGCCTAAGAGGAGTAAGGTTCTGCCGCAACAGATCTCTGCTGTTAAGGCTTTACCTCAGCAGACCTTAGTGTCTGCCGACCCCAAGTTGACTATGTTGTGGACTCTACTACAGTCCATGCAAGCACAGCTTTCGGACTTGATGCGTGAGTGTCGGGCTGAGAGTGTTGCGCCTCCGCCTCCGCCTACACTCCCTCCGCCTACGCTCGCTCCGCCTGATCGCAGTACCACCTGCCAGGCGTACGATGTTGAGCCACGTGCTGAGTTTGCTGTTCCCAGTGGTGTTCAGCCTCCGCCTTCCTTAAGGCAACCTTTACAATGGGATCAGGAGGATTATACCTCTCTTCCTCCGCCTCCACTTGCTGCTCCACCAGTGATGCAACACTCGGTTGAGGTACAACAACCTCTCCCGTCCATGAGTCAGTCTCCTCAGCTCTCGCTGCAGCGAGCTCAACCCTCCACAAGGCAAGCACCACAACACCTTAGCCTTGCGCCTCAGGAGCCTCAGCTTGCGAGACATTTACCTTGTTCTGCGCAGCCTCTTCCTCATCGCGCTCCGCTCACACCACAGGAACTGGAACTTGCTACTCCGCTTCCGCCAACCGCTCAGCAAGCGCAACCCTTGGGTTCAACCACTCATGCTAGGAGTCAGCCTCCTCCACCCATGCGCCTTCCTTCTGCTTGTCTTTTATTCAGCCTTTGCAGACTGAGCCTCAGGTGTTCCCTCAACAGAGTCTTGAAGAGGAAACCACAACTATTGTTGTTCCAGCTCGTTCTGACTCTGCTGTTCAGCATACCTTACCTCCATTTTCAAACCATATGATAATGGAGGTTATTTGTATTACTTATAAAAATATATTTGTATTCCTTGCAATATATTTTTAACAAGATCGCAAAATATGGCAAAAATATGAATCATGAGTTATGAATGTAAGGTAAATATTATGTTGTTATTAAAACCCCATGCAAGCATGCATAAAGCACTCTAGCACTGGTCATGGAATTTCTGAGAAATGTTAAACGCCATGCACACGCTCTGCTTTCCTTACAGCAGGCTCTGCTTACTACATGCTCTGCATACAGCATGCTCTGCATACAGCATGCTCTGCATACAACATGCTCTGCATACAGCATGCTCTGCATTCAGCATGCTCTGCATACAACATGCTCTGCATACAGCATGCTCTGCATTCAGCATGCTCTGCATACAACATGCTCTACATACAGCATGCTCTGCATACAGCATACTCTGCATACAACATGCTCTGCATACCTTACCGCATGCTTCTCAGTCACACATCTTTGGTTGTTGCCAACTCACTAGACTGTCAAGCAGTTTCATAACGTTGCCTTCTAGTCTGCTGCTTTTGCACCAGTGAACCCTCACTGAGAGAACTTAGCTTTTCTAGGATATGGTCCCTGTAGATGAGAAAGTTCTTTTCTCCCTCCTTCTGATATTCCCTTGAGGACTCTGTCATTTGCAGGGAGCCTTTAGCTGCATAACCTCTTATGGACTTTTATTTAAGCATAACATGCTTCCAGGGAAGGTAATGGTTCCACTTCAGTCGCTAATCCCGTCTGTTACCACATCTGCTCCCATAGACCTTGAGCTGTGTTGCATGACATGCAGTCCAAGCTTAGTCCTTGTTAGAGGATTTTTTGTTTACGGAGTCAATGTGTCACGGGGAAGACGTTCAACAACCAACAGAAGTGACTTGTTGTGACGCAGTGCGGCAACCTCAGCAACCCGATAAGGAGTTGTCTGTACGACCCAGACAGTCTAGACAGATTCGGGTTGTCACTGTACTTCCTCGCTTGCCCATGATTGACAGTTCACAGACTGTGCAGCAGTATCATGATCTTGTGTCCGGCTCCGTCAGACGACTGGCTTTTAAGAGCTCCCACAAGTCGTCGCTGTCTGGAGATTTTCAAATGGACTATGGATCTGACCAAGGAACTGGGCCTCCTGGTCAATTTTGAGGAGTCTCAGCTCGTTCCATCCCAGACCATTGTCTCCTTGGGTATGGATCTTCAGAGTCGAGCTTTTCGGACTTTTCCGTCGGCCCCAAGGATCTTCCAAGCCCTAGAATGCATCCAGAGCATGCTGAGAAGGAACCGATGCTCAGTCAGGTAGTGGATGAGTCTAACAGGGACACTTTCATCGCTGGCCCTGTTCATCGTGTTAGGGAGACTCCACCTCCCCCCCCTTCAGTATCATCTAGCTGCTCACTGGATAAAGGACATGACGCTAGAGACGGTCTCAGTTCCTGTTTCCGAAGAGAGGAGGTCTTCTCTCGCGTGGTGTAAGAACAGCTTTCTTCTCAAGGAAGTCTACCTTTGGCTGTTCAGAAACACGACCGCCGTCTCCTCTCGGACGCATCAGACACGGGCTGGGGTGCGACTTTGGACGGACAAGAATGCTCGGGAACATGGAATCAGGAGCAAAGGACACTTCACATCATTTGCAAGAAGTTGTTGGCGGTTATTCTGGCCTTGATAAACTTCAAGTCCCTCCAGCTTAACAAAGTGGTGGAGGTGGACTCTGACAACACCACAGCCCTGGCTTACATCTTCAAGCAGGGAGGGACTCTTTCGTGGAAGTTGTTCTAGATCGCAAGGGACCTACTCATCTGGTCTTAAGATCGAAAGCTAACTGGTAACGAGGTTCATTCAGGGCGGTATGAATGTCATGGCAGATCACCTCAGACGGAAGGGTCAGGTCATCCCCACAGAGTGGACCCTTCTCAAGAATGTTTGCAACAGACTTTGGGCCCTGTGGGGTCAGCCAACCATAGATCTGTTCACTACCTCGATAACCTAGAGACTCCTGTTGTATTGTTCTCCGATTCCAGACCCAGCAGCAGTTCACGTGGATGCTTTTCTGCTGGATTGGTTCCATCTCGACCTGTATGCATTCCCGCCGTTCAAGATTGTCAACAGGGTACTTCAGAAGTTCTCCTCTCACAAAGGGACACGGCTGACGTTGGTTGGCTCCGCTCTGGTCCGCGAGAGAATGGTTCTTAGAGGTACTGCAATGGCTGGTCGACATTCCCAGGACTCTTCCTCTAGGAGTGAACCTTCTAAGTCTACCTCACGTAAAGAAGGTACACCCAATCCTCCACGCTCTTCGTCTGACTGCCTTCAGACTCTCGAAAGACTCTCAAGAGCTAGGGGCTTTTCGAAGGAGGCAGCCAGAGCGATTGCCAAAGCAAGGAGAACATCCACTCTCAGAATCTATCAGTCTCAAGGGGAAGTCTTCCGTAGCTGGTACAAGACCAATGCAGTTTCCTCAACCAGTACCACTGTAACCCAGATTGCTGACTTCCTGTTATATCTAAGGAAAGTAAGATCCCTTTCAGCTCCTACGATCAAGGGTTACAGAAGTATGTTGGCAGCGGTTTTCCGCCACAGAGGCTTGGATCTTTCCACCAACAAAGATCTACAGGAACTCCCTAGGTCTTTTGAGACCTCAAAGGAACGTCGGTTGTCCACTCCAGGCTGGAATCTAGACGTGGTCCTAAGGTTCCTTATGTCATCAAGATTTGAACCTCTCCAATCAGCCTCTTTTTAGGACCTCACATTAAAAACTCTTTTCCTCGTGTGCTTGACAACAGCTAAAAGAGTAAGTGAGATCCACGCCTTCAGCAGGATCATTGTTTTCACATCTGAAACGGCTACATGTTCCTTGCAGCTCGGTTTTTGCTAAACGAGCTTCCTTCACGTCCTTGGCCTAAGTCGTTCGAGATCCCAAGCCTGTCCAACTTGGTGGGGAATGATCTGAAGAGAGTACTTTGCCCAGTTAGAGCTCTTAGGTACTATCTAAAAAGGTCTTAACCTTTACAAGGACAATCAGAAGCCTTATAGTGTGCTATCAAGAAACCTTCTTTTCCAAGTTCTAAGAACTCAGTTTCTTACTATTCAGGCTTCTGATTAGAGAAACACATTCTCATCTGAAGGAAGAAGACCTTGCTTTGCTGAAGGTAAGGACACATGAAGTGGGAGCTGTGGTTACTTCAGTGGCCTTCAAACAGAACCATTCTCTGCAGAGTGTTATGGATGCAACCTATTGGAGAAGCAAGTCAGTGTTCGCATCATTCTATCTCAAAGATGTCCAGTCTCTTTACGAGTACTGCTACACCCTGGGACCATTCGTAGCAACGAATGCAGTAGTAGGCGAGGGCTCAGCCACTACATTCCCATAATCCCATAACCTTTTAACCTTTCTCTTGAATACTTTTTATGGGTTGTACGGTCGGCTAAGAAGCCTTCCACATCCTTGTTGATTTGGCGGGTGGTCAATTCTTTCTTGAGAAGCGCCGAGGTTAAAGGTTGTGATGAGGTCCTTTAGTATGGGTTGCAGCCCTGTATACTTTAGCACCTTTGAGTTGTTTCAGCCTCCCAAGAGGAACGCTGCGCTCAGTAAGGAAGACGATCTTATTAAAGGCAGAGTAACGGTTCAAGTCGACTTCCTTACCAGGTACTTATTATTTCATTGTTATTGTGGATAACTGATTATATGAAATACGGGATACTTAGCTATCCTTTAGTCTTGTACACTGGTTTTTCACCCACCCCCCTGGGTGTGAATCAGCTACATGATTATCGGGTAAGTTTAATATTGAAAAATGTTATTTTTATTAGTAAAATAAATTTTTGAATATACTTACCCGATAATCATGATTTAATCGACCCTCCCTTCCTCCCCATAGAGAACCAGTGGACCGAGGAATAATTGAGGAGGTGTCAACAAGAAGTACTTGAGTACCTGGCCATAGGTGGCGCTGGTAAATACACCCCCTTCTAGTATTGTGATAGCTGGCGTATCCCTCCATAGAATTCTGTCGGGCAACGGAGTTGACAGCTACATGATTATCGGGTAAGTATATTCAAAAATTTATTTTACTAATAAAAATAACATATTAAATGACCCTCCCTTCCTCCCCAATAGAGACGCAGCGGGACGAGAAGAATTGAAGGGTTTGTTTACATGCAAGAGTGGTATCTGGCCGACAGTTGGCGCTGGTGGGCACACCCGCAACCTTCATAGCGATCGCTCGCGAGTTTTTTGAGTGTGTTTTCTGTCGAGCCGCAGAGTTGCAGCTATTATATATTCACCGGGTAAGTATATTCAAAAATTTATTTTATAATTAAAATATATTTCATAAATCGTAAAACTAGTTTCAGAATATCATGTACCAGACCAAGTTAAATGTTTACCCCATAAAGAAAATCTATTTGAGAAGCAAAAGAAATTTTACCTCTATTTCCAACCAACTGCGTACACTCTGTGTTACATCCATTTCCGACCATGAATATTAGCATAAACTATCCATTTCTTAGTTTTCCCATCCCCATTTAAAATTAATAATTTTGGAAGATTCTGGTGAGAAACTCGGGTTCTGGGATGGGGGAACACCAAAAACTTTTAATGGTCAGAAATGGATGAATTACACAAGATAACCAGTTGGAAAAAAAAAAAATTTGCTTCATATATTTGGTGTGAAAGTAAAGTACAGTATCATTATTACCTATAATTTATGTCACGTCCTTCAAATAGCATTTACTCCGACATGAATTGTTTCGCTCGCAAGTTAACATTCTTGGGAAGCACACATAAAACTGGCAAGAGTTAATGAATGCTCCCTACACACAAATAATGTGGTTCAATATTCCAGTGATGTTTGGTACTTTTAGATGAGCAACCTCAGCTGTATGGTGAATAGAGAATGGTATAAATAAATTTAATTACCAAAATACAATAGATGAAATTACATTAGATTACCAATATTGATTGAACTCTTCTTTGGGAGACATCTTCTGGTAACAGCAGTCATGCTGGAATTTGAAAGCTCCTAATAAGTTAAAACAGACAGCTATTGATTATGTCGTACAAAAAGCTGAAAAGTGATCATAAATAACGTGTGTGCAGTAACCCACTATCAGTCTCCCAGAAGTAAACAAGGGACTTAGGCAATTGTAGTAGTGTACACATTTTAGTCGAAAGACAAGTTATTTTCCCCCAGCACTCATTAATCATACAGAGAGATATGCCAAAATGATCAGCACTCAAACTTTTCTTGTATTGTGTACAGTATTCCTGTTCTGCTTGAAATCAAGATATATATTGTACAGTAGCCTAATAACCCATCAAAAGAGTTCCTGGTATTCCTTTCCCAGTCTGCCACTCAGAGATACTTGGGTAAATATTAGGAAGAGTTTGTTGAAAGTTGTGTCACTATTCAAAACATTAGTAGAAGGAAACTAAGGGGATACAGTATATCTAACCTAAGATATCCCTCATATAACCTGATCTAGAGTATCATATCCTTACGCACTTTCATATTGTTCGAACAAATACAAACCTTCATTATTTACTATGGATATGTTTCAGCGTGAGCTGGATTTAGCCATAAAAACTTTCATGCAGAGTGAGGATTAAACCAACCTTCCAGCTCAAACGCTCACCTAGTGAGCTCCTTCACTTTTGTTTTGCCTATGGTCAAGTGCAAATGTATCTTCTCTCTCTTCCGTATTCATTCCTTTTGAACTAGCTGTAAAACTTTGAAAATTTCTTTGTTCCGTTATTTTATACAAACCCTCGCTATTTATAGGGGATGCAATATTACTTTCGGCATAGCTAAAAAATGAGCCGTAAGATTTTAGCGAGGGATAACTACCCCAACCACTAGTTAGCGGGAGGGGTGGGGGATAGCCGGTTACCCCACTCACTCGCACACCTTGGCTGAGCACCCACATTGCTTCTGGCTCGGGTAGAGTGTGGACGTTACAGCTCTCTCCCACCTTAAACTGACCTGCCATTTGATTGTTACAATTAATTCTTTAATTTTCTTTCTCTTTAAAGAGCGTGTGTGTTTTCTTCTCTCTGGCCTCATGCGTACCTGTCCTCGACCTGAGGGCTGCTCCTGTGGTACCTTTACGTCCGCCCCCTAGATGAATCCCCCCCCATTTGTGTCTGTCTTGCTGAGACCAGGCGACAAGTGATCGTCTCTTTCTACAGAGAGACCCTCATTCTAGGCGGGACGAAGAACAGTCTTGCCAGTCACATGAGCGTCACTCTCTCCCTCCCCGATGCTCACCCGTTACGCGCCACCGTCTCTCATTGAAAGTTTGTAAGTCTCCCTGTCAAAATCGCCTTCTAGGCGTTCGCCAAGGCGGCTCTCGCTACATTGTCGCTCTTCGTCTCCTTACTGTCAATCTGTGCATCAGTCCCTGAGACCAACTTCTCCAATTCTGAGCCTGTCCCCTAGGGATTGTCTCACACCGGGATATCTGCTTGCCTCACATTAGCAACGGGGTGACGATTCCCTTCACGAGTCTCGTCGGACTCAGGGTAGACGGCCAAAGAAAGGGACTGAAGCAGAGCACTGCTTCGAGCAGCCGGCAAAACAAGTGGTGGTTAAGCTGGTGTCACTTTTACCTGCAGGTAAGGTGATTAACCACCTTTCTTTTCAGGTTCCCAGACCTAGGGCACCTAGTTGCCCAAGGGATTCTCTTCTCAGCTCCACAGGTGGTAGGCACCCCCCTGGCTGAGTGCAATATTTATTATAGTGCGGAAGGCAGCCACGGTGCCCTTCCCAGTTCGTAATTAGTGGGTGGGATGCCGAGGATTTCCCCAGTGGCTTCTCTCCTTCCTAGTTCCTCCTCCTTCAGACCCTAGGAGGAGTTCCGAAGGTTCGTCCCTCGCAGGACCTTCTCCTAAGGAGAAACCTCTCTCCCCCCGGAAGAGGCATTGGGAGGAAAGTCGTAGAGAAGTCTGGGAGTCCCTTGCAGGTACGTGTGGTACCGGTAAGGTAAAAAGAGAAACGTAAAATTAGGCCATCTCTCCCAGCCTGATTCCTCCCTCCGGAGAGGACCAACATCCTCTCATGAAAGAGACTGTCTCAAGGCCTTTTCTCCTGGAAGAATACCTGCCTCAGCAGAGGGAGCCGAAAGACTTGTTTACCATCCCCAAATTATCGGCAAGAGCTTCCGCACCTCAGCAAGAGAGGCCTAGAGAAGTCACTTTCTAGAATGTGTGCAAGAGATGCCATGTCAACGGCCTACCTTGACGACTTTGACCAACCCTGGACTCTTGTGGATAAGAGCTCGGAGGTGGATAAACAACTATGTTATGAGGACAACCTTTTGCCTCGAACTGCTACCCCTAAGCTCACTGAAGTGGAACAGAATGAGTCTGAGCATGCCTTTTAGCAGGTCTTGGCCTGCAAAAGTTCCATCAATGGGCTGTCAAACTCATCGGCAGCCCTGCAGTGTGGAAAAGACACGGTCCTGGACCATGTCTACGGCACTCAAAGACTCCTTAGGGCCATTGCAGCTTTGACCTGGTCAAAGGGGTTAAAGAGTGCCAGAAGGAAGGTAATTTCTCAGGCTACAGGCTCCTGTAGCTCCATCTGAGCAGGCTCCTCCTCTAAGCTCTTCCTACTACTGTTTGTGCAGCAGAGGAAATATTATGAAGTGATTTATGAGTCTCTTCTGGTATTACCTCTAGATCACTCCATAGAAGCTCTCACAAGGGTTGTTTCCTTGGAGAGATTGTCAGGGCTCTCAGTCTCTTGCTTGGCTTCAGAGATCATCAACCAGGAGAAAGTATGCCATGCAGGCTACTTCATTGCTGGATCTCTGGTTGGGGTCTGTGTGACACCTGATCAGATCTGAGGACTGGTCTTGTGAGTCCATCAGGGGGTTGATGGAAACCTTTCTTTTTTCTGGCACCATGATGATCAAGTTCCTCTCTCATCACGTTGTTAACCTGTGCCCAAACACCATCTTAAAGAGACGGACTCGATCATTGAGAGGTTCCATCGACAGCTCCTGCAAGCTGAGGTATCCAGGCTGAGAAACTCCTCTTTTGAGGGGAGTTCCTTTTTTGACTGGGAAGACGTCAAGCAGGTGGCGGAGAGGTGGAGGAAGTCCAACCAGCACTCCCTCCTCCACAGGGTCCTGACATCGCCGCCCTATCAACCTCCGTCACAAAAGAAACAACCTCCACTCAAATCGCTGACGAATAGGGCCACAGGCTCAAAACAACTGAGTCAAAAGGTGTATAAGAAGCCCTTTCAGGGCAATCGTAGAAGATCAAAGTCCTTCCGTGGAGGGAAGGGAAATAGGGGAGCCGGTAGAGGCCGGTCCCGCTAAGACAGGCAGTCCTCCCACCACTCCACCTGTGGAAGTCTGCCTGCAAAGCTGCTGACTAAGGTGGCTGCAGCTCAAGGCTGTACCCTGGACAGTCGAGGTGATTCATTCAGGATATCGCATCCTGTTCATTCAATCTCTCCCTCCACTGACTCGGGATTCAGTCCCTACTAGCTCCTACGCGAAGGGATCCATGAAGGAGCTGGCCTTTCGTGCCAAAAGTCCAGACCATGTTGGAGATGGGTGCTCTCCTAGAGGTCCTGGACAGGTCTCCAGGCATCTTCAGTCAACTGTTTCTTGTGAAACAGCATCTTCAGACTGGAGACCAGTCATTGATCTCTTGGCCTTGAACAGGTTTGTCAGTCAAACTTCGTTCAAGATGGAGACAGCTGACACGGTCAGACAACCAATAAGACCACAGGACTTTATGTGTACGCTGGATCTCAAGGACGCATACCTCCAGAATTCAAGGCCATCCGTTTTCAAGGAAGTATCTAAAAAGCATTTTCTCCGTAACTGGAATAGAAACCTATGCCATTTATTAGGGGTATTACTTTCAGCGAAGCTGAAAGGACGAGCCATTGAAATTCAGCGAGGGATAACTACCCATCCCACTAGTTAGCGGGAGGGGAACGGGTTAGTTAGCGACCCCTCCCACTCACACACCTGTGAATGAGCTCACTTCGCTTTTGGCTCGGATGGTGAACATTCGTTGCCGCTCTTCATCCTCACAAATTTTTTGGACTGCCATTAATGCTTTTTGTGCTTTCTCTGTTTCAGTTTGTTTGTGTTGACTTCTACCGACCATGCGTACCTGCCCTGGACTTGAAGGCCGGCCCTGCGGTACCTTCCTGTCTGCCAAGGACACTGATCCTCAGACCCTTTGTCCCTTGTGCAGAGGTTAACGGTATGTTAGTGGTATCAAGTGTAGTGAGTGTCGGGAGTAGTCTGTCTCCCAGTGGGAAAGGTTTGCGCGCCGGCGGAAAAAGAAGTCTAAGCGGGATTCTTTTCCTTAAAAGTTTTCTTCGAAGCAGTAAAATCCCAAGGCTGTTTCTTCAACTTCCCGACCTTCCTCCAAAGCTCCTGCTTGTTCGGTCTTTTCTGAGAGACCGTCGAGTAATAGCTCAGGCCCTTTAACACCTGGTCAATCTCGGTCCTGGAGGGACGGTGTCGCTTTCCCTAGCGAAGCGGCCCTTCCTCTTCTCCCCGGGGAGTCCATGACTCTTTCTCCTTTTTTCCAGGTGTGGTCCTCCTTTGGGTTACTAGGTCTGCCCTCCAAGGATAACCAGCTGCAACTTCTTCACCGTGGTGCTAGTGTGCAGCCTTCGTCGACGTCAGAGGTGGATCCTCTTGCCTGCATCGACATTGTTGTGTCAGAAACGTTTTCTTCTGCCCATCCTGCTGTTGACTGTGCTTCCCCCCCTGCTGAACATTTTTCTAGGGCAAAGCAAAGTCCTTCATCCGTCTCTCCTGCGAGTGTTTCTTCTCCTCGGCCCTCGGGGAAATTCACTCATAGAGACCCCTATTTGGACCACTGCTGCTGCTAAAGGCCAGCTTGCTGATCCACCAGCCCCCAGAGGGTGTCATCGTTCCTGTCGTCCTCGCTCTCTTCTTTGCCTTGGATGTGCTCCTTCACCATCGGTGAAAAGAAACCTCTTTGGCTCTTCAGCGTCATTTACGCAGCTTATCTCCGCAGAGGAGCCTCCTCGCCTGTCGTCTTCTGGCCCTCAACCTTTGCTTGCTCCTGGACCTTCTTCTGACGACGCTGCCGCTAGTCCTCGGACTTCGGCTTTGGACTCTCATGTGGATTGTGCATGATCCCCCACGGTGGATGTTTGCCCTTCCAAAGGGCACACCCTGTTCCAGCTCTTCCCATGCGCCGTTCTTCTTCTCGCTGTCCCCTGACCTGCCCTCTCCGTTCCTGACTCTTGTTCTGGCAGAGTCGATGGAGACCCTTCTCCTTCACCGAGACAAGCTTCTTGCATTTTTCCTCAACCTGGGGATCGTGGTGAATTTCGAGAAGTCCTCTGCAACCATCTCAAACCATGATATATCTAGGAATGCAGGCAAAACCCCAAATTGGAGAAGTGTTTCCGTCCCGAAGCGGAATTGAGAGATTCAGGGAAGTGGCTCATCCCTTCCTCTCGCAAGGCTCGCTACAAGTTTACCTGTGGCAACGCCTGTTGGGGAACCTCACTTCTCTGCTGTTGCAGCCCGTAGCATTCGGGCTTTGGTCTGATTCAGATCGGCAGTGCCATATAAACCTCCTGGAAATGAGGGCAGCCCTTCTAACCCTCTAACATTTCCAACTTCACTCTGTAGTGTTGATAAGCAACAACTCGACGGTATTGGCATACGTAAACAGATAAGGATGTTCTTTTCATGGTGTCTTTGCCATCAATCTGTGGAAATTCTACGATCGAGGGAAGAAAATTCAATCTCCTTGTCAGCCCAGTTTATTATAAATAATCTGAACAGGACAACTTAGATATTTGGTTCCGATTGGTCTTTGTATCCCCTGATAGTCAACAAAGTCTTGACTTTGTGGGATTCGTCAATACTAGAGTTATTCGAAATGTCTCTCAACCAGAAGCTTCCAGTGTACTGTTCACCAGTACCAGACCCACAGGTGGCCTATTAGATTGCCTTCTAACACCCATGGGGCAACCTGGAAGTCTATGTGTTCTCCTGTTCTGCCTAATGAGGGTACTCCTAAACAAGATCAGGTCCTTCTACAACCTAAATAATTAATAGCACCACTGTGGCAGCAAGCAGAATTGTACCCAGACCTTCTACTGTACTTCTGCTAACAGAGGTTCCAAGAGAGATTTCACTCCTACACAACTTTCTTCAGCAACCACATGCAGATATCTCACAAGACAGTAACATCCCTATGAAGTTCATACCTGGAGGTTACCCAGCATTTCCTCTTGCAGAGAGGAATTTTGCACACTGGCAAAATTGATGTCTGGGTACCTCAGAAGGTCTTCTATTACAGTCTACCAGGCCAATTGGATGATCTTTTGATCTTTTGTTTATGGGGCCATGGACAGAGCGACTGTACCTCTGATCTTGGAGTTTTTGTTATACTTCTGGGAGGAAAAACTCTGCTCAGTCTTGGCAGTGAAAGACTATCGCTCACCCTTAAGCCTAGGATTTAGACTGAAAAGATTTGACATTTGCTCCTTGACGGAATTGTTTATGCTCATACAGAGTTTTGAGCTTACCTGCCCTCAATCAGAAGTAGGACCACCTCCTTGGAATATAGTGAAGGTGCTACATTCTCTGAAAGAAGCTCCTTATGAACTGTTAGTCAAGCATCAGATTGCGACTTGGCTCTCAAGACGGTCTTCCTTCTCGCTCTCACCTCTGTAGAGAGGGTTATTGCATGGTCTCTCCTACGTCATTGCACATTCAAGGGAATGGGGGCAAGTAACACTCAGCTTTGTTCCTGAGTTTATTGCTAAGACTCAAAATCTAGCTGTAGTGGCCTCTTGGTTTAGACCCTTCTAGATTTAGATGATCCTGACTAGCTGTTACTATGTCCTGTTGGAGCGTGAAGATGTTATCTCAAACGTACAAAGGAAGCTTGCCCTCATGTCAAATGTCTGCTTGTAAGTACGGGAAGGGTCAAGAGGAGGATCACCAAGAAGGCCGTTTCCTCCTGGATTCAACAGGTCCTTGACCCCACTCTTGATCCTCACTCTGCTCAACAGATTAGAAGAGCTAGAGCTTACGACGTCTGTGCATAAGCACATCCCTGGTACTCAAGAGAAAACTTCTCTGTGGCACAAGTACTCCACACAGGGCGTTTGGAAAAGGCAAACCTTTTTCCCCACCTACTACCTGCAAGATATAACCCACAAGACCCTAGATACTTTTACTCTAGGACCTATGGTGGCTACTCAACGCAAGTGGTTTAGCAACTTTAGCTCCCTGCAGGACTTGTAGCAGTCGGTCGAGGGGCAATGTTACATGGTTTTAGTCTGGGATGAATGGATAGAATGACGTCTTTTTTTCCTTCAACTTCCCCTCTCTTAGGGTACAGCTTCCAGAGACTGCAAGCTGGCCTCATTTCTACTGCAGGTAAGCTCCATATAAGTTTAATAGTCTGCAATGTGTGTGTATATTTTGTTATGTCCCCAATCTCCATGTGAGGAGGACTTGGATAATGTCTATTGGTAAGTATGAGTGCAGTTCAGCTCACTCTTATACTTACCTGGAAAAGTCACAGTGCATTGTTCCACTCACCATGGTTGCTTAGGCTGTCAACTTTCAACCTTTGACAGGCTGAGCATTCACAAGGTGTCAAGATACTCTTCTCACATTGTGCAGAGCTCAGTTGTATCCAGCCAGTTGGAATTTGGACTACCACCCACCTAGAAGTGAGTCTCCATAGTAAAGAATGAAGGTTTGTACTGTACTGTATTTGTGTTGGAACAAATGACAATTGTTCCGTAACCGAAATACAAACCACTGTTTTTAAATATTAAACTTAGCCGGTGAATATATAATAGCTGACGTCTCCGACGGCTCGACAGATTCCAAAAACTCGCGAGCGATCGCCGTGAAGGTTGCGGGTGTGACCACCAGCGCCGACTATCGGCCAGATACCGCATATACTTGTCGATTTCTCCAGTTCTTCTCTGTCGGTCTTATCGACAAGTTGGTTCCGCTCGCTTTATGACCTCGAGTTTTCGACCGAATTGGTGAAGTACTTTATTTTGGTTGTTTATTGGCTTTCGCTGTGTTGGTGTGTTTCTTCAATTAAACTCTTGAAACCCTTTTTTTTTTGGCTGGTGTTTATTGTGGATGAATTTGGTTTTGACTTGGATTTTCTCTGATTGTTCAAAATGGCTGACCCTTCTCCTGTATATCGCAAGTGTGCGAGGGATTGTAACAAACGTCTTCCCAAGGCCTCTATCGACCCTCATACTGTTTGTTCTAATTGCCGGGGTAAATCCTGCCAATTAGGAGATCGGTGTGAGGAGTGCGTGGTCTTGTCGAAATTCGAATGGCTTGAGTATGAAAAATATACTCGTAAGCTTGAGAGAGATAGGGTGAGGAGAAGCTCCTCTAGATCTTTGGAATTTTCCTCCTCCCATGCCCCTGAACCTAATCCTTCCCCTGTAGTAGTTGTTCCTGAACCCCCTACTAGCACCCATGAACCGTCCATGCGGGATATGTTTTTAGCGATTCAAGCTTTAGGCGAAAAAGTTGAGTCCTTAGCATCGGACAGAAACCAACTTATGTCAGATGTTAAGTTGTTGAAGTGTCAGAGTGGTAAAACAGAAAATCTAAGTGATAAAGTGATAAGTGCGCAAAATGTGTTTAGTGTTGCGACCGAGGGTTCGTCTGTTTGTGCTTGTCGCTCCCCTAGTCCGAGACCTCTTTCAGGCTCCCCTGCACCAGGGAGAAGTAATGTCGTAGGACTTAAGGGGGCGAGAGGCGTAAACCAACGTACAAACGTTCCCTCTTTGGTATCGGACGTTTTCTCGTCAAGATCGTCCTTACCATAAGACGGGTGAGACTAAGTTCTCCTCGTCCTCCGAAGACTTTATTATTATTATTACTATCCAAGCTACAACCCTAGTTGGAAAAGCAAGATGCTATAAGCCCAGGGGCTCCAACAGGGAAAAATAGCCCAGTGAGGAAAGGAAATAAGGAAATAAATAAATGAAGAGAACAAATTAACAATAAAGCATTCTAAAAACAGTAACAACGTCAAAACAGACATGTCATATATAAACTATTAACAGCATCAAAAACAAATATGTCATAAATAAACTATAAAAAGACTCATGTCCGCCTGGTCAACAAAAAAGCATTTGCTCCAACTTTGAACTTTTGAAGTTCTACTGATTCAACCACCCGATTAGGAAGATCATTCCACAACTTGGTAACAGCTGGAATAAAACTTCTGGAGTACTGCGTAGTATTGAGCCTCGTGATGGAGAAGGCCTGGCTATTAGAATTAACTGCCTGCCTAGTATTACGAACAGGATAGAATTGTCCAGGGAGATCTGAATGTAAAGGATGGTCAGAGTTATGAAAAATCTTATGCAACATGCATAATGAACTAATTAAACGACGGTGCCAGAGATTAATATCTAGATCAGGAATAAGAAATTTAATAGACCGTAAGTTTCTGTCCAACAAATTAAGATGAGAATCAGCAGCTGAAGACCAAACAGGAGAACAATACTCAAAACAAGGTAGAATGAAAGAATTAAAACACTTCTTCAGAATAGATTGATCACCGAAAATCTTGAAAGACTTTCTCAATAAGCCTATTTTTTGTGCAATTGAAGAAGACAGAGACCTTATATGTTTCTCAAAAGTAAATTTACTGTCGAGAATCACTCCTAAAATTTTGAAAGAGTCATACATATTTAAAGAAACATTATCAATACTGAGATCCGGATGTTGAGGAGCCACCGTCCTTGATCTACTTACAATCATACTTTGAGTTTTGTTAGGATTCAACTTCATACCCCATAATTTGCACCATGCACTAATTCTAGCTAAATCTCTATTAAGGGATTCACCAACCCCAGATCTACATTCAGGGGATGGAATTGATGCAAAGAGAGTAGCATCTTCAGCATATGCAACAAGTTTGTTTTCTAGGCCAAACCACATGTCATGTGTATATAGTATGAAAAGTAATGGGCCAAGAACACTACCCTGTGGAACACCGGATATCACGTTCCTATAATCACTATGGTGCCCATCAACAACAACTCTTTGAGATCTATTACTTAAAAAATTAATAATAATGCTAAGAAACAACCCACCCACTCCCAACTGTTTCAGTTTGAAAACAAGGGCCTCATGATTAACACGGTCAAAGGCAGCACTAAAATCAAGGCCAATCATACGAACTTCCCGACCACAATCAAGGGATTTCTGTACAGCATTGGAGATTGTAAGAAGGGCATCGCACAAGAAACCTTGGCACAAGGTTTCTAGACCCTTGAAGCGAAAGTCAGTCCCTTCAGGACAGGTCCAGCGTCCTGGCTGTAGCCATTGGGGCAGCTCTGACCTTTTGCAGTCGTCGGATGACTGTTCGCCTATTAAGCGAAAGCGTAACACGGGGTCCGAGGGTCTCGGTAGAGGCAATGTTTTGCCAACGCAGACATTACCGACGTCACGGCCCGTTCCGACTCCCGTTGATCCGAAGTGGGTTGTCCTGCGGGACATGCAGTCTAAGCTTGCCTCCCTTATGGAAGAGTATGACTTTGATCAGGTTCACGATGATCCTTTGCTTGCGAGTCGCCAGTGCGCTGAACGTGACTCTGGCCTTCAGCCGCCTAAACGAGTGTTTTCTCGTCCGTTTGACGTTAGTGCTAACGTTTCTAGTGCTTTGAAACGCGATGCTAGTCGTGTGCCTAGTCATTCTCGTCAGTCACATGACATGGATCCCCCTTTGCTACAGTCTCAGACTGACGTTCAGCTGCTGCCGCCGCAGCCCCGCACTGACGTTCGCCGACCGGCTCCGTTGCCTCGACGTGACGTTGAGCGTCGGTCACCGCAGTCGGAGGTTGTTTTGCCTGCTCAGACTCTGCAGTCAATGCAGGTTCGACGTGATGTCGAGCGTCAATCAACTTCAGCTGTTGTTGTTGGTCAGTCACAAGACTTTCAGTCCTTTCAGCAGCGATGTGACGTCGTTTCCTCTTCTGCTGCTGCTCCGTTGCTTGTTGACATTGCCTGTCAAGCGTTGCCTCCTCGGCATGTCTCTCCGTATCATGAGACTCGGCAGTTGTCGGACGAAGTTCCGTCGGATGAGGAAGTCGCTGATCCCCTTCCAACTGATATTCCTTTGGGGACTTTGTCAGATGGAGAGGAGCCTAGAGTTGCTCAGCCCTCTCTTGATTTTAAAAAGATCATGCTGATTTTTAAGGAACTGTTTCCTGATCATTTTGTGACTGCTGCTCCTCGTTCGCCTCCTTCAGAGTTTACGCTAGGCCTAGCTACTTTGACGCCGTCGTTTACTAAGCTAGTGCTCTCTCGCTCTTCTAAGAGAGCTTTGCTTTTACTAGGCGACTGGTTGATCACCAGGAAGAGTTTGGGGAAGACAGCCTTTGCTTTCCCCCCTTTTAAACTGGCTTCTAGAGCGAGCGTCTGGTATGACACGGGAGAAGTTCTCGGCTTGGGAGTTCCTGCCTCTGCCCAGGGAGACTTCTCAAGCCTCGTAGACTCTCCCCGTCGCCTGGCCATGAGACGCTCAAAAGTTTGCTGGTCCTCTTCGGACCTTGATCATCTCCTTAAAGGGGTTTATAGGGCCTTCGAAGTTTTTAACATCTTGGATTGGTCGCTGGGAGACTTGAGCAGGAAGATCTCTTTGGCCGACCGTGATGTATCCGTGCTAATTATGTCCTGCATGGACAAAGCTATCCCTGATGGCTCTAATGAGCTCGCTGCTACCTTTACGGCAGGAGTCCTTAAGAAGAGGGAGACTCTTTGTTCGTTCCTTTCTGCAGGAGTAACTCCCTGTCAAAGGTCAGAGCTTCTCTTTGCTCCGTTGTCATCTGCCTTGTTCCCTCAGCAGTTAATTAAGGATATCGCTGCTTCTCTGGTGCAGAAGGATACCCACGACTTGATGGCTACGTCGGCGCGTAAGGCTGCTCCTTCATCATCTTATGTCGTTAGACCCAAGCTCAATACTCCAGCAACGAGGTTTATCCCGCCCTTTCGTGGCAAAGCCCCCAGTAAGGGAGGCGCTCGTGCCGATAGTAAGAGAGGCAGGAGGAGAGGATCTAAGTCCTCCCGTGGCAGAGTCTGACTGCCCACGTCCTCAGACAGCGGTAGGGGCCAGACTGAACAACTTCTGGCAGGCCTAGGAGAAGAGGGGTGCAGACCGGGAGTCTGTTTTGTTGCTAAAGGAGGGGTACAAAATACCTTTTGTACGGAGACCTCCTCTGGTAAAAGTCCCTATAGACCTCTCTCCCAGGTATCGAGAGGAGTCAAGGAGACAGGCGCTGCAGGTGTCTCAGTTGCTAGAGAAGGGAGCGGTGGTGAAAGTCTCGGACCTTCAATCACTGGGATTTTACAACCGTCTCTTCCTAGTACCAAAGCATATAGGAGGTTGGAGGCCGGTGCTGGATGTCAGTGCGCTCAACGTTTTTGTTATCAAAACAAAATTTTAAATATTAAACTTAGCCGGTGAATATATAATGGCTGACGTCTCCGACGGCTCGACAGATTCCAAAAACTCGCGAGCGATCGCCGTGAAGGTTGCGGGTGTGACCACCAGCGCCGACTATCGGCCAGATACCGCATATACTTGTCAATTTCTCCACTTCTTCTCTGTCAGTCTTGTCGACAAGTTGGTTCCGCTCGCTTTATGACCTCGAGTTTTCGACCGAATTGGTGAAGTACTTTATTTTGGTTGTTTATTGGCTTTCGCTGTGTTGGTGTGTTTTCTTCAATTAAACTCTTGAAACCCTTTTTTTTTGGCTGGTGTTTATTGTTGATGAATTTGGTTTTGACTTGGATTTTCTCTGATTGTTCAAAATGGCTGACCCTTCTCCTGTATATCGCAAGTGTGCGAGGGATTGTAACAAACGTCTTCCCAAGGCCTCTATCGACCCTCATACTGTTTGTTCTAATTGCCGGGGTAAATCCTGCCAATTAGGAGATCGGTGTGAGGAGTGCGTGGTCTTGTCGAAATTCGAATGGCTTGAGTATGAAAAATATACTCGTAAGCTTGAGAGAGATAGGTTGAGGAGAAGCTCCTCTAGATCTTTGGAATTTTCCTCCTCCCATGCCCCTGAACCTAATCCTTCCCCTGTAGTAGTTGTTCCTGAACCCCCTACTAGCACTCATGAACCGTCCATGCGGGATATGTTTTTAGCGATTCAAGCTTTAGGCGCAAAAGTTGAGTCCTTAGCATCGGACAGAAACCAACTTATGTCAGATGTTAAGTTGTTGAAGTGTCAGAGTGGTAAAACAGAAAATCTAAATGATAAAGTGATAAGTGCGCAAAATGTGTTTAGTGTTGCGACCGAGGGTTCGTCTGTTCGCTCCCCTAGTCCGAGACCTCTTTCAGGCTCCCCTGCACCAGGGAGAAGTAATGTCGTAGGACTTAAGGGGGCGAGAGGCGTAAACCAACGTACAGACGTTCCCTCTTTGGTATCGGACGTTTCTCGTCAAGATTGTCCTTACCATAAGACGGGTGAGACTAAGTTTTCCTCGTCCTCCGAAGACTTATCGCACAAGAAACCTTGGCGCAAGGTTTCTAGACCCTTGAAGCGAAAGTCAGTCCCTTCAGGACAGGTCCAGCGTCCTGGCTGTAGCCATTGGGGCAGCTCTGACCTTTTGCAGTCGTCGGATGACTGTTCGCCTATTAAGCGAAAGCGTAACACGGGGTCCGAGGGTCTCGGTAGAGGCAATGTTTTGCCAACGCAGACGTTACCGACGTCACGGCCCGTTCCGACTCCCGTTGATCCGAAGTGGGTTGTCCTGCGGGACATGCAGTCTAAGCTTGCCTCCCTTATGGAAGAGTATGACTTTGATCAGGTTCGCGTTGATCCTTTGCGTGCGAGTCGCCAGTGCGCTGAACGTGACTCTGGCCTTCAGCCGCCTAAACGAGTGTTTTCTCGTCCGTTTGATGTTAGTGCTAACGTTTCTTGTGCTTTGAAACGCGATGCTAGTCGTGTGCCTAGTCATTCACGTCAGTCACGTGACATGGATCCCCCTTTGCTACAGTCTCAGACTGACGTTCAGCTGCTGCCGCCGCAGCCCCGCACTGACGTTCGCCGACCGGCTCCGTTGCCTCGACGTGACGTTGAGCGTCGGTCACCGCAGTCCGAGGTTGTTTTGCCTGCTCAGACTCTGCAATCAATGCAGGTCCGACGTGATGTCGAGCGTCAATCAACTTCAGCTGTTGTTGTTGGTCAGTCACAAGACTTTCAGTCCTTTCAGCAGCGACGTGACGTCGTTTCCTCTTCTGCTGCTGCTGCTCCGTTGCTTGTTGACATTGCCTGTCAAGCGTTGCCTCCTCGGCATGTCTCTCCGTATCATGAGACTCGGCAGTTGTCGGACGAAGTTCCGTCTGATGAGGAAGTCACTGATCCCCTTCCAACTGATATACCTTTGGGGACTTTGTCAGATGGAGAGGAGCCTAGAGTTGCTCAGCCCTCTCTTGATTTTAAAAAGATCATGCTGATTTTTAAGGAACTGTTTCCTGACCATTTTGTGACTGCTGCTCCTCGTTCGCCTCCATCAGAGTTTACGTTAGGCCTAGCTACTTCGACGCCGTCGTTTACTAAGCTAGTGCTCTCTCACTCTTCTAAGAGAGCTTTGCGTTTACTAGGCGACTGGTTGATCACCAGGAAGAGTTTGGGGAAGACAGCCTTTGCTTTCCCCCCTTTTAAACTGGCTTCTAGAGCGAGGGTCTGGTATGACACGGGAGAAGTTCTCGGCTTGGGAGTTCCTGCCTCTGCCCAGGGAGACTTCTCAAGCTAGTAGACTCTCCCCGTCGCCTGGCCATGAGACGCTCAAAAGTTTGTTGGTCCTCTTCGGACCTTGATCATCTCCTCAAAGGGGTTTATAGGGCCTTCGAAGTTTTTAACTTCTTGGATTGGTCGCTGGGAGCCTTGAGCAGGAAGATCTCTTCGGCCGACCGTGATGTATCCGTGCTAATTATGTCCTGCATGGACAAAGCTATCCGTGATGGCTCTAATGAGCTCGCTGCTACCTTTACGGCAGGAGTCCTTAAGAAGAGGGAGACTCTTTGTTCGTTCCTTTCTGCAGGAGTAACTCCCTGTCAAAGGTCAGAGCTTCTCTTTGCTCCGTTGTCATCTGCCTTGTTCCCTCAGCAGTTGATTAAGGATATCGCAGCTTCTTTGGTGCAGAAGGATACCCACGACTTGATGGCTACGTCGGCGCGTAAGGCTGCTCCTTCATCATCTTATGTCGTTAGACCCAAGCTCGATACTCCAGCAACGAGGTTTATTCCGCCCTTTCGTGGCAGAGGCCCCAGTAAGGGAGGCGCTCGTGCCGATAGTAAGAGAGGCAAGAGGAGAGGATCTAAGTCCTCCCGTGGCTGAGTCTGACTGCCCACGTCCTCAGACAGCGGTAGGGGCCAGACTGAACAACTTCTGGCAGGCCTAGGAGAAGAGGGGTGCAGACCGGGAGTCTGTTTTGTTGCTAAAGGAGGGGTACAAAATACCTTTTGTACGGAGACCTCCTCTGGTAAAAGTCCCTATAGACCTCTCTCCCAGGTATCGAGAGGAGTCAAGGAGACAGGCACTACAGCTGCAGGTGTCTCAGTTGCTAGAGAAGGAGCGGTGGTGAAAGTCTCGGACCTTCAATCCCCGGGATTTTACAACCGTCTCTTCCTAGTACCAAAGCATACAGGAGGTTGGAGGCCGGTGCTGGATGTCAGTGCGCTCAACGTTTTTGTTGTCAAAACAAAATTTACGATGGAGACCACCAAATCCGTTTTAGCAGCGGTCAGAGAGGGAGACTGAATGGTCTCTCTCGACCTGCAGGATGCGTACTTCCACATTCCTATACACCCGGATTCTCAACCGTATCTGAGGTTTGTATACAGGAATGTGGTGTACCAATTCCGAGCACTGTGCTTCGGCCTCAGCCCTGCTCCTCTTGTTTTTACGAGGCTCATGAGAAATGTGGCAAAATTTCTACATTTATCGGGGATTCGAGCCTCCCTGTACCTGGACGACTGGCTGCTCAGAGCGTCGTCCCGTCATCGCTGTCTGCAGGACCTTCAATGGACGTTGGATCTTGCAAAGGAGTTGGGACTGTTGGTGAACATAGAGAAGTCTCAGCTGACTCCCTCCCAAACGATTCTCTATTTGGGGATGGAGATTCACAGTCTAGCTTTTCGGGCTTTTCCGTCTGCCACCAGGATAGAGCAAGCCTTGCTCAAAGTCCGCCTAATGCTGAGGAAAGACCATTGCTCTGTGAGAAGTTGGATGAGCCTCCTAGGGACGCTGTCATCCCTGGAACAATTTATCTCTCTAGGGAGACTTCACCTTCGCCCTCTCCAGTTCCATCTAGACTCCCATTGGAACAAGAACAAGACTTTGGAGGCGGTCTCGATCCCGATCTCCGAACCAGTAAAGACGTGCCTGAGCTGGTGGGACAGCAATATAGGTCTTCGAGAGGGTCTGTCCCTGGCGGTCAAGAACCCAAACCATGTGTTATTTTCAGACGCGTCGGATTTGGGTTGGGGAGCGACTCTGGACGGCCTGGAATGTTCGGGTCTTTGGACGTCAGATCAGAGGAGCCTTCACATCAACTGCAAGGAGCTGTTGGCTGTTCACTTGGCCTTGACGAGTTTCGAGAGTCTTCTCCGAAACAAGGTGGTAGAAGTGAATGCGGACAACACCACAGCCTTGGCGTACATCTCCAAGCAAGGAGGCACTCACTCCCACACACTGTTCGTCATCGCAAGGGACCTCCTCATCTGGTCAAAAGATCGAGGCATCTCACTGTTGACGAGGTTCGTCCAGGGGAAATTGAACGTCTTGGCGGACTGTCTCAGTCGGAGAGGTCAGGTGATCCCTACAGAATGGACCCTCCACAAGGACGTGTGCAAGAGTCTTTGGATGACTTGGGGTCAGCCCACCATGGACCTCTTTGCGACCTCACTGACCAAAAGGCTCCCGACCTATTGCTCTCCAGTCCCAGATCCAGAGGCGGCCCACATAGATGCCTTCCTGTTGGACTGGTCTCACATGGACGCTCACGCATTTCCGC
The DNA here is from genome assembly GCF_036898095.1 of Palaemon carinicauda. Lineage (NCBI taxonomy): Eukaryota > Metazoa > Arthropoda > Malacostraca > Decapoda > Palaemonidae > Palaemon > Palaemon carinicauda. Next base: position 69,270,116 of record NC_090741.1, on the reverse strand, counting down.
CGTTCAAGATCATCAACAAGGTTTTGCAGAAGTTCGCCTCTCACGAAGGGACAAGGTTGACGTTGGTTGCTCCCCTCTGGCCCGCGAGAGAGTGGTTCACAGAGGTACTTCAATGGCTGGTAGACGTCCCAAGGAGTCTGCCTTTACGGATGGATCTCTTACGGCAGCCCCACGTAAGGAGTCTTCATCAAAGCCTCTCCGCGCTTTGTCTGACTGCCTTCAGACTATCGAAAGACTCTCAAGAGCTCGAGGATTTTCGAAGGAAGCAGCCAGAGCGATCGCGAGGGCTAGGAGATCATCTACTATCAAAGTCTACCAGTCGAAGTGGGAGATCTTTAGAGAGTGGTGCAAGTCCTCCTCTATTTCCTCTTCCAGTACCTCTGTAGCCCAAATTGCGGACTTTCTCCTGCATCTGAGAAATGTTCGCTCCCTCTCTGCTCCCACTATTAAAGGCTACAGGAGCATGTTGGCGTCTGTTTTCAGACATAGAGGCTTGGATCTGTCAAATAACAAAGATCTCCAAGATCTCCTTAAGTCCTTCGAGACCTCTAAGGAGCGTCGTATGTCAACTCCCGCTTGGAACTTAGACGTGGTCCTAAGGTTCCTAATGTCAGACAGGTTTGAGCCATTGCATTCAGCCTCCCTGAAGGATCTCACCCTCAAGACACTTTTTTTGGTGTGCTTGGCTTCGGCTAAAAGGGTCAGTGAGATCCATGCTTTTAGTAAGAACATCGGCTTCTCTACAAATAAAGCTACATGTTCGCTTCAACTTGGTTTTTTGGCCAAGAACGAACTGCCTTCTCGTCCTTGGCCTAAATCTTTTGAAATACCTAGTCTGTCAGAAATCGTAGGTAACGAAGTTGAAAGAGTACTGTGCCCCGTTAGAGCTCTTAAGTTTTACTTAGCTCAAACTAAACCATTACGAGGTGGTTCTGAGGCCTTATGGTGCTCCGTTAAGAAGCCCTCATTGCCCATGTCTAAAAATGCGTTATCGTACTTTATTAGATTTTTAATCCGGGAGGCACATTCTCATTTAAATGAGAAAGATCGTTGTTTGCTCAAGGTCAAGACGCACGAAGTGAGAGCGATAGCAACTTCGGTGGCTTTTAAGCAAAACAGGTCTCTTCGAAGTATTATGGATGCGACCTTTTGGAGGAGCAAGTCGGTGTTCGCTTCATTTTACTTAAAAGACGTCCAGACTCTTTATGAGGACTGCTACACCCTGGGTCCATTCATTGCAGCGAGTGCAGTAGTGGGTGAGGGTTCTACCACTACATTCCCTTAATCCCAATATCCTTTTAATCTTCTCTTGAAATGTTTTTAATCTTGTCTTGGGTTGTACGGAAGACTAGGAAGTCTTTCGCATCCTTTTTGATTTGGCGGGTGGTCAAATGTCGTTTCTTGAGAGCGCCCAGATTAAGGGTATTGATGAGGTCCTGTTATAAGGGTGTTCGCCCTGGATATAACAGCTCCTGGGAGTCTTTCAGCATCCTGAGAGGATGGCTGGGCTTCGTGAGGAAAGCGGACTAATGAGGCAGAGTAATCGTCAGAGTCAGCTTCCTTACCAGGTACCTATACTTAAGTTGGTTTTTTATGAAATAATTGTCAAAAAACTCTTGAGCATATACGCCTTTATTGTATTAATACTGGTCTCTACCCACCACCATGGGTGTGAATCAGCTATTATATATTCATCGGCTAAGTTTAATATTTAAAAATGATATTTTGATTATAAAATAAATTTTTGAATATACTTACCCCGTGAATATATAAATTAAAGGCCCTCCCTTCCTCCCCGATAGAGACCCAGCGGACTGAGAAGAACTGGAGAAATTGACAAGTATATGCGGTATCTGGCCGATAGTCGGCGCTGGTGGTCACACCCGCAACCTTCACGGCAATCGCTCGCGAGTTTTTGGAATCTGTCGAGCCGTCGGAGACGTCAGCCATTATATATTCACCGGGTAAGTATATTCAAAAATTTATTTTATATTCAAAATATCATTTTACGATGGAGACCACCAAATCCGTTCTAGCAGCGGTCAGGGAGGGAGACTGGATGGTCTCTCTCGACCTGCAGGATGCGTACTTCCACATTCCTATACACCCGGATTCTCAACCATATCTGAGGTTTGTATACAGGAATGTGGTATACCAATTCCGAGCACTGTGCTTCGGCCTCAGCCCTGCTCCTCTTGTTTTTACGAGGCTCATGAGAAATGTGGCAAAATTTCTACATTTATCGGGGATTCGAGCCTCCCTGTACCTGGACGACTGGCTGCTCAGAGCGTCGTCCCGTCATCGCTGTCTGCAGGACCTTCAATGGACGTTGGATCTTGCAAAGGAGTTGGGACTGTTGGTGAACATAGAGAAGTCTCAGCTGACTCCCTCCCAAACGATTCTCTATTTGGGGATGGAGATTCACAGTCTAGCTTTTCCGTCTGCCACCAGGATAGAGCAAGCCTTGCTCAATGTCCGCCTCATGCTGAGGAAAGACCATTGCTCTGTGAGAAGTTGGATGAGCCTCCTAGGGACGCTGTCATCCCTGGAACAATTTATCTCTCTAGGGAGACTTCACCTTCGTCCTCTCCAGTTCCATCTAGACTCCCATTGGAACAAGAACAAGACTTTGGAGGCGGTCTCGATCCCGATCTCCGAACCAGTAAAGACGTGCCTGAACTGGTGGGACTGCAATATAGGTCTTCGAGAGGGTCTGTCCCTGGCGGTCAAGAACCCAAACCACGTGTTATTTTCAGACGCGTCGGATTTGGGTTGGGGAGCGACTCTGGACGGTCTGGAATGTTCGGGTCTTTGGACGTCGGATCAGAGGAGCCTTCACATCAACTGCAAGGAGCTGTTGGCTGTTCACTTGGCCTTGACGAGTTTCGAGAGTCTTCTCCGAAACAAGGTGGTAGAAGTGAATGCGGACAACACCACAGCCTTGGCGTACATCTCCAAGCAAGGAGGCACTCACTCCCACACACTGTTCGTCATCGCAAGGGACCTCCTCATCTGGTCAAAAGATCGAGGCATCTCACTGTTGACGAGGTCCGTCCAGGGGAAATTGAACGTCTTGGCGGACTGTCTCAGTCGGAGAGGTCAGGTGATCCCTACAGAATGGACCCTCCACAAGGACGTGTGCAAGAGTCTTTGGATGACTTGGGGTCAGCCCACCATAGACCTCTTTGCGACCTCACTGACCAAAAGGCTCCCGACCTATTGCTCTCCAGTCCCAGATCCAGAGGCGGCCCACATAGATGCCTTTCTGTTGGACTGGTCTCACATGGACGCTTACGCATTTCCGCCGTTCAAGATCATCAACAAGGTTTTGCAGAAGTTCGCCTCTCACGAAGGGACAAGGTTGACGTTGGTTGCTCCCCTCTGGCCCGCGAGAGAGTGGTTCACAGAGGTACTTCAATGGCTGGTAGACGTCCCAAGGAGTCTGCCTTTACGGATGGATCTCTTACGGCAGCCCCACGTAAGGAGTCTTCATCAAAGCCTCCCCGCGCTTTGTCTGACTGCCTTCAGACTATCGAAAGACTCTCAAGAGCTCGAGGATTTTCGAAGGAGGCAGCCAGAGCGATCGCGAGGGCTAGGAGATCATCTACTATCAAGGTCTACCAGTCGAAGTGGGAGGTCTTTAGAGAGTGGTGCAAGTCCTCCTCTATTTCCTCTTCCAGTACCTCTGTAGCCCAAATTGCGGACTTTCTCCTGCATCCGAGAAATGTTCGCTCCCTCTCTGCTCCCACTATTAAAGGCTACAGGAGCATGTTGGCGTCTGTTTTCAGACATAGAGGCTTGGATCTGTCAAATAACAAAGATCTCCAAGATCTCCTTAAGTCCTTCGAGACCTCGAAGGAGCGTCGTATGTCAACTCCCGCTTGGAACTTAGACGTGGTCCTAAGGTTCCTAATGTCAGACAGGTTTGAGCCATTGCATTCAGCCTCCCTGAAGGATCTCACCCTCAAGACACTTTTTTTGGTGTGCTTGGCTTCGGCTAAAAGGGTCAGTGAGATCCATGCTTTTAGTAAGAACATCGGCTTCTCTACAAATAAAGCTACATGTTCGCTTCAACTTGGTTTTTTGGCCAAGAACGAACTGCCTTCTCGTCCTTGGCCTAAATCTTTTGAAATACCTAGTCTGTCAGAGATCGTAGTCAACGAAGTTGAAAGAGTACTGTGCCCCGTGAGAGCTCTTAAGTTTTACTTAGCTCGAACTAAACCTTTACGAGGTGGTTCTGAGGCCTTATGGTGCTCCGTTAAGAAGCCCTCATTGCCCATGTCTAAAAATGCGTTATCGTACTTTATTAGATTTTTAATCCGGGAGGCACATTCTCATTTAAATGAGAAAGATCGTTGTTTGCTCAAGGTCAAGACGCACGAAGTGAGAGCGATAGCAACTTCGGTGGCTTTTAAGCAAAACAGGTCTCTTCGAAGTATTATGGACGCGACCTTTTGGAGGAGCAAGTCGGTGTTCGCTTCATTTTACTTAAAAGACGTCCAGACTCTTTATGAGGACTGCTACACCCTGGGTCCATTCATTGCAGCGAGTGCAGTAGTGGGTGAGGGTTCTACCACTACATTCCCTTAATCCCAATATCCTTTTAATCTTCTCTTGAAATGTTTTTAATCTTGTCTTGGGTTGTACGGAAGACTAGGAAGTCTTTCGCATCCTTTTTGATTTGGCGGGTGGTCAAATGTCGTTTCTTGAGAGCGCCCAGATTAAGGGTATTGATGAGGTCCTGTTATAAGGGTGTTCGCCCTGGATATAACAGCTCCTGGGAGTCTTTCAGCATCCTGAGAGGATGGCTGGGCTTCGTGAGGAAAGCGGACTAATGAGGCAGAGTAATCGTCAGAGTCAGCTTCCTTACCAGGTACCTATACTTAAGTTGGTTTTTTATGAAATAATTGTCAAAAAACTCTTGAGCATATACGCCTTTATTGTATTAATACTGGTCTCTACCCACCACCATGGGTGTGAATCAGCTATTATATATTCACCGGCTAAGTTTAATATTTAAAAATGATATTTTGATTATAAAATAAATTTTTGAATATACTTACCCCGTGAATATATAAATTAAAGGCCCTCCCTTCCTCCCCGATAGAGACCCAGCGGACTGAGAAGAACTGGAGAAATTGACAAGTATATGCGGTATCTGGCCGATAGTCGGCGCTGGTGGTCACACCCGCAACCTTCACGGCAATCGCTCGCGAGTTTTTGGAATCTGTCGAGCCGTCGGAGACGTCAGCCATTATATATTCACCGGGTAAGTATATTCAAAAATTTATTTTATAATCAAAATATCATTTTACGATGGAGACCACCAAATCCGTTCTAGCAGCGGTCAGGGAGGGAGACTGGATGGTCTCTCTCGACCTGCAGGATGCGTACTTCCACATTCCTATACACCCGGATTCTCAACCATATCTGAGGTTTGTATACAGGAATGTGGTATACCAATTCCGAGCACTGTGCTTCGGCCTCAGCCCTGCTCCTCTTGTTTTTACGAGGCTCATGAAAAATGTGGCAAAATTTCTACATTTATCGGGGATTCGAGCCTCCCTGTACCTGGACGACTGGCTGCTCAGAGCGTCGTCCCGTCATCGCTGTCTGCAGGACCTTCAATGGACGTTGGATCTTGCAAAGGAGTTGGGACTGTTGGTGAACATAGAGAAGTCTCAGCTGACTCCCTCCCAAACGATTCTCTATTTGGGGATGGAGATTCACAGTCTAGCTTTTCCGTCTGCCACCAGGATAGAGCAAGCCTTGCTCAATGTCCGCCTCATGCTGAGGAAAGACCATTGCTCTGTGAGAAGTTGGATGAGCCTCTTAGGGACGCTGTCATCCCTGGAACAATTTATCTCTCTAGGGAGACTTCACCTTCGTCCTCTCCAGTTCCATCTAGACTCCCATTGGAACAAGAAAAAGACTTTGGAGGCGGTCTCGATCCCGATCTCCGAACCAGTAAAGACGTGCCTGAACTGGTGGGACTGCAATATAGGTCTTCGAGAGGGTCTGTCCCTGGCGGTCAAGAACCCAAACCACGTGTTATTTTCAGACGTGTCGGATTTGGGTTGGGGAGCGACTCTGGACGGCCTGGAATGTTCGGGTCTTTGGACGTCGGATCAGAGGAGCCTTCACATCAACTGCAAGGAGCTGTTGGCTGTTCACTTGGCCTTGACGAGTTTCGAGAGTCTTCTCCGAAACAAGGTGGTAGAAGTGAATGCGGACAACACCACAGCCTTGGCGTACATCTCCAAGCAAGGAGGCACTCACTCCCACACACTGTTCGTCATCGCAAGGGACCTCCTCATCTGGTCAAAAGATCGAGGCATCTCACTGTTGACGAGGTCCGTCCAGGGGAAATTGAACGTCTTGGCGGACTGTCTCAGTCGGAGAGGTCAGGTGATCCCTACAGAATGGACCCTCCACAAGGACGTGTGCAAGAGTCTTTGGATGACTTGGGGTCAGCCCACCATAGACCTCTTTGCGACCTCACTGACCAAAAGGCTCCCGACCTATTGCTCTCCAGTCCCAGATCCAGAGGCGGCCCACATAGATGCCTTTCTGTTGGACTGGTCTCACATGGACGCTTACGCATTTCCGCCGTTCAAGATCATCAACAAGGTTTTGCAGAAGTTCGCCTCTCACGAAGGGACAAGGTTGACGTTGGTTGCTCCCCTCTGGCCCGCGAGAGAGTGGTTCACAGAGGTACTTCAATGGCTGGTAGACGTCCCAAGGAGTCTGCCTTTACGGATGGATCTCTTACGGCAGCCCCACGTAAGGAGTCTTCATCAAAGCCTCCCCGCGCTTTGTCTGACTGCCTTCAGACTATCGAAAGACTCTCAAGAGCTCGAGGATTTTCGAAGGAGGCAGCCAGAGCGATCGCGAGGGCTAGGAGATCATCTACTATCAAGGTCTACCAGTCGAAGTGGGAGGTCTTTAGAGAGTGGTGCAAGTCCTCCTCTATTTCCTCTTCCAGTACCTCTGTAGCCCAAATTGCGGACTTTCTCCTGCATCTGAGAAATGTTCGCTCCCTCTCTGCTCCCACTATTAAAGGCTACAGGAGCATGTTGGCGTCTGTTTTCAGACATAGAGGCTTGGATCTGTCAAATAACAAAGATCTCCAAGATCTCCTTAAGTCCTTCGAGACCTCTAAGGAGCGTCGTATGTCAACTCCCGCTTGGAACTTAGACGTGGTCCTAAGGTTCCTAATGTCAGACAGGTTTGAGCCATTGCATTCAGCCTCCCTGAAGGATCTCACCCTCAAGACACTTTTTTTGGTGTGCTTGGCTTCGGCTAAAAGGGTCAGTGAGATCCATGCTTTTAGTAAGAACATCGGCTTCTCTACAAATAAAGCTACATGTTCGCTTCAACTTGGTTTTTTGGCCAAGAACGAACTGCCTTCTCGTCCTTGGCCTAAATCTTTTGAAATACCTAGTCTGTCAGAGATCGTAGTCAACGAAGTTGAAAGAGTACTGTGCCCCGTGAGAGCTCTTAAGTTTTACTTAGCTCGAACTAAACCTTTACGAGGTGGTTCTGAGGCCTTATGGTGCTCCGTTAAGAAGCCCTCATTGCCCATGTCTAAAAATGCGTTATCGTACTTTATTAGATTTTTAATCCGGGAGGCACATTCTTATTTAAATGAGAAAGATCGTTGTTTGCTTAAGGTCAAGACGCACGAAGTGAGAGCGATAGCAACTTCGGTGGCTTTTAAGCAAAACAGGTCTCTTCGAAGTATTATGGACGCGACCTTTTGGAGGAGCAAGTCGGTGTTCGCTTCATTTTACTTAAAAGATGTCCAGACTCTTTATGAGGACTGCTACACCCTGGGTCCATTCGTTGCAGCGAGTGCAGTAGTGGGTGAGGGTTCTACCACTACATTCCCTTAATCCCAATATCCTTTTAATCTTCTCTTGAAATGTTTTTAATCTTGTCTTGGGTTGTACGGAAGACTAGGAAGTCTTTCGCATCCTTTTTGATTTGGCGGGTGGTCAAATGTCGTTTCTTGAGAGCGCCCAGATTAAGGGTATTGATGAGGTCCTGTTATAAGGGTGTTCGCCCTGGATATAACAGCTCCTGGGAGTCTTTCAGCATCCTGAGAGGATGGCTGGGCTTCGTGAGGAAAGCGGACTAATGAGGCAGAGTAATCGTCAGAGTCAGCTTCCTTACCAGGTACCTATACTTAAGTTGGTTTTTTATGAAATAATTGTCAAAAAACTCTTGAGCATATACGCCTTTATTGTATTAATACTGGTCTCTACCCACCACCATGGGTGTGAATCAGCTATTATATATTCACCGGCTAAGTTTAATATTTAAAAATGATATTTTGATTATAAAATAAATTTTTTAATATACTTACCCCGTGAATATATAAATTAAAGGCCCTCCCTTCCTCCCCGATAGAGACCCAGCGGACTGAGAAGAACTGGAGAAATTGACAAGTATATGCGATATCTGGCCGATAGTCGGCGCTGGTGGTCACACCCGCAACCTTCACGGCGATCGCTCGCGAGTTTTTGGAATCTGTCGAGCCGTCGGAGACGTCAGCTATTATATATTCACCGGGTAAGTATATTCAAAAATTTATTTTATAATCAAAATATCATATTTAAATAGGGTATTACTTTTGGCATAGCTGAAATGACGAGCCATTAGATTTTCAACGAGGGTTAACCCTTTTACCCCCAAAGGACGTACTGGTACGTTTCACAAAAGCCATCCCTTTACCCCCATGGACGTACCGGTACGTCCTTGCAAAAAAATGCTATAAAAATTTGTTTTTTCATATTTTTGATAATTTTTTTTGACAAAATTCAGGCATTTTCCAAGAGAATGAGACCAACCTGACCTCTCTATGACAAAAATTAAGGCTGTTAGAGCAATTTACAAAAAATATACTGCAAAATGTGCTGGAGAAAAATATCCCCCTGGGGGTTAAGGGTTGGAAATTTCCAAATAGCCTGGGGGTAAAAGGGTTAACTACCCCCTCGCTAGTTAGCGAGGGGGTAGGGGAGGGGTAGCTAGCTATCCCTCCACCCCTCACACACCAGTGAGTATCTTCACTTTGCTTTTGGCTCGGGTGATGGTCAGACGTGTTTGCTCACCCTCGCTTATTGACAGCCTTAATTTTTTTGCTTTCAGTTTGTGTGTTTGAAAGTTGGCCTCTCTACTTTATCATGCAGAAGTGCCCTGGTTTACCTGACCGCCCTTGTGGGACTTATATGTCCTCGGTCGAGACGTACCCTCACACCTTGTGTCCGTTCTGCAGAGGTCAACGGTGTGATAAGGACAATGTGTGCAGTGAGTGTAGGGAGTGGTCTACCTCCCAGTGGGAGAGGTTTTCCCGGCGGCGGAAGAAGAAGTCCAAGCGGGATATTTCTCCTTCAAGGGCTGCCTTGAAGAGAGAAAAGTCCAAGGACTCTTCTTCCGTGGCCCGAACCTTCTCCGAAGCTCCCGCTCGATCGATCTCTTCCGAAAGGCCGTCGAGTGGTAGCGTAGGCCATTCTTTTGTTGACCGACCTCGGGGTTCGGGAGAGGGCGTTGCCTCCCATAGCGAGGCAGCTCCCCCTCCTACTCCGGGGGAAGATATTTCTAATGTGTGTAATGATGATTTGTTGCAGCTTTGGGCTTCCTTGGGGCTTAAGGGCTTGCCCTCTAAAGAAGCCCTGTTTGACATTATCCGGTTTGGGGCTGCTGTCAAAGAATCGCCGGTGGTAGCAGAGGTTGATCCTCTGTCTATCGTCGACGTTGTTGTGGCAGGGGCCTCCGATGGGATAGGTCAAACCTCTGATGTGGTTCCAGACGCAGCTGAAGGCTTAGTTTCTCCCTATGAACATCCTTCGGGGGGGGGGGGACTAAGTCCAACGGTCTCTCCTGCAAGTGTTTCTCCCCCTCGGGTGAGTTCACTAACAGAGACTCCTCTTCGGAGAACCGACGATGGCATGCCTGCTGCCCCCCCCGGGGTCGTATTCGTCGTAAGGCTCGTCCGCCTCTTCGCCGTAGGGGCCTTCCTTCTCCTCAAAATGGAGTTGGGAGGCACCTCTTCGGCTCCTCGCCCTCGCCGTCCCCCACAGAGGATCCTCCACTTCAGGCTTCGACCGTTGCTGCTGCTGCGTCCCCGGACCTGTCTGCTGACCGTTCGCCGTCTCCTACCAGACCTTCGGACCTGCCTTCTTCGTTCCTGGCTGATGACGCACGTTGGGGGGCGCCTCATCCTGTTATCCAACAGGCACCGGACCCTTCGGGGCATAAGAGGGCTTGCTCACAATGTGAGTAAGTCCCTTAAGGGCCAGGTTTCCCCTGTGCTCCAATGTTCTCCTGCGCGCTCGTGCGCAATTGGGCGCAAGCGCTCGCCTGCTGTGTTTTCAGAGACAACGCCCCAGAGACCTTCTGCAGAGACTCGCCATCGTTCTCCTGCTCGCCAGCGCGCTCCTGTTCGCCCGCGCTCTCCTGCTGCGCGCCATGTGCGCCCACGCCCTCCTGCGCGCCCACGCACTCCTGCGCGCCCACAATCACCTGCTCGTCAGCGATCGTCTCTTACTCGTCGACGATCTTCCCCTACTCGCCAGTGATCTTCACCTGCTCGCCAGTGATCTTCACCTGCTCGCCAGTGATCATCTGCTCGCCAGCGCTCACCTGCGCGCCCTCTCTCGCCGACGCGCCCACGATCTCTGGATCTGGGCGCAGGAGGGAAGACTCCCGTTCGTCAGCGGTCGCCTACGCGCCATTAAACCTCGCCTGCGCACCAGCCTTCGCCTGCGCGCCATCGATCGCCTACGCGTCACCGCGCACAAACTCCTGCGCTTGTTGATCGCCCTCCTGCGTGCCCACACGCTAGGGGTATTTCCCCTACACGTGCACGCTCTCCAAGGTCTCGCCGAGATCCTACGCCCTCCTGTGCCTCTCATTATGCCAGACCGCGCCAATGCGCGCCATCATTTTCCTGAGCGCCCGCGCGCTTCATCGCCTGCGCGCCATCGCACTCACCCATCTCCAGACAGCCTGTGCGCCCGCGCACAGACACTCCTGATCGCAGTCGTTCTCCTGCGCGCCCTGCGTGCCATCGATCGCCTGTGCACCATCGCTCGCCAGCACGTCAACGCTCACCCGCGCGCCCTCGCCATCTTCTGCGCGCGCGCGCGATTCGAAAGGGGTACCATCGCGCGAGCACCTGCGCGAGCCACCGCGCGAACCACCGCAGAGGCACCCACAGGAACCAGCAGGAACGAGAGCAGCCAGATCCTCCTCATCTCTCTCGCTCTCTCCCCCCCCCCCCCCCCCCCCCCCGCAAGCGTAGACCAGCGCTCTCGCAGGAGGGAGGGAATGTTTCAGAACGGTCCTGGATCCATCCTTCAACTTCTTCTTCCCTTTGTTTTCAGGCAGGTGCAGCAGTAGTATCCACTCCGAAGGATCGTCTGATCCCCTTCCCTTCTGAGAGTGTCTCTGACAGTTCCACTCTCAGTAAGCAGCCTTGGTTTGGGTCCCTATTTAGAGCTGTCGTTCAGGCCATTGAGCCCGCCTTCACTGAAATGGGACTCAAATCAATGGCGGCTCCGACCCCATTGAAGAGGAAGAGAGGAGTGGATCCCGTGGTGACTTCTCCGAGGACCAAGCTGGCCCCTAGGACATCCCTGTGGAAGGCTCCTTCTCCCCCCCAAACGTTTTCTCCCTCTCCTGCGGACGAAAATTTCGCATTCTCAGGAGAGGCTACCGAGGTGAGAAACCCCACCACGAGCCGGAGAATCGTCCTGGGCAGACCCAGAAAAGAGCCCTCGGACGTCGTTATTGGAGTCTTGTATCCCTCCCAGGAGGGAGTTGAAGGATTCCAAGACGGTCCCCAAATCATCCTCAAGGATTCGAACGGAACCCTCAAGACCCGCAGAGAACGTCCATGTGCCCCCCCAAGAAGAGCAATTGGGGACGGGAGACTTCGCTGCCAACTCTCCAGGAGGGGAGCCCCATGAATCTGAGCATGCCTTTTGGCAAGTTCTGACCCTGATGAGGCATCTCAATAGGATTCCCGATCCTGAGATGCCTCCTCGTGAGGGCAAGGACACGGTCCTGGACCGAGTCTTTGGCATTCAGAAACCCTCTAAGGCCAGTGCAGCTTTGCCCTGGTCCCAAGGGGTGAAGAGTGCCAGGGATAAGGTCGAGGCCCAGCTCTCCGAGCTCGCCTCTTCCAGCCGTTCCACGGCTGGCAACAAACTCCTCCCGCCTCCTCGAGTTCAGCAGAGGAGGTACTTTGAGATCACTGAGGAGTCTGCGTTAGCTCTTCCAGTTCACCACTCTGTGGAAGAGCTTACCAAGGGAGTCCCTTTCGAGAGACTCTCGAGCCGGCAAGTGTCTTTCTCGGCTAGAGAGATCTTGAGCCAAGAGAAGGTCGCGAAGTGTGCCATGCAGGCCACTTGATGGCTAGATCTTTGACTGGGATCTCTAGGCATCCTGTTGCGATCCGAGGACCTGTCCAAGGAGAGCACCAGGAAGGCCCTGGAGACCTTCCTCCTCTCTGGTACACGCACCAATGAGTTTCTGGCCCACCAAGTCTCGAACTTGTGGGCCGACACAATTCTGAAACATCGTGATGTGGTGACAGAGAGGTTCCACTTGAAGGTCCCAGCAGTCGAGGTTAGCAGGCTCAGACATTCATCCCTTTTAGGGAAGAATTTGTTCGAGACTAAGGATGTGGAACGAGGAGCCGAGAGGTGGAGGAAGACCAATCAGGACTCCCTCCTACATACGGCTCTTACATCCAAGCCCTATAAACCTCCAGCACCTCAACAACCTCGCCCGTCCAAGACAACGAAACCGGCAGCGGCAGCGAAGGCAACGGTGTTCAAGCAGCAGCTCTTTCCTGTCAAAGACAAGAAGGGCAGCAAGATGTCTTCCAGGGGAGGCAAAAATCCTAGAGGGAGCGGTCGAGGCCGCAAACGCTAGGATTGGCAGTCCCCCTGCATGTCCACTAGTGGGGGGATGCCTACAAAGCTGCGCGGACAGGTGGCAGGAACTCGGGGCCGATTCCTGGACGATCTCCATGATCAGTCAGGGATATCGCGTCCCGTTCATAACATCTCTACCTCCTCTGAAAGCGAATCCAGTGTCGTTAAGCTCCTTTGTTATGGGATCGGCAAGGGGCCAAGCCCTACGGGCAGAAGTCCGGACCATGTTAAAGGAGGGCGCTCTCCAGGAGGTCGTCGACGGCTCCCCAGGCTTCTTTAGTCGACTCTTTCTTGTAAAGAAGTCGTCTGGAGGCTGGAGACCAGTCATCAACCTCTCAGCTCTGAACAGGTTTGTCAAACAAACCCCGTTCAGCATGGAGACAGCGGACATGGTCAGACTTGCAGTGAGACCACAAGACTTCATGTGTACACTGGATCTGAAGGACGCGTACTTCCAGATCCCAGTCCATCCATCTTCAAGGAAGTACTTGAGATTCAGCCTAGACAACAAGATCTACCAGTTCGAGGTGCTGTGCTTCGGTCTCTCCACAGCACCTCAGGTTTTCACGAGGGTGTTCACACTGATTTCTTGTGGGCACACAGGATCGGCATCCGTCTCCTCCGCTATCTGGACGACTGGCTGATCCTGGCAGACTCGGAGTCGACCCTTCTTCGACACCGAGACAAGCTTCTGGGACTTCGCCGAGATCTGGGGATCTTGGTAAATCTCGAGAAGTCTTCTCTGCTTCCAACTCAACGACTGGTATATCTAGGCTTGACATTGGACACCAATCTCCACAAAGCCTTCCCATCAGACGACAGGATAGCAAGGCTGAGAAGGGTTGCAGATCCTTTCCTCAGACGAGAAGAACTCTCAGCCCAATCGTGGTTACGTCTCCTCGGTCACCTTTCCTCGCTGGCCCCTCTGGTTCCAAATGGTCGCCTCAGGATGAGATCCCTACAATGGCGACTAAAGTCCCGGTGGAATCAAGGTCACCATTCCCCGGACTTCTTGGTCCCAATGGGTCCTGCGTAACAGATGGACCTCCAGTGGTGGTTGACAGAGGAAAACATACGAAAGGGAGTGGATCTTCTCATCCTTCCCCCGGATTTGATGTTGTTTTCGGACGCCTCAAAAAAAGGGTGGGGGCCCCACGTTCTGAACCACAGGACCTCAGGCCTGTGGTCAGAATCATAAAAGTGCCTCCACATAAATCTGCAAGAGATGAAGGCCGTATACCTGGCACTTCAACAGTTCCAACAATACCTGGCGGGTCACTCTGTGGTGGTGATGAGCGACAACACCACGGTAGTGGCTTACATCAACAAGCAGGGAGGTACCTTTTCACAACAGCTATCCCATCTTGCAGAAGAGATACTGAGATGGACCGAAGTCCACTCGATTCAACTATCTGCTCGCTTCATTCCAGGCAAGAGGAATGTGCTCGGCGACAGTCTGAGCAGAGCAACTCAGATAGTGAATACCGATTGGTCTTTGGATCGTGTAGTAGCCAACAAAGTCCTGATTTTGTGGGGTTCCCCGACGGTGGATCTGTTCGCGACAGCCTTGAATTTCAAGCTTCCGCTGTACTGCTCCCCGGTGCTGGACCCCAAGGCACTCTGGCAAGATGCCTTCCAACAAAGGTGGGACAACATAGACATCTACGCCTTTCCCCCGTTCTGTCTGATGAGAAGAGTACTCAACAAGACCAGACTATCGGTCAACTTTTCAATGACTCTAATAGCTCCACTATGGCATCATGCAGAATGGTTCCCGGATCTTCTGCAACTCCTGACGGAACTGCCGAGAGAACTCCCTCCTCGACACGAGCTACTCAGACAACCACATGCCAACATTTTCCACAAAGCCGTAGCGTCGCTGCGACTTCACGCCTAGAGACTATCCAGCACCTCCTCAGAGAAAGAGGCTTTTCACAACAATTTGCGGACAGTATGTCTCGAGACCTGCGAAAGTCATCTGCAGCAGTCTACCAGGCAAAGTGGAAAGTCTTTTGTGGTTGGTGTCGTGGAAGGGGTATCTCTCCTCTCGATGCCACTATTCCAGCAATAGCAGAGTTCCTCGTTTATTTGCAGGAAGAAATGCGCCTTTCAGTCTCGGCAGTGAAAGGCTATCGCTCAGCCTTAAGTCTTGCTTTCAGGCTCAAAGGAATGGACATTTCTTCATCGCTGGAACTTTCTTTACTCATACGAAGTTATGAGCTTACCTGCCCTGAGTCGGAAGTGAGACCTCCTCCATGGAACGTGGTTCGAGTCCTCAGGTCTCTTAAGAGACCTCCCTTCGAACCTCTACGCCAGGCTTCTGATCGCCACCTGACCTGGAAGACGGTGTTCCTGCTCGCTCTGGCTTCGGCCAAGTGAGTCAGCGAACTTCATGGTCTCTCGTATGACATCGCCCATTCAAGGGGATGGGGGGGAGGTAACGTTCAGATTTGTCCCTGAATTTGTAGCCAAGACTGAGAATCCAGGAGTGCCGGACCCTCGGTTCGACTCCTTCCGGATCTCGGGTCTCCATTCTTTAACAGATGACCCAGACCATCTCCTACTGTGCCCAGTAAGGAGTCTGAGGCTCTATCTTAAGAGAACAGCTGCAATTCGTCCTCGAGTGCAAGCGTTGTTCGTGAGCACAGGGAGGACGAAGAGGAGGGTCACCAAGAACACGATCTCTGCCTGGATTCAAAGGGTCATCCACTATTCCCTGAATCCTGACCCTCCTCCGTCACGTCGCCCTAGGGCACACGATGTCAGGGGCATTGCTACGTCCCTGGCATTCAAGAGAAACTACTCTGTGACGCAGGTTCTTCAAGCGGGGGTCTGGAGGCATCAAACGACCTTCACAGCCCACTACCTGCAAGACGTGACCCACAGGAGGCTCGATACGTTCTCTATCGGCCCTGTGGTGGCTGCACAACAGCTGGTTTAAACCTCAGGCTCCTTAATGGACAAGTAGCAGAAGGTTGAGGGCATTGTTACCCGGTTTTAGACTGCATGAATGAAAAGGTATGACTGGCCCTTATTTTTTTCTTCATTCTCCCCTCTCTTGGGGAAAACAGCATCCTGGGTTCTCTGCACAGCTGACCTCAAACCACTGCAGGTAAACTATGTTTCCTTGTGTTCCTAGTATTAAGATTAATACTGTCACGTCCCCATACCCTGACGAGGTGATATTGGGATCGTCCTAGCCTAGAATTCCATCTAAAGGACTCCAGGTCAACTTCCTAGGACGAGTCACACTTCACTACTTCACACACCAACTTATGTAGGCCGCGGACCTTGCAGAGCAAGGCACTTGCGAGGTGCAGGGACTCCTTATCTTGGGTGCTAACACATCCGGATACTGAGTCCCCGGGCAAAAGCCAAAGCCAGTACGGCTGGGACTTACCACCCTACGTAAGGGTTAAGTCACCCTATTTAAATAGCGTGGTTTGTATTTCAGTTACGGAACAAATGACAAATTCGTAGATTATTTTGTATTTTTCCTAACCATACAAACCTTAGCTATTTAAACAAACTTGCCCGCCAGCCCTGTCCCCCAAGAAAGTCCTACCTCTAAGCAAAGTGAAGTTCTGGAGAGGGAGGTCTCAACCTTCCGGACTCACCAGTGGTAGCTTATACACCCCCCCATGGAACCCCCCCAAGCGGCGGCGCGAGCCCCAAACCACGCCCCCTTGGGCGGAGTTACCAGGGACGAGCGGGTTGACTCGGCAATGGAAGACACATTTCTGAAGTTGACTTCGGCACAGAACGTTCTCCTCTTTTTCCCTTCCGCTGCTCCCAACATTATTTGCTGATTTTCATTATTCTGCACTCAGCAACCAGAGTAATATCTCAGCCCACGGCTTAATTATGTCTAGGCAAATTCTTACCTCCGCGGAGGTGCATCGGCTTAGCGAAGACTCCAGCGGAGAGGAGAACGTAATCAGTAACGAAAAACGAACACAATTGACTGCAGATAGTGATATGCCTTCTAGTTCTGATATCGTAAATATGTTACTACAACAGAATCAAACTCTCATGCAAATTATCCAGAAAAGGTAAGGTTTTAAATTCTTTTTACAACGAAAACGTCATATGGAAAGCAGCTGATTTAGACTAATGACGTCACAAATGCAAATGGCGGCCCCCATACGTAAGGTTGTTATGATTTGAATGCTTAGAGCAGGCACTTCCGAACATAGCGTAAGTACCTTAAGCAAAGCATGTGCATGATTACTACACGATTAATTGGTATAAACAAACCAAATACTCCAATTTTTATATATTACAAAATTATAATTAAGCACACAAAACAAATTGCTTGCCTGACACATCAAAAGCACGCAGCTTAATAGGCAGTAGGCTAGACCACAGGTAAGTTCGAGCTTACATTTCTCGCTTTAAACCTATCGACACTAGCCTAGGCCCTGGGGGGCTATCTGATAAGGGTTACATATGAGGCAGGTCTAGTTTATTAATAATAACAGATTTAAACTTATCATTCACTTAAATATGGCACTGAATTAACCTAAGAGGGCTATTTGAGTCGTGAACCCCATTGCCTGAATTCAGCCTTCTAGGTCCGCTGCTGTCCATATTTACTATACCTGTTGAACAAAATTTCAATTAATCTATGGTAAATAAATCACTGATATTAAACATTCATCTCGGCAGAAGTGGTTCACCTGCTAAGAAGAATGAGGCTCCCCCTCCTACTAAGTGCTCAAGACGATCACCTGAATTACCTGAAAGTGCAAATTTAGACCTCTTTTCCTTTTATAATAATGGAGATGAAAGTGATTACGAAGATTTCAACCTTCTTACCTTCAATAAACCCATTCCTTCATATATTTCCACCAATTTCAAAGCTGAACCATCTTTTCATAGAGAAGGGAAAATTCAATTGAATAATTCACTAGTAGCATTAACTTTCAGTGAAGGCCATAGTGATAACCGGGATAAATTCTTTGTTAGTAGTCAAAATAAGGAGTTCTCAGACTTTTTTAAATTAATTAATACTCCAAAGTTGAATTTCTGGCCTGAAGGTAAGGTATTTGATGACAGTTATAAGAGAAAATTTTTTTATGACATTGAAAATATTAAAATGAGTATTTCTGCCTTTCAAGGGCATGCAGCACTGGCACACATTGTATACCCCTCCAAAGTAAATGACATTGATTTTTTGTCCAAAATTATTATTGGTCCCCTAAGGAGGAGCATAGACCTCATACAAAATTTGATAAGAAATTTCAGAAGCAGAGCACTTCCTAGATACCTCAAGGAAGAAATAAGAGATCTTATAATCAAAGCAGACATTAAAGAAGTTTGGAATTTAACTGAAGACCAAAAATCAGCCATTGCTGCCTGCTTTCACAAGGGTCCCCTCCTCAGAGGAGGGGCAGCAAACTTCAGGGGTAGGAAATTCAACTTCGGGGGCAGATTTCAGGGATGAAGGTTCAGTTTCCTCAAAGGTAACCCTAACTTTAGATTCAAGTCTCAGCCGCTTAGAAGAGGTAATAGGCGAGGTGGGTACAGGGGGGGAAGGTCACAAAATGGACAAGCTAATAGTTCAGGAGCCAGAGAAAAGAAAGACCCTAGAAATTGAGCCATGCTCCGCACCAGTTCAAAGAGAAATTTTTTCAGCACCAGTATTCTATGCACCAGTTGATAACGATGTTTACTCTGCACCAGTTAATAATGAGCTTTGCTCAGCACCAGTTAATGAGCTTTGCTCAGCACCAGTTAATAACGAGCTTTGCTCAGCACCAGTGGTTAATGAGCTTTGCTCAGCACCAGATAATAACGAGCTTTGCTCCGCACCAGACCATCATGACATTGGGCCAAATGCTATAAATCAAGATAGAAGTAAAGAGACCTTGCCTTTGGCCTCAAAACCAATGAATAACTCCTCCCAGAGCCCCCCAGAGAATAGGATAGGTAAGTCATTATTGATGAATATTGATAGTTGGAGAAAGCTTCCTAATGCCTCTTTTGCTTGTAAAATTATCAATGAAGGGGTGAGAATTCCGTTTAATAATAAACTTAAAGCCCAGAGGTCATTAAAAAGAACAGGTAAAGATAGATTTTATTCAATTAACAAGCGTAAAATATTGGAAAGTGAATGTGACAGACTGCTAAAACTAGGTGTCATAGAGCAGATCCCCAGAACTTCCTTTTACTACTCCAACCACATATTTTATAAATTCAAACCAGATGGAACAGTACGACTAATCTTTGACATGAAGGTGCTCAACACCATGATTAAAAAACCTTCTTTTACCATGCTCAAGGCCAATACTATATTTCCCTATCTACATCTAAACTCTTGGGCCTGCAAACTAGATTTAAAAGATGCTTATTGGCACATTCCATTACATGCAAGTAGCCAGAAATTTCTAACCTTCAAACTAGGTAAAAGGAAGTTCAAATGGACTGTGATACCCTTTGGACTAAAGACAGCACCTTATATTTTTTCAAAGATAATGTACACAGTGATCAAGTATATTAGAACTTCATATAACATCTTAATATTCAATTATCTTGATGACATTCTTATATTAGCAAAAGATTATGTAAAATGTAAAAATCACATTCAGCTAGTCATTAAGATCTTGTCAGACTTAGGATGGAATATCTCACTTAAAAAATCTACAATTGAACCGACTCAAAGAATTGAATTTTTAGGAGTGCATTACAATATGATTAAGAAAACTATGAATCCCAGTGGGAAAAACATAGAGAAGTGTGTCGAATTGGCCAAAGCTTTCTCCAACTCTGTTAAATCCGACCTGCATTCCTATCAAATGTTAATCGGAGCTTTAAATTTTAGTGCATCCTATACAAGCTTGGGAAGATTCCATCTTAAATATCTCCACAGATACCACAGTTATTTTAATTCAGGGTACAAAATCATCCCCCACACCTTCAAAAAATACCTAAAGCCATGGGAACAGAGACAAATGTACAGAGAGATTAACATTCCAAAACCACAGATAGATGCAGAACTTTTCACTGACGCTTCCAACCAGGGTTGGGGAGGTGCATTAGTAATAGCGGGTAATATGCTCTCAATAAATGGAACTTGGACAAATGAAGAATCCTCCCTTCACATCAATGTAAGAGAGTTATTAGCTTGCTTCTATTCTTTGGAACACTTCATCACAAGGTTATACAACAAGGTAGTCTTAATACATGTTGATTCAAAGGTTACTAATTGTTGGCTAAGGAAACAGGGTAGTATCAGAAACAAGTTAGCCCATGAACTAGTCAGGAAAATACTTAGTACCATGAAGGATCACAACATACAGATAAATTCCAGATGGATCAGGGGAGTAAGTAACACCATCGCAGATTCACTTTCCAGGGACCTGGGCTCCATTCACACAGAAACTTCACTCAGTGACAGTCTATTCTCCTTAATCTGCTCTGACTTCAATTTCACCCCGGAAATAGATCTGTTCTCAAATGGCTTCAATACTAAGTGCAAAAAGTTTTGTTCATCTCTTCCAAACCAAAAAGCCATCAGCAATAATGCACTTACGATTAGCTGGAAGGGATCAACACCTCTCTATGCCTTTCCACCAGGATTCTTACTACACAAAGTAGCTTTTAAAATCAATAAAGAATGCAATAATAATATGCTTTTCTGCACCATATCGCAGGGGACGGAACCATGGATTCCATTAGTGAAGTCAGTCGCGAAGCAGCACAAACGATATATTGTGAAGATCGAAGACTACCAGATAGTTCTCAAGGATTGTATCTCACCCTCAGCAAAGCTCCAATCAACTTTGATCGCCTTCAAAATTTAAAGGATCAGCTCCCTAACGTCTTTCCTCCTGAGGTTTGCTCCAAAATTGCTGTCAGCTTGAGGGACAGCTCCTTGCACAAGTATGAAAACCTATACAACATTTTTAAAAGTTTCATTCACAAGGAGTATGGAAGAGACAACAAATTCCCCCTGTTAGCAATTATTTTATTTTTCAATCACCTTATAGACAAGGGTCTGTCTTACAACACCCTGAAGAGCTACAGAGCAGCTTTAGGTCCTATCTTGTCAGGCTATTTCCCAGGTTACTGTCTTGCAGAGGACAAATATGTCAAAGCAATGATATCGGGAGCTAATAGAAGGAAACCTAGAAATTCTCACCAGTTCCCTGGCTGGGATCTAGACAAAGTAATTTCGTTTCTCAACACCACGAGAGATAACTCTACCTTACTACTGACACAGAAAACCTTGTTCCTAGTAGCCTTAGCTTGCCCTTTAAGAGCTAATCAATTTAACAATCTCAGCATTTCCAGGAGCACCTTCACCCCAGAACACATTGTCTTACGGAACCACCCTTCCTTCATGGCCAAAAACCAAAAGAACAACTACACGCCAATAGAGATCAGCTTTAGGAAGCTTCCTAACAGACCAAAAATATGTCCAGTCAGACAATTGAACTTCTATTTGGAATACACAAACAAAGTCTGTATGGAAAGAAACATAGACAGGAAAGACCACATATGGCTAGATGAACACTTCAAGATAATGTCTCTACAAAAAATGAGACAACTTTTTAGGGAGTGCATTTTCAGAGCCGACCCAAATGCAACTAAACAGTCAACGAATTTTCACTCTATAAGGGGTCAAGCTTCATCAAGACTGCTATACAATGGAGTATCTATACAAGAAATCATGTCCAGAATGAATTGGAGAAGCGACTCTGTCTTCAGCTCTTACTATGCTCTCCTCGGCTTACAGGGAGCTTTCGATGCTGTGGTCGCTGGACTTCATCTTCAAGCCCCCTGAAGCATCTGCCTAGCTACCACTGGTGAGTCCGGAAGGTTGAGACCTCCCTCTCCAGAACTGTAAGTTTACTTGTGAACGAAGGTTCTGGAGTGGGAGGTGAGACCTTCCGGACTCAAAGTCTGGGTCACCCTCCAACCCTTCCCCCGTGAGCCGAGGAGACCATGTACAGTACTTAGGAGGGAATATTTTAACAACTTCATAATTCAACAGAGTAGGCTATATTCAAGAACACACACATACAATCACTATTATTCCACAGAAAACAAACTAACTGGAATCTTTCAATATTCATATCAACCAAGAGAGCACAAGAAGATTGAATTTACTAGTAAAAAGACCTTTATGTCCAACAATTTGCACCTTCACAGTAATTCCTTCATAACTTGCACTACCAAGGTAAGCTCAACCACTTCTGTGTTATTTTTTGTTCTATTACAACTTCAAAAATGTGACTTCCATTGCTGAGTCAACCCGCTCGTCCCTGGTAACTCCGCCCAAGGGGGCGTGGTTTGGGGCTCGCGCCGCCGCTTGGGGGGGTTCCAGGGGGGGGTGTATAAGCTACCACTGGTGAGTCCGGAAGGTCTCACCTCCCACTCCAGAACCTTCGTTCACAAGTAAACTTACAGATACTCACCGGTGTGTGAGGGGGGGAGGGATAGCTAGCTACCCCTCCCCTACCCCCTCGCTAACTAGCGAGCGGGTAGTTAACCCTCGTTAAAAATCATTTCAGCTACGCCGAAAGTAATACCCTATTTAAATAGCTAAGGTTTGTATGGTTAGGAAAAATACAAATTATCTACGAATTTGTCATATTTGGAAGTAATACAACTCTAGTCATATTTGTCATGCCATCACCTTTTCCCTAGAAGTCATGCCTTCAATCTAAAGTAAAGGAGCTCACTGGATGAGTGTGTGAGCCGGGAGGCTGGTTTACTCCCCGCTACCCCTGCCAACTATCAGAAGGTTGTTGACACCTTGCGTGAAAGTTTTTATGGCTAAATCCAGCTTGCGCTGAGACATATATTCATAATAAAGAACTCAGGTTTGTATGGTTAGGGAAACTACAAATTACTTCCACATTTGTCTTTTTCCCATTACAGTACTTACTGTAAGAGTGAAAGAAGATTTACTGAATATTTTACCCTGTATAGTAAAGATTTCATTTCCACCTTTAAATTTCTAAAGATTCAGTAATTTGTTTCCAATATGTGTTCTGTAATAGTACACTATTTCATCTATAGCATGTCATGATTTGGTAGTGCCTTTCTTTTTGTAAAGTGATCTAGGAGCATTAATATATTTTACTTTAACCTTCTTCAAGATTTAAGTTGTGATAAAATTAGACCATTAATTTTTACTGAATTTAGCATAAAAATAATCCCCTTTCATTTTCTTTCTAGGTAGACATGTTAAGCCTTCTGAAAAAGGAGATTGCAGACAAGAAACGTAACTTAGAAGAAAGCAATGTCCTGACTAGTGGAAAGAAATACTTCAAACGTGGAGATCTGAGTGCAAAGCAATCTGAAGAGTACTGGCAACGACATGGCTACAGGTCACAGGATGGAAGTGATGGATGGGGGGAGTCCTCTAATAAAGATGGAAACTCCTCATCATCACAGGATAATGTAAATAAAAATCTTGGTGATGCTCCAGAACTACCACGTATTGAAGTCATCCGCCGGTTACGCGAACGTGAAGAACCAATTTTATTATTTGGGGAAAGCGACCACGATGCTTTTCGAAGATTGAGGAGACTCGAAATCTTAGAACCAGAAGTAAACAGAGGTCTGCGTAATGATTTCCAGGAAGCTTTAGAGCGTGTAGATCAGGCTTATTTGAATGAAATTTTGAAAACCGAAGACGGAGATGGAGCACGTAATGTGGCGCTCTCTGGAGAAAACATTACGATGGAAAGTGTTATTGAGATGGCCAAGGATCTCAATAGTGGTAATGCCACTAATGAATTGAGATGTAAAGTTGTTCTCAAGTTTGTCCAGCTTATTTTACAGTTATGGGGTAGTAAACACAACGCTAGACCTGAAGGAGAGAAAATGAGTGTGCGAGGAAAAATTGATTCTGCAACTTACACTCAGACCCAGGCCTACCTGAAGCCACTTGTTAAATATCTAAAGAAACGATCATTACCCGATGACATCATGGAGTGTCTTATTGAAATTGTTCAGCATTGTCTCGATCGAGATTATGTGAAGGCTAACGATGCTTACCTTCAAATGGCAATCGGCAATGCACCATGGCCAATTGGTGTAACTATGGTGGGTATTCATGCTCGTACTGGACGAGAAAAAATTTTCAGCAAACATGTTGCTCACGTATTAAATGATGAAACCCAGAGAAAATACATTCAGGGACTCAAGCGTCTTATGACAAAATGCCAGCAATATTTTTCTGCAGCCCCATCCAAGTGTGTAGAGTATCAAGCGGTGTCTCAGTAACTTTATGCTTCATTATCATCATCATTGTCACCTTACTTTATGTTTTTACATGAGATTTTCCATCCCAAGGTTAGCCATAAAAGAAAAGCCCTCCACTGTCTTCTTTCTTAACTCACAATCTTTCTGATTTCCTACCTGGTCAATTTTTATCTATCTCTTCATTTACGTAAATTGGTTTAAATTTTATTTTTAAGGTAATTCAAGATTATCATGACCATTATGTAATATGTACTGTACTACAATATATGTATTTTTGCTGAAGACTTGTTTCATTTTCCTTTAGAGAATAAATGGAAATTTGAGTGTTCTCTGTAACACACTAGGGTTTTTTAAATTCATTGCAGTACGGTAGTGTTTCATTATTTTGTAACCATAGGAAATGTATCAAACAGATGTCAAATGAGTTTGGGTACATTTTGTAATACTGTAGTGACAATTTTTTAAATTATAGAATTATATTTTTTTATTACACAACTATTCTGAAGGTTTGAGTGAGGCTGTGTGTGTGTGTGTGTGTGTTTTTTTTTTTTTTTTTTTTTTTTTTTTTTTTTTTTTTTTTTTTTTTTTTTTTGTAATCTTAGCATTTGGATTCTTGCCTGATTTGAGCAGAGAAATCAGTAATGCTGTGCTGTACTGCATAATATTTTTCAGGTTGTAGGTTGTCTTTTGTAGTGCTTCCAATAGACTAATGTATGGCAGTACTGTAATAAAAGCAATTACTATACAACATTGCTTTATATATTTCCAAATGTACTGTATTTCTTCTTAATGTATGATTCTGGCATGAAGGTGACCATTTTATCTTTAATCTCGCCAGTCATGACATAAAGATCAGTGCTGTATATGAAAGCCATGGCAGAAATTGTGATCTGCTGATATGTTTCAAGATCGAGATGCTTTTGGGGAGTTTGTGAGCTTCAAGAATATGCTAACCAATTTTAAAAGTATTTTCCAAATCGTTTAAGATTACCGTACTTGTGCACCATCCTAGGCAAGATACTTTGGAGTGGGTGCAACAAGATGGTAAATTACCGGACGCTAAGGAATTGACAGACAAGTTGCTGAATATAACTCAATAATTCAGAGGCACTATGATAGGCTATACTATTGGACAGGGATTATATCCAAGGAGAAAAATTAGCACCGGGTTACCTAGTAATAACTACATAATAGACCTTGCTATGCAATTTCTTGGACTTAATGAGAAAAACAGCAGGACATAACAAGCAGGTACGACATTTATCTATACAATACTGTATGCTCAAGAGAATTTAAATAAAAACATTGTCCTCACTTTTCATTTCTTTTTAGTTTTTTGCCAGTTATAAAACTATAATCTTATTCTCCAGATTCACAGTAGCTAGTTCGTTCCTTAGATTACCTGACCTTTTTGATAGACCCACAGCCCTCAAAAAGTTGCTTGAGGAATCTATGGCAGATGAGTTTAAAATGTTTTCAAGTTGATGACTTCATGGTTGTTGATCATGTTACAGGACCCATTTCTTCCTGGTGTTCCGCAGCATTCTTCAATCAACCTTTTTGCATTTTTTAATATGTAAGTGACAAATAAACTAATTGGATTTTGTAGATATTTAGTATGTAGAATTTTTAGGTTGGATACTGAATTTCGATAGGAAAACACTGTATTATAGTGACTTAATCTGAAGTATGTTAGTTCCTTCAGTGACCTGGATTACTTAATGGCATATACAGTGTTCCTTTGGCTCCTCGCCAAACTTTTTTCATATTCTTCTACTTTATCTCTATCCTACCTTACATCCTGTGAAAAGCCTCTTCTAACTTCTACTTCAGTGTAACCACAGGGTTTTCTTCAAATTGCACTTGGGCACTGAACCCCAGTGCTAATGATTACAATGATATTTCATAATCTGAACCACCTTTAGTTGATCTGCAATGCATTCCGTTATTATTGATAAAGGGAACAAAGGGACAGGTATGTTGTGACTCCTATGTTTTGATATTTCAGGATCAGGCGTGTCTTGTAGAATTCTAATATTTGGACTGTAATGGGAATGTATACAGTATTCAATTGTACTCTTATGGTCTCTTTTTCTTATCTCAATTTAAATATGTTAAGTTATGAGATGTGGCATTTTGTGTTTCATCTGATAGGTGTTCCTTGATTTTCATGAAGGGTGAGATAGTGAAGAGGCATAGAGATATTAGAAGGGCCTTATTATCAAAGCTGTGTGAAAGGACATTTATAAGGGACTCATCCTTGCTTTAGGAGTTTAAGAACAGGTTAATGACTTATTTTTCTCCTGGTAAAACCCTCCTTCAAAAAAGAAAATTATGGATTATTTAGAATTTAGTGCTTAATGCCAACAAGAAAATCAGTTTGTCTAAAATATAATTATCTAATTTTATTTTGTTTAATTTCATTGTGCTTTATTTTTTCTTGAAAGTGATTTAGGTAGTATGTGGAGGCTAGTTTAATGTGATGTGATGCAAATAAGTGGAAATGAGCATGATGCAGCAACCTCATCTCAAAATACTTGTTAAAAACTAGCATCTTCTAGAGCCATCCTCTCTAGTGGTAAAGTTGGATGATGTTGATCAAATATATATACTGTCTAGAGTAAAGTATTATTTATGAATATTTTTCATCATATGTCTTCTCTCCTTGAAGATGGTGGCACTAGAAGAGTTTTGTAATATGATTTATTAGCTACTCTTTATGATTATTATTATTATTATTATTTTTATTATCATTATCATTAGCTAAGCTGCGACCCTAATTGGAAAAGCAAGATGTTATAAGACCAAAGGCTCCAACAGGGAAAATAGACCAGTGAGGAAAGGAAACAAGAAAATATATATACTACAATAGAAGTAATGAACTATTGAAATAAAAACTTAAAAAGGAAAGCAAGAGGAAGAGAAATAAGATAGAACAGTGTGCCAGAGTGTACCCTCAAGCAAGAAAACTCTACTCCAAGACATTGGAAGACCATGGGACAGAGGCTATGGCACTACCCAAGTCTAGAGAACAATGGTTTGATTTTGGAGTGTCCTCTCAGAAGAGCTGCTTACCATAGCTAAAGAGTCTCTAATACCCTTACCAAGAGGAAAGTAGCCATAGAACAATTACAGTGAAGTAGTTAACCCCTTGAGTAAAGAAGTGTTTGGTAATCTCAGTGCTGTCAAGGATATGATGAAAGAAGAGAATGTAAAGAATAGGCTAGACTATTCAGCGTATGTGCAGGCAAAGGAAAATGAGCCGTAATCAGAGAGAGATCCAATGTAGCACTGTCTAGTCAGTCAAAGAACCCAATTACTCTATAGAGGTAGTATCTCAATGGGTGGCTGGTGCCTTGGCCAACCTACTACCTAGAAAGTATGAAGTTGACACCCCCGATTCCTTTTTGACACCACCAGATGCTAATTTCCATTTAAAGCTACAGTATGTAGACTTGTGAGTATAGTCTGCAGTTAGATATAGTCCCAGAAATTATCAAGCCCAGTATTATTATTATTATTATTAGCCAAGCTACAACCCTTGTTGGAAAAGCAAGATGCTATAAGTCCAAGGGCTCCAACAGGGAAAAATAGCCCAGTGAGGAAAGGAGATAAATAAATGATGAGAATAAATTAACAATATATCACAATAAAAACAGTAACAGCGTCAAAACAGATATGTCCTATATAAACTATTAACAACGTCAAAAACAGATATGTCTTATATAAACAATAAAAATACTCATGTCAGCCTGGTCAACATAAAAACATTTGCTCCAACTTTGAACTTTTGAAGTTCTACTGATTCAACTATCCGATTAGGAAGATCATTCCACAACTTGGTAACAGCTGGAATAAAACCTCTAGAATACTTTGTAGTATTGAGCCTCATGATGGAGAAGGCCTGGCTATTAGAATTAACTGCCTGGCTAGTATTACGAACAGGTTATTATATCCAGTACAAAAACTCATCCAGCCAGGGTGCCCAGTGCCCATTGATCTGTACCAAATCACAGGATTGGTGTGGATTCCATCATACTTATACATCTGAACTATGGGCATGTGGGAAAAACCATTCTGCTACCATTAAGGATTGAATGTTATGAAAATTCAAAGAAAAGAGATTTTGTGCAGGTGCATAATTATGGGATAAGAAAATCATGATGTTTCCAAATTTTTAGGATAGCCATTGTGGAAATGTATGAAAGAATTTATTAGCTAACTCCTTTATGTAACTGGAGTGTGGATGAAAAGAAAAAAGTATTGTTGCTGTTGAGATTAACTTTTTGCCTTGTAAAATCCTGTATTATAATAGGTTGGTGAAAATCATGTATAATTAAGAGGTGTTAAGAAGATTATCAAGAAAAAAAATCTGGATCCGATTTGTGAAACGTATATTGTAAAATAATTGTCTTATTATCCAGGAAGATAATGTATATAAAAGAGGTGAACGGTGCAGATGTTGCATGGGGGCTCAACCTGTCGCTGAAGAGCCTTCCATATACTTGTTTACTTGTTTTGGGTTTAAATCGAACCCTCCACTGAAGTCGAGTGAACTCGGGCGGGTCCATATTAATCATCTAACGAAACATTTTCATTATAACTTATACAATTCTTTGATTGTAGCATCTTTCAAATCATATGATCTTGTGAAAAGTAATGTCTTTAGTTTCTTCTTAAATTCAATTGCTCCCTTTAGGTCCTTCATTTCAGTCAGCAGTTTATTATAAAATCTAGGCGCACAGTAGCTAAAAGCCCTTTCACCAAATTTACTATTTGTTCTTGGTTCAGATAGTCTATGTTTGTCACTCATGTGTCTTATGGTAACATTTGTTTCTAAACTATGAATGTGGTACTGACCTTTGAGCTTTTCTATAGCGTTACCCCTTATTGTGACAAATGGCTTAACGATATACAGTTGATCGAAAGGAAGGAGTAGAGAGCATGTTATAGAGATGAGAGATGAAATGTATGTAAGGGTTTCAATGTGGTGCTGAAGTGGTTAAAAGGTACATACATCCAATATATGTATATATATATATATATATATATATATATATATATATATATATATATATATATATATATATATATATATATATATATATATATATATATATACCATAATGTACAATAAGTTATGTGTACGAGTTTACGTTCTATTCCCCCCTAACAGAAATGGCTCTATAAGAAGAAAAATTATCACAACGACCAAATACGACTACGGTTTCAAAGAAACCATAGGAAATAAGAAATAATTTCCATTTATCATAGAGGAGAATTCGAGAAGGCAACAGTCGAATGAACAGTGCACAAGAGAAACTATTGTAGAAGGACAGCAGAAATGGAAGGGTGGAACAACACAAAAGAAAAGAAAAGAGAAAAAAAAAAGATCAAATGGAAGCTCTGGTAGTACGTAGCTCGCATCCCGGTGAACTGTGGACTCTACAAAGATAATCACATTACGTAGAAAGTTTATTGAATAATGCTTTCACCATTTCTCCGTTTCTGTTCCTTTTATTTCCAAATACAGCGAATGCGAATTTGCCGTTGAATGTTTTCCAGTAGAAATATCAGGGAAGGTGAACAGAGTAAAAAGATATTTCTTTTACAGGTTCGTTGAGCGTTGGCGTTTGCTTACTTCTTCCTTTGTTAGAAATTATGTTGGGCTTGTCAGTTTTGCTGAAGGAATTTGAAACATTATTATTATTATTATTATTATTATTATTATTATTATTATTATTATTATTATTATTATTACTTGTTAAGGTACAACCCTAGCTGGAAAAGCAGGATGCTATAAGCCCAAGGGCATCAACTGGGAAAGTAGCCCAGTGAGGAAATGGAATAGAGAAATAAACTGCAAGAGAAGTAATGAACAATTAAAATTAAATATTTTAAGAGCAGTAACAACATTAAAATAAATCTTTCATATATATACTATAAAAACTTTAAAAAACAACAAGAGGAATAAGATAGCATATTGGGCTGGAGTGTACACTCAAGCAAGGAAACTCTAATCTAAGACAATGGAAGGCCACGGTACAGAGGCTATGACACTACCCAAGACTAGAGAACAATGGTTTGATTTTGGAGTGCCCTCTTAGTAGAGCTGCTTACCATAGCGAAAGTCTCTTCTACCCTCACCAAGGTGAATGTAGCCACTGAACAATTACAGTACAGTAGTTGACCCCTTGAGTGAAGAAGAGTTGTTTGGTAATCTTTGTGTTGACAGGTGTATGAAGACAGAGGAGAATATGTAAAGAATAGGATAGACTATTGGGTGTATGTGTAGGCAAAAGGAAAATGAACCGTAACCAGAGAGATGCATCCGTAACTCTCTAGGGGTAGTATCTCAATGGGTGACTGGTGGCCCGTCCAACTAACTACCTACACGGTCTGTAATTGCAAGAACGTTTGGGTAATTATGGAAACCAAAGTGGTAATATGATATGCTAGTGAAGTGTGCATGTTGGATGTCAGTGGAGCGGATATAATATTCTTAAATATCCTTGATATTTAAGCGGTTGGAATGAACTGAACGCTGGGAAGTGTGAGTAATGTAGAGGGAGCCTACACAGAAGTGGTAAAAATTGGTTAGAATAAGTGGAAGTAATCAAGAATAGCCGATAGTGAAAAAGATTGCACACCAAGGCCCGCCTAAACAGACTTTTAGTGTCTGATGGAGGGCGAGAAATAAACCCGTAAAAGTAAAAGTAGTAATTGCATAAGTGTTAGAAGACGAGGAAGACCCAGAACGTATGGGATGATTGGTGTGGAAGGTATACTCGCTACCATGTCTGTGCATTTATCATTTTCGAGTGATAAAGCGAACCCGATCACCCCCAATAAATCCTGCTATCTCGAGACCTCTAGAACACAATTGAGACCATTTGCAGCAGACCGTTGATCCTATTAATGTATGGTTGTCAATATATTTTCCCGCTAGTATCTCTGTCTCTTGAGTCCTCTAAGCTATGGCGGTAAACGTTGGATGTCGGTTAAGAGAGGCTGACAAATTTTGTTTATATGTTTACTCGAAGCTGGGATTACATTAGGAGAGCCTATGAAATGGGCGAGGTTGAGCAAACCTACCGAGTGGCATGACTAACATAATTGTAAAAGTAAAAAGAAAGATACTTTCCTCTTGTCAAAACATATAACATTACGGTTGGAAAAGAGAGAAGTCACACCTGTTACTGGCCAACCGATATCCATTATTATCAAGAAAGTAATTTATTACTCTACTTTAACTTTAAGGGATTCCTTACTGGTTTTAATATACATGGAAACCCTGTGCCCCACAGGACCTACAAAATTTGTTTGCCAAATACATGCTTAGGCGTATTCCGCGTCAATTCCACATTATCGAAGCATCTAGAAAACAAGTGTTCAACTTCTTAACGACCTAATATCTCCCGTCCTTCGGAAATCTACTTGGATAGTCTTTCGAGATGGATGGAAGGCTAAGTGCTCGGGTCTAAATTAAGCACCTCTTATGGAAAATGACATTTATCCACCAAACAATTGGCTAATGCTGGTTACTGAACTCTGCGAATGGTTGTTTACGTTCCTGTCATTGTTCATCCTTTAGTAAATAACGAATTTGACGGGAGTTTTACCGAGTGCTTCTTAGAGAACACACTGCAGAAAAACTACAGACTTGTGTGACTATTTTAGATGTGCTTTTTTAAAATGGGAGTATTTTCAAAACCGAATATTACAAATTTAACATCAACCAACCATATTTGGGCCTGATCACGGGAACAGGTGGTCTTGTTTCTTTATTTGAGACTATTTGTTTACCTATGTTTTTAATGAAGAAAAAGGCCTCCTCTTTTGAGAAAGCTAATGTAAAATGCGCACTCATCAAAAACCCAGTTTAACGAATTCCCATTAAGGTACTTGATGCCGTTGTAAAGGCAACACCTTGAAAGTGAGATTTACCGAGATCTGTCAACTTCAAGCTTCAACGTAACCGTAATTCTGTATCCGTAGCTTGTGACAAGTGTTTCATCATAATATTATAACTTCGTCGTAATGTGGAGGGCAGGATATTACCAGTACTTTAGTTTCAAAGTAAGTTGATTGTTTTATTGAGTTTTGCATGTAGAATAGCATATGTTGTTACCTCGCTATGCATTTGACTGAGAAAACAGCAGCGTTTGGGCTATTCCATGCAACCACTCGATTTGTTTACAGTTAATAGTAAAGTTTTTTCCCCCATAAAGATACTGTCTATGGTATTAAGCTAATGTTGGTTTAGTAAAAACCACACTTGAGTATGAAAACTTAAAACTTACTCTTTTTTGTTGTTGATTGTTAGCCTAGTTTAGTTGCCTATGAAGCCAAGCTTGCTGAAGTCAGTATTTGTTTCCACTAGACTCTTTGTATACCGAACTTATAACATCCATAGAAAATAATGGACATTTTTCTTCTACCAAAATTTATCTCTTTACAATGTTGGGTTGACATCACTATTTTTAGTCGAAGGGAAAATACAGCTTTGTTTTAGTCTTTTTTCATATGATTCTGTAATTTACTTCTCAGGAAGCGTGGCTACAGGACGCACTCATTTTTAACAAATGGTTACTTTATTTTAAAAGGTATTTTGTTTTTAGTCTATTTATGATTCTGTTATTTTCTTCTCAGGAAGCATGACTGCAGGACCCTCTCAGTTACTTTACTTTGAATTTTTTTCCTGGTGTCATTATTCATGGTAATCCGGGTGTGATGGTCTGAACGATCCCCCGGTCTCAGAATTTTCCTTGATAATCTGCGCATGCGCGAACATTACCGTTTGCCAGTGCATACTAGCTTGATGTTTTATTTTCCTGTAATGTTAGCGTGCGCAGCTCAACATTACCGCTTGCCAGTACATACGAGCTTGATGTTTTATTTTCATGCGAGCGAAACGAGCTAATGGCGGAAAAGAACCATTATACAATGTCAAGGAGAATTCTGAGACCGGGGGATAGTTCAGACCGTCACACCGGCGCTCTTGCCCTACAGGACCTATGAAATAATTTTCGTATTCATTGACGCATTCCACGTTAATTGTCAAGTAATATTGTCGAAGCACACTTTCCTATTGAAAACCTTGACCTCTTCAGTCTTTCGAATGTCTAGTGGGAGCATGTTATATAGTCTTTAGGCCGCGTATTTGAAAGCTTTAGAACCTACAATAGAGGTACATTTTGGCTCCAATATCATTAAACCTTCTTCTATAACTAGGCTTGTGTCGATACGATTCTTTGGCTGCACGGTTTGTAGTAATTCTCTTAGATATTTTGATGATAACTTGAGAGTCAATGCACATATCTTAAACTCTATTCTGACTTTAATAGGCTAATTGTTAATGGCGCTCACCGAGTAATACGTAATAAATGAAAGCTGCTAAAAGTGAAACAATAACAATTTTTAATAAAAGTGAAATAATCGCAATTTTTAACGTCTAAAATTCTTTTGCCAATGAAGTCTTTGTTACTAACCATAGGTTAATCGATGCCGCATGTAGCCTAACTAGTAATGTTGCAATAACTCTTCATGAATATTATTGTGGAAAAATGTTCTCGGTAATAAACTCAAATTCACTTTATATTATTTTTTGCTACAATTTTAAACATTTTTATCAGCCCATGATCAGGATTTTCGGCTGCGTTTTATTTATTCATCCAAGGCTTTGCAGCGTATCGAATGCACCGTGATCAATCTATTATCTATATATATATATATATATATATATATATATATATATATATATATATATATATATATATATATATATATATATATATATATATATATATATATATATATATATATATATATATATATATATATATATATATATATATATATATATATAGTGGTACGCGAAAATGTTAGATGGTATAATAGTGAGCTATTAAAGGCAAAAAGACACAGACGTAAGATGGAAGGTAGATGGAAAAGAGCCAAATCCTTACAAGCCAGAAATCTATATAATAAGGCCAGAAATGACTATAACATCCTGTTAGAAAAAACAAAAAGAAAATTCTACAACGGCGAATGTAAAAAAACTAATAACATGAAGGACTTTCACAAAAACCTTGATGATTTGATGGGATTAAAGAAAAAATATGTCTTGCCTGACAATGTTTGTGCAGAGAGTTTTGCTATATTCTTTAGTGAAAAAATTGATAAAATCTATAGAGGCTTCCCCCAAAATCACTTGGAAGGACAGTCAGCTATGCCAGTGAAGGAGGGAAGGAAGTTAATAAAATTTAAGGAAATAAATATGTGCGACTTGTTAAAGGTTATGAGAGAGATGAAGAATACATATTGTGGAAACGACCCTTTCCCAAACAGTTCAATAAGTGAAGCTCCAAACAAACAAGTATATAATATTTACCTGAACATAATTAACCTAAGTATATCGCAATCCTGTTTTCCTAGCTGTGAAAAAACTGCGTTGATCAAACCAATTTACAAAGGGAAAGGTGATGTAAACGAGCTAAATTCATATAGGCCCATTTCAAATTTATCCTACATGTCAAAGCTTATTGAAAAAGTCATAAGTGAGCAATTATGGGCGCATATTGACGAGTTAGAGGTATTCCCGGAAAATCAATCGGCCTACAGAGCTAATCATTCTACAGAAACTACTTTGTGCTCAATAATGAATGATATGATAGGTCTTCTTGATGGGGGAAAGTGTGGAATTTTGATTATGTTAGATCTTAGTGCTGCTTTTGACACTGTTGTGCACGAGTACTTACTTGACGACTTAAAGTCTATTGGAGTGACTCAGGAAGCACTGAAATTTTTGCGAAGTTACTTAGTGAACAGGAAGACTATTGTAGAAGTTTCTGGAAACCGATCCAATGAGAGAATTCTTATGAAGGGTGTACCACAGGGTAGTGTCCTGGGCCCTATCTTGTTTAACATATATACTATCGAGCTATCACACATCTTGAAAAAACAAAAAGTGGGTTTTAAACTATATGCAGATGATACTCAGTTTTACCTCTCAATTTCAACAACACAAGATACAGGGAAGAAAATCGATGAGATAATGACTGAAATAAAAACATGGATGCAGAGGAAAAAGCTCAAATTAAATGATGGTAAAACAGAATGTATGTTCTTTGGCACAAGGGTGGCTTTGAAGAATTACCAGTTAATTCAAAGTATAAAAATTGGTGATGCTGATGTTGGGATTGTGCCTGTTGTGAAAAATTTGGGTGTACTGATAGACTGTAATTTGTCAATGAAGGACCAAATTGTGAACACAGTGAAAGTGTGTAACTATCACCTGAGAAACATAGCATTTATTAGAAAATATTTAACAGAGGGCAGTACAAAAATTTTAGTGATGAGTCATGTAATATCAAGGCTTGATTATTGCAATTCTCTGTACTACAAATTGCCCAATACACTACTAAGGAAGCTTCAAAATGTGCAAAACCGGGCGGCTAGACTGATAAAAGGCATTAAATTTCGGGAGAGAATAACTCCTGCACTGATCGATCTACATTGGTTACCTGTTAGGGCTAGAATTGAATTTAAAATTTGCTTGTTGACTCACAAAGCACTTACAAGTGATAAGCCTAAATATCTTCGTGATTGCTTGGTCCCCTACCCTGAAGCTACCAGCGCCGCTGTAAGAGTTAGACATGCAGATGACCCACATAGACTATTCGAAATTAGTGTGAATCATGCAATAGGAGGAAGAACGTTCAGTTATGCTGCACCGAGACTCTTTAACGACCTTCCACTCGATGTCAAGAATAGCACAAATGTGGCAGCCTTCAAGAAAAACCTGAAGACTTATCTTTTTAGAAAGTGTTATAATAGTGACCTGAAAACTATTAAGCCTGAATACAAATGCTAGCGAAATAACTGATAACGATACAGAGCAAAATATTAACTGGAAAGGAATTATTTCTTCATACACCAAGGCCCGCCTGAACAGACCTTTAGTGTTTGATGGAGGGCGAGAAATAAACCTCTAAAAGTAAAAGTAAGTATATATTGCGTATGTGTATTAGATAGAATGCTTTTGGTAATTTATTTGCAGTGTTAATCGAAAGGTAAATTATTTTATGTACATAACTACAGAATAGGAGCATTCACGATAAGATTGATACATAACTAAACCTTAAAAAGAAATACTTAAAATTAGAATACATTTAGAACGTCAGCGCTGTATTTCTTAACTAAAATAGGAAAAAAAAAATAATTGGATCACGTATAGAATCGTCACCCCCAGAATCCCCTACCTGTATCCTGTAGAATCGTCACCCCAGAAATTCCCAACTGTAGAATTGTCATCCTGGGTATCCCAACGGTATACATTTACGTGTAGAATCTTCCCCATGTTCGTAATTTGTACAATGATAATAGGTTGTTATTGAGTTGAACAAATTATATTAAATTTTGAAAAATATATTATATTTCGTCACCTTGTATAGATTATAACAAATAACTTCATAAGAAATTTGGAAAATTATTCAATTGCTCAACGTGGTAAAATATGACAAGAAATTTAAAGAGAGTATGACTATAACATACCTTTTACAATGGATATTGAATAGCGATATGTTCACACAAATTTTAAATAACATTATCACCGAAACGTTCGAGCCACTTTAATTCTTTTAGGAACCATTTTAAGAAACTTCGTTTGCAGCCACGAAATATCTTTAGGCCTATCTTCCTTTAAGTTGGTTCCAGTATGTTTGTATGTATGTATGTATGTATGTATTTATGTGTGCGTGCTCATCGGTACTCGAATCCACAAAGTTGATTGGATGATTTACAGGTTTTAGTTAAAGAAGATTTCAGCTAGTTTTGTTATTATTATTACTTGCTAAGATACAACCCTAGTTGGAAAAGCAGGATGCTATTAGCCCAAGGGATTCACCAGGAAAATAGACCAGTGAAGAAAAGGATTAAGAAAATTAATAAATTACGAGAAAAACAATGAACAATTAAAATAATGTAAGAACAATTACAACATTGAAATAAATAGGAGTTAGAAGTAAAAGTATGCAAGCTGTGTGGTCTGTGCAGGAGGTAACCAATGATAATGAATTTTCTGCAGATTGCAGCTCTTTGCACCTACCACGCTTCTTCTATGGTAGTGTGCTCACAAGCAATGTTGTGGAGAGAGCAACGAGGAACCCGAAACCTACATTTCTTACAATCATTTTTTTACAATATATATCTATGCCAACATTTCTATTCAACAACCTCCACAGTTGGCTTTTTTCACATTTATATTCAGCATCCACACTTCAGTTCCTTAAAGCAGATTTAGCTCAACCGTCCCTTCACCCGTTCTCATGCTGGCATCCACAAACATGGATGCATACACAGATGCTTATACAAGTCTTTCTAATATTTTGCAAGCATCCTGCTACCTCTCCTGTTTCAGCTATCCTTTGGCTCTTCTGTTATCTCGCCACTGTCTATCGCATTTTCTCCCTGATACTTATATAGTTAAACCATTTCCTTCCTTCTTACATCCACAGTATGTTAACATTCATTGTTCCATCTTGGATTATACTTTCCTCTTAATCCTGCTCATATATCTATATTCTCTTAAAAATAATAATAATAATAATAATGATGATGATGATGATTTTGGTGAGACGCCACCCGAGAAATGTATGGCATCCTTTGCACATCTGTTGGGCAAAGCTATAGGCTTGCAACCGCATCCCAGAATGATTTTCGGAAACCAAAAGTGTAGATATAATTATATATGTACATATTACTTATTTACAATATCCTAAGAGTTATATACTATTCCAAGACTAGATCGGTCTATCCCTTTACTCCTTGTTTCCAGATTTTCCCGCGTCATTCTCATGTTCCCTCGCCTTGTGATGTAATTTTTGTTTCTTCTCTCTCTCTCTCTCTCTCTCTCTCTCTCTCTCTCTCTCTGTTCGTGTATGCTCTACGTTTAATTGCTTTAATGCTTGGTTCATTTTTCTTTTGCTCTAGTTTTTCTTTTTCCTCTTTCACAGTTGCTACATTGTTCCTACCTCGTGACTGCGTCATCTATTCCTCCACTACATTCAGTTTTTTTTTTTCCTTCCATTCGCAACGCAATTTGTCCATTATCTGTTCTCCTTTCGTTTTCCCTCCCTTGTGTTCTTCCATCTCTCTCCTATTTCTTCCTCATTGATCATTGCTTCAATCACTTTCCCTGTCATCTAACGTTTCCATTTTCCTTCTTGTTTCTTGTTGACGTTATCTCTTATATCTCGTTCCTTTGTTCCATTTCTGCTCCCCGATCCACTCCCTATTCTTGTAGTTTTTATCTCACTGTTCCATTGTTCCGTCACGAGTATATTGTCTTCTAAGTTTCCATTTGGAAAGACGGATTTTCTTTTAGTTGCTTTTCCAACATTATTTCGTGTTTTGGTTTAACCTCTTTCGCCTGAGTGTATAATCAAAACTCAGTTTTTATCGTCATTTGTCGTTCTATCAATGTAAATTTGTTATTACTTTTTGGTGTTCTTCTTTCAACGCTCCTTTTTTTCATCACCATCTATACTTCCATCTACCATTCCCTTTTTATTACCATTTTTACTTCCTTCAGCGTTCCATTTTTATCACAATTCTTACTTCCATAAATTCTCCCTTTTATTACCATTTTTACTTCCATCAATTCTCCCTTTTATCACCATTTGTACTTCCAGCATTTCTCCATTTTTATTAACATCAATGCTCCTTTTTTATCACCATTTGTACTTCCAGCATTTTTCCATTTTTATTAACATCAATGCTCCTTTTTTATCACCATTTGTACTTCCAGCATTTCTCCATTTTTATTAACATCAATGCTCCTTTGTTATCACCATTTGTACTTCCATCAATGCTTCCTTTTCATTATTATTTGTACTTCCATCAATGCTCCCCATAAACACTCCCTTTTATCACCATTTGTACTTCCACCAATTCTCCATTTTTATTATCAATGCTCCCGTTTTCATCATCATTTTTACTTCCATCAATGCTTCCTTTTCATTATCATTTTGTACTTCCACCAATGCTACCTTTTCATCACCATTTGTACTTCCATCAATGCTCCCTCATTAGCACTTCCTTTTCATCTGTACTTCCATCAATGCTCTCTCATCAGCACTTCCTTTTCATCACCATTTGTACTTCCATCAATGCTCTCTCATCAACACTCCCTTTTCATCACCATTTGTACTTCCATCAATGCTCACTCATCAACACTCCCTTTTCATCACCATTTGTACTTCCATCAATGCTCTCTCATCAACACTCCCTTTTCATCACCATTTGTACTTCCACCAACGCTCCATTTTTATCATTTTGTCATTCCATTAATGTTCCCTTTGCATTACTATTTGTCATGCCATCAACACTCCTTTTCGTGACCGTCTGTCATTACACCATTGTCCCCTTACCTTTATTACATAGTTTCATTAATGCTCCCTTTACAGCACTGTTTTATCATTCCATATCATTATTGTTACTCTTGTCACCAGTGTTCCCCTTTCGTCGTGAAAAGCTCCCTGTCATCATAGGTTGTCATTCCATTAAAGATCCCTTTTCATTACTATTTGTCATTCCATAGATGCTAATTTTCATTACAGTTGGTCATTTCAACAAAGCTTCCTTTTCATTACGTTTTGTCATCAACTCTACTTTTTCATTACCGGTTATCATTTACGTCGAGGGTTCCCATTCCATTACCGCTTGTCGTTCCATCAATGTTCCATTTTAATTATCGTTGGTCATTCCATTAACGTTCCAGTTTCATCATCATTTATCATTCCATCATGATTCCTTTGAAAAGTGCTCTCTTGTGCCTGCCCCGGTGAAGGTGCTGCACCTACGGGATTTATTTGTCGTATAAATTCTTCAAGTATTTGGAGAATTAGTACGTGTTAACTATCAAATCGACGTTATCATAACACTGTAAATAAGAAAGTCTTCAACTTCTTGAAAGCCTTTATATAAAAAATCTTTCTGGTGTCAAGTTGGGGGTGTTTATACTACACACAAACATACCCTACCGGGGTCCAAGCGATGTCGGGTAGGGCAGCTGGATCGGGACTACGGTCTACCCCAAAGCCAAAGCAAAGTCCTTCAAAAGAAGGCAACCGTGCTTACCCTATATGAATGGGAAAAAAGGCACGTTCATACAACAACAACAACAACAACCCACAGTCCACCGAATGTGCATCTTTACTCCAGTAACTTGAGACCAACCATAACAAGTCTCGTGTCGACACGATTAGTTGGCTGCATCATCTTTAGCAATTCGTTTGAGTATTTTTGACATCCAGTTCTGATAACTTGATGATTGATTGATTGATTGACATCTACGGTTATTGCACGATTCCAATAATTTATTCTAGCTTTAATAAGTAGCCTGTGTAGTTCAATCAGTACTGGGGTAATCCTTTCTTGTGGTGTAACACCCCTTATTATAATCTGGCTTATGTTTATTATGTTTTATAACTTTTTAAGTTGTAGGTATGGTAAATTATAATAGTTGTAGTAGTCAGGCATAGTAGTAACATAGTTAATTACAAATTTCTTAATAGAACATTCATCCAGTCATTTGTTTACAAAAGTAAAGCTTATTAGATGATATCCAGTGATTCCTCCAACAATAAATGATTTGAGCACCGAGAGAGAACTTAAAATCCTGTGACACACCTATGTCACGATCTGTACCAAGTATCTGGACTACATTGTCATAAATATTTATTTAAATGTCACTAAGGTTTCTTCAATTTTTATTTTCTTTCCAATCACTATAAATTCAGTTGTATTTTCATTTAGTTTTAATTTGTTAAATGGCTTCCATTCCCTAACACTAGCTGAGGTTAGTTTAAATGTTCAACTGTAATACTGTTTGTTATTCCATCGATTTTCCTAATTCATAACCACTCAATGTCGTAGCTAAGGTGGGACCGGTGGGCCTTTTTGAAAATGCCCTCTAGGCCTCCGAGAGATGGGCCCTCCAAAACAGGATTAATTAATGAAAGTATGCAAGTAAACATTTAAAATTACCCAACTCACCAGGGTAAGAGGAACAAGGCCCTCTCTATTAACTCAGTCCCCTGGGTCCCCAGATCTCTAGTTACGCCCTTGTCACAACCTGTCATTTCGTCAACAATTATTTTTCATCAGTTTGTCATTCTATTCAACGATCCCTTTACATCACCACGTATTTTTAACCAACTCTTTTCGTTCAATCAACGCTCCCTTTTCATCACTGTTTGTCATTTAATTAGCGTTTCTTTTTCCTAACCTTTAGTCATTCCTTGTCATTATCTGTCGTTAAATCAACACTCATTATTCATTACTGTTTGTCGTTATATTAAAGCCCCTTTCATCATCGTCCTGTTTTGTTTGCTGTTCTTCAGTGATGTCAATGCTGCTTTATTTTCTCTTCATTACATTAGCTCTGATGTTCTCGCTATCCCTGCTATTCATTAATGTTCCTGGGTTTCCTAGTTGTTCCAATGCTTCCACTTGGTTATTCTTGTTCCACCAATGCTACCTACCGTAGTCTTTCCACTGTTCTGACAATAATGAGCAAATCTTTCTTTCCATCCTTCCCAGAACGATTTTAGATTTTGTTGAGATTCCCATATTCCATTAATACTCTGCGGATTTGTCCTCAATTCTCTAAAGCTCTCTCATTGGCCCATTGCTGTCTTGCCATCATGCATGCATACAACACTGCCTGGCTTTGTTATCGTCGTTCCATTCCAATGTTCTCTGCTTACTCTCTGTTCTCTTAAATAAGCTACAGTTGCCATGTTCCGCTATATATTCCCTGCATTCTCGCTGTTCTCTTACACATGTCGTAATTGCCATGTTCCACCAATGTTCACTACATTCCTTATGTTCTCTTAGATATGTAACAGTTGCCATGTTCCTCCAATGTTCCCTGCATTCTCGCTGTTCTCTGCATTCTCACTGTTCTCTTACATATGCCACAGTCACCGTGTTTCGTCAATTTTCCATGCCTTCTCACTGTTTTCTTACATATGCCACAGTTGCCCTGTTCCGCCAATGTTCCCTGCATTCTCACTGTTCCCTGCATTCTCACTGTTCTTTGCATTCTCACTGTTCTCTTACATATGCCAGAGTCACCGTGTTTTGTCAATGTTCCATGCCTTCTCACTGTTCTCTGCATTCTCACTGTTCTCTTACATATGCCACAGTCACTGTGTTTTGTCAATGTTCCATACCTTCTCACTGTTTTCTTACATATGCCACAATTGCCCTGTTCCGTCAATGTTCCCTGTCATCGCTGTTCTCTTACATATGTCACAGTTGCCCTGTTCCGTCAATTTTCCCTGTCTTCTCACTGTTCTCTTACATATGCCACAGTAACCCTGTTCCCTATATTCTCATTGTTCTTTTACATATGCCACAATAGCCATGTTCTGCCAATGTTCCCTGCATTCCTGCTGTTCTCTTACACATGCCACAGTTGCAATGTTCTACCAATGTTCACTGCATTCTCGCTGTTCTCTTACATATGCCACAGTTGCCATGTTCCACTAATGTTCCCTGCATTCCTGCTGTTCTCTTACATATGCCACAGTTGCCATGTTCTACCAATGTTCACTGCATTCTCGCTGTTCTCTTACATATGCCACAGTTGCCATGTTCCACTAATGTTCCCTGCATTCCTGCTGTTCTCTTACATATGCCACAGTTGCCATGTTCCACCAATGTTCACTGCATTCTCGCTGTTCTCTTACATATGCCACAGTTGCTATGATCCACCAATATTCCTTACATTCCTACTGTTCTCTTACATATGCCACAGTTACCTTGTTCCACCAATGATCCCTGAATTTTCGCTGTTGTCTTACATATGCCACAGTAACTGTGTTCTGCCAATGTTCCCTGTATTCTTAATGTTTTCTTATATCCCACAGTTGCCATGTTCCACCAATGTTCCCTGCAATCCCGCTGTTTGCTTACATATGCCACAGTTGCCATGTTCCACCAATGTTCCCCGCATTCTCGCTGTTTTCTTACATCTGCCACAGTTGCCCTGTTCCGCCTAGGTTGCATTCTCACTGTTCTCTTACATATGCCACAGTTGCCCTGTTTCGTTAATGTTCCCTGCCTTTTCACTGTTCTCTTACATATGCCACAGTTGCCCTGTTCCGCCAATGTTCCCTGCATTCTCACTGTTCTCTTACATATGCCAAAGTTGCCCTGTTCTGTCAATGTTCCCTGTCTTCTCACTGTTCTCTTACATATGTCACAGTTGCCCTGTTCCATCAATGTTCCCTGTCTTCTCGCTGTTTTCTCACATATGCCACAGTTGCCCTGTTACGCCAATGTTCCCTGCATTCTCGCTGTTCTCTTAAATATGCCACGGTTGCCATGTTCCACCAATGTTCCCTGCATTCTCACTGCTCTCTTACATATGCCACAGTTGCTATGTTCCGCCAGTGTTCCTGCATTCTTGCTGTTCTCTTAAATATGCCACAGTTGCCATGTTCCACCAATGTTCCCTGCATTCTCGCTGTTCTCTTAAATATGCCACAGTTGCCATGTTCCACCAATGTTCCTTGCATTCCTGCTGTTCTCTTATTATGCCACAGTTGCCATGTTCTACCAATGTT
The DNA here is from genome assembly GCF_036898095.1 of Palaemon carinicauda. Lineage (NCBI taxonomy): Eukaryota > Metazoa > Arthropoda > Malacostraca > Decapoda > Palaemonidae > Palaemon > Palaemon carinicauda. The sequence continues at coordinate 69,226,315 of NC_090741.1, read as the reverse complement.
CCCTGCATTCTCGCTGTTCTCTTACATATGCCACAGTTGCCATGTTCCACCAATGTTCTCTGCATTCTCGCTGTTCTCTTAAATATGCCACAGTTGCCATGTTCCACCAATGTTCCTTGCATTCCTGCTGTTCTCTTATTATGCCACAGTTACCATTTTCCACCATTGTTCCCTGCATTCTCGCTGTTCTCTTACATATGCCACAGTTGCCATGTTCCACTAATGTTCCCTGCATTCCTGCTGTTCTCTTAAATATGTTACAGTTGCCCTGTTCCACCAATGTTCCCTGCATTGTCGCTGTTCTCTTAAATATGCCACAGTTGCTATGTTCCACCATTGTTCCCTGCATTCTCGCTGTTCTCTTAAATATGCCACAGTTGCCATGTTCCACTAATGTTTCATGCATTCCTGCTGTTCTCTTAAATATGTTACAGTTGCCCTGTTCCACCAATGTTCCCTGCATTGTCGCTGTTCTCTTAAATATGCCACAGTTGCCATGTTCCACCAATGTTCCCTGCATTCTAGCTGTTTTCAAATATGCCAGAGTTGCCATGTTCCACCAATGTCCCCAGCACTCTCGCCCTGCCCCAGTTGCCCTGTTCTGCCAATGTTCCCTGCATTTTCGCTGTTCACTTACATATACCACAGTTGCCCTGCTCCGCTAATGTTCCCTTGCCATATCACTTTTCAAAGTCCGAGTGTCTCCCTGTCCCACACTACTTTACTTTAAGAGTTGTTTTCCTGGTCTTATCACACAGTGGAACTCTGTGCCCTATATGACGTACAAGATCCGTTTGTCTAATACATTTCTAAGTATTTACTATACAGTAGAGTATCATAATGCATATTCCGCAATAATTGTCAAATCCACATTATGGTAGCACATAGAAAACCAGAAAGTCTTTAGTTTCTTCTTGAAAGACTAGATATCTTCAGTTTTTCAGATGTCTAAAAGTTTCCACCAAGGAAGCATTTGTCTTTCTATTGCAACTCAACGCTTCTAGGTTCTCTTGCTCTTTCCTTGCCCCCTGTCAGCTCTTCCTTCCTAACACACTGGCTGTGTTCGCAACGTTCCCTGACTGCTTTCCCTTTCCTCCCCTGATGGGTACCTTCCTGATTTTTCTACTTGGCTTGCAGTTTTCCGCCAGACGCTTCCACTATATTCTCTTGCCCTAACTCTCGCCTCACGCTTTCCCTCCAACGCTTTTTTTTTAAATGTTTTTTTTTTAGTTTTGTTTCCCCCTCTCTTGGTTACCCTTTCATGGTTGTGCATATTCTCTCTCTCTCTCTCTCTCTCTCTCTCTCTCTCTCTCTCTCTCTCTCTCTCTCTCTCTCTCTCTCTCTCTCTCTCTGCACATAAACCTTATAAATGTGTATTCCACTGTAATCAAACAAGATCATTATATGTTAAATTCGAGACAGTTTGTTTTAGATTTTCATTAACTAGTACATGATTCGGAGTATTTTTCAGGCTACGGCTCGAGTTGAGATTTTGTTTACTCACATTAGGTCTCCATGTAACGCTTCACACACACACACACACACACACACACACACACACACACACACACACACACACACACACACACACACACACACAAAAGCGACTGATCACCAGGTATGTTTTTCACTCGTCCAAACAACTATAAATTTTTTTTTAGGAAACTAGATAAAGTAGTTTTTCTCCGTGGGATTACATTGGTCTCTACCAGAGCCATTGGAAACAGGGAAGAGGGTCATATGTTATAATAACGATGCCTTTAACGGATGGTCTGGTCCCTAATGATGAGAGTGATCAGAAGCAAAGATTGAACTCCATGAAAGCATTTTTTTACGGTTTAAAGGTTCATGAATGACAGAGGCAAGGAACAGTGGCATTGCCCCATCAAGTAGGACAATGCCCTAGAGATTGACCATATATACATATATATCATATATACTTATATATCATGTATGATCAGCGCCCAAGCTCCCTTTCCACCCATGCTAGGACCAAGGAGGGCCAGGCAATGGCTACTGATGACTCATAAGATAGACATAGGTTTCCCAAACACCCCATCACAAGGATGGTGAGGTTATAGCAATCAAAGGAACTAATGAGTTTGAGGGGGGCTCGAGGTGGTCGTGACTCGAACCCCAGTCTGGCGATGACCGCATCGGCCACCACAACACTGGGAATGTATTTATTTGGGTGTGAAAATGCATTTAGTAGGGTGATACGATTTCTGAAAATGTTTTTTTATTTGGATAGTATTTTTTTAATGTCTTAATGTTGTAAACGTGCATGTGAAAATTGCAATTACATTATAATGTAATGAAGCAAATGATGGTTTATCTATTTTTATGAAAGATCTTGGGGAGAATATATTTGTTTCGTTGATATCGCCTGTGAAGAATATATTTAATTCGGATAGTAGGGGAATTTCCCTGACAGAATATGGAAATATTGGGCCCTAGGGACCAGAATTTAACTCTTCAATTTCTTATCCTTTTAGAAATAAACTGATACCCCCTCACACTCAATCTTTTATACTTTTAATTTTATTCTGAAAAATAACTTTCATTACGATTATGCAAATCGGAAAAGGGGAATATGTACATTGAAGGTTTAATTAGTATCTATCAATATTAGGCATCCATCATGCCATTCAATATTCTTCCCTCCTCAAAAATTTTATATGCACGTTATTTTATCGACTCAATTTTTTTTTTAAATAATTCATATAGATACAATAAATGGACAAGTTACTTTTATTTATTCTTTCTCAAAACTCTATAGACTAAACACCAAATGATCACTTTATTGTTGTTCTGGAGCTGAATTTAAATTTAACTTGTGACTGGATTTAACTTCCATTTGGCACTAGATTTAACTTCCATTTGGCACTAGATTTAAATTCCAATTGGAACTGGATTTAAATCCCACTTGAAACTGGATTTAACTTCCACTTGAAACTGGATTTAACTTCCACTTGGAACTGGAATAAACTTCCACTTGGAACTGGAATCAACTTCCACTTGGAACTGGATTGAACTTCTAAATGCAACTGGATTCAGCTTCCACTTGGAACTGGATTCAACTTCCAAATGCAACTGGATTTAACTCCCACTTGGAACTGGATTTAAATTCCACTTGGAATTGGATTTGAATTCCAAATGAAACTGGATTCAACTTCCACTTGGAACTGGATTCAACTTCCACTTGGAACTGGATTCAACTTCCACTTGGAACTGGATTCATCTTCCTATTGGAATTGGTTTTAAACGCACCCAAGTTAAATGTTCTCTTCGAATTCCAGCATAAGAACAGCTGTGGATCCAGTCGTCAGTCAGAGTTTCCTTGCTCATCATCTACAAAGCAGATAAAATTAATGGAAACAGTCTTAATAAAATTCAAATAAAAACTGAAGGAAATAACTACATTGAGAAGAATGTAAAATGTTTGTTTGGGCTAAATTGCTTATGAATATTTCACTTAATTCCATGAATGTTCTTGGGAAAAAAATAATTCTTGCTTGAAAGCATTTGTGAAAACTTTATAATTTTGATTTCCTGGCTTGTGAAAAGTTTGTAAATTTGGACGAAATTGCAGGCGAAGGATGTATTTATTTTGACATGTAATTGATCAGGATAGTATAAACTGAAAATTTATTTGGAAAATAGCGTTTGATGTAAACTGTTTATTTGGATAAAATTTCTGATGAAAAATCTATCTATTTGGATGATAATGTTTGTGGATATAAGAATATATTGAAGGCGTTTGTTTGTTTGTTTGTTTGTTTGGTATGCGTTCGAGCAGTGACCCAGATATGGTAGATTCATAGAATGTACAGGAATTGGTTCCTTGAGAGGGCTATCGATGTGGAAATTACCGAAATGTATTCCAAGATGCCATTGCTTACGGTCAACCTTATTTTCTTTGGGGAACAACTATTCGACTCTCTCTCTCTCTCTCTCTCTCTCTCTCTCTCTCTCTCTCTCTCTCTCTCTCTCATATAAAAGCTATATTTTAGTAGAACCAGGTATTTACAACCGCAGGAATTTATACTTATAAAAGTATATATATATATATATATATATATATATATATATATATATATATATGTGTGTGTGTGTGTGTGTGTATGTGTGTGTGTGTGTATGTTGGAAGCGTCAACATATCTAGAAACATATGGCCGTGTTTAATTCAGCTGCGTCGAGCGCTATATCAATTCTGAACTGTCCAATGTTAGAAATTTGGACAGATTACTTAAAACCTTTTCACTTTATTTAAATATTCCATTTAAATACAGTTTTAGATCTTATTTGCCTCCTTTTAAAACTATTTTTTAATTACCGTATACATTTTAGACATCGTTCCATTTGAAACTTCACCATTTTTGAAGATCACTCTTCTTAAAATACTAACTTCGAATATCAGCCGTTATTTAAGCACCAAGTTTCTCATAGGGGTCATATTTTTAGATGCTACCTTCTTCAAAGGTTACCTGTTTTTAGAAGCCCGTATCTTGGATGTGACCATTTTTAAAGACTGCGGTCTTTAAGGGGCCACATTTGAAGGTCACCACTTTTAGAAGCTACATTTAAAGGTCACCATTTTTTAAAAGCTACATTTAAAGGTCACCACTTTCAGAAGCCACGTTTAAAGGTCCCCATTTTTAGAAGCCATATTTAAAGGTCACCAATTTTAGAAGCCACATCTAAAGATCACCATCTTTAGAAGCCGCATTCAAATGTCACCATTTTTAGAAGCCACATTTAAAGGTCACCCCTATTAAACATCACCTTTTTTTGAGGTCACTTATTTTGAAAGCCGCATTTAAAGGTCACCTTTATTGACGTTGACTTCCTTTAAGAACATCCTTATAGACGTCACATTCTTTTAAGGTCACTCCTATAGACGTTGCCTTCTTTCAAGGTCACTCTTGAAGACGTCAACTTCTTTTAAGGTCACCCTTATAGACGTAGCTCTCTTTCAAGGTCACTCTTGAAGACGTCGACTTTTTTTAAGGTCACCCTCTTTAGACACCACATTTTAAAGGTCACCCTCTTTAGACACCACCTCTTAAAGGTCACCCTCTATAGACACCACCATATTAAAATTTCGCCTTTTTAAAAGTGATTCAATTTTAAAGGCCAAATAACCTGCTCTCATTTATGATCCCGGCCAATGTTTGTCAACGTAGCACGTTATTTCATTTGTTTTCTTCCGCCAAATTTTGTGAATCCATATGTTTATTTTTCTTCTCGAGATTTATTAATCAACTCTTCAGTAATTTGTGACTAATTATGATGATTACTCATATCACTTATACACATGCGTTACCATGAGAAAACTTCCTCCTAATGCGATATCTCTCGGCTAGGAATCCGCGTTCGAATCTCGGACAGGACGAGGGGGAACATATGGATGCATTCCTAACAAGAAAAGCACTCAGTGCAGACCTCCGCCACGGCAGCTTATTTCTCGAAATCTGCTTGCCTTTCCCAGAATCAATTTAGACCGTAGGAGTATTTGAGGTCTGTGTGACAACCATGTGCGAACATGAGGTTAAGGTTAGGGTTAATTCGGTCGACCGTTTCCACAAACCTTGGCCTTGATCTTTGACGTAGTACTTTCAAAATTGAATCACTTCCACGTCTCAACATAACAATTAATCCCTGAAAGTTTCACTACTCTAAGAGTAAAATTATGGCCAGGAAGTTGTTCACAAACAAACAAACAAACAGACAAACAAGGGCGAAAACTTAACATCCTTCCAACTTCGTTGGCTTAGCTAAAAATGGAGATTCTCTTTACCCCAAGTAGAAAATTAGGTATGGAGTTCATAGCCGACCATTGCTGGCCGCAGATAGGGTGGAGAGAGTAAAATATAGAGAAGAATACAAGAAGCGAGTGTGTATCTCCATAAGACGTGTATCAACAAATCAAGAGGGTTTGGACGA